>NC_068366.1:41577178-41894678 GCF_020536995.1 Dreissena polymorpha
GGTCCGAAACTTGTGGAATGACCTATTATCAAGAATTCGGACTTCTGTCTCAATAGACATTATCAAAAGGAAGTTGAAAAAATTTCTCTTCGGAGACTTTTACAACCTATTTTAATTTGAATACCTGTGATTTCAAAACAAATCGAGGCTCAGTTGTATGGGCTTATTTGTCCAACAACCATGACTCAGAGGACTAAGAAATTTAAGAATTGTGCGGGCTTCTTTGCTCGAAAAGGATATTTATTGTACAAGTGACCGGTAACCAAAAATCATTAGGGCTTCTTTGCTCAATGATTGAATGACATTATCCAGCGGTCTTTTAGTCACGCTTAGCCCCTCTAATTGTGTCTTATAGTCACACTGAAATTTTAACTATCAAGTTGTGTCTTGTAGTCACACTTTGTCAGTCTATTGTGACTTGTAGTCACAATAGTTCAAATTCGGTTAAAAACCAATAGAAGTGTCCGTAAGGGTGACAGGCGACCGGTAGCTGTGGTATCCGACAGCCAGAGTGCAGTAATATCCTTTCACGTATCCTTTCCGTTCATGAAAAACAGTATCTTTATGTTGCCAAAAATTTGCTCATAATATCATTATAATTATTGTCTTAACCCTAGTTATATTAATTTATTACATAATATTTTATTTTTCCTGTGTTTTAATATCGTAGCCTGTATTGTTTTATTGCTTAAGTTCTTACAGCATTTTTATTTATATCACACCATTTTTAGATTATCAATCCTTTAATTAATACTACATAAAAGTATCAATCACTCTTATTTTTATCAATTGTATGTATATTTATATGTTTTGTACAACGCCATTGAATATAATTATATAAATAGGCGTTTCATCAAATAAGCAAGTTTCAAGTTTCAAGTCTTGATCTAAATTGTTCCGTTTTAATTAGCTATTAATTTAAATTTTACCACAGGTTTCATAATATATTTCAAATTAAACAGTTTTTACTTTCAAATACAGTTTTAGTTGTTTCCTTACATTTAGCCAAAATTCAAGTGTTGTTTTCTTTTGTTGGTCCAAAGTCAACTGGCCTTTAAATCCCTAAAAACTGAAATTTCAAGAGAATATCTTGTCTGTATAGCTGCTTCTGTCCCTCATATCATATTGTAATTCAAGTTAATTGCCTCTTGCTTGTTGCCGCAGAATTTTTCAAGCCACTGAATAGTCTTCTTTTGAAAACAGCATTTTCAGCATTTCCCACGTGTTTGCTTTGTAAGTAATTAAATTCATTTTTGTATTTATGTATTCACCTTCACATGACACAAGTTAAGATAACAGTAAAAGTCATGTGTAATTTGGGATAACACGAGTTCCGAGTTAGGCCATTTTAAACAGATCGACACGATACATGCTGTATATTTATGGAAGGGAAAGACCGCATATATTAGTCACAACCAGAAATGTTGCACGAGTTGAATAGTCAGCTCATTTTTAACAGAGATTTTGTTAATGATTAAATACAACATTTTAATATCTGTGCACTTATAAAGTGTAAATGTTGCATGTTCCGATTCTGCAAAATCGACATGCAAATAAATCAATTATGAATATAGAGATATTTTCATTTTAATTCGATCGATGTCCACAGTAGACATGTGTAGACTTACTTCAACAGGTTTAAAAACAATCATGTATCTTCTTAAACTACAGATCTGAAAATGAAGATAGTGCATATATAAAGTCTTCATCTTAATATACCTTATATTGTAGTCATAATTATAAATAAAAGATAATAGATCCATCTAAAAGTAAAGTGATGACAAACTACATTAGCATGTTGAATATTTTCAAAGTTGTACGATCGGTTTTAGTTATCTGCTACAAGTCAGCATCTTACAAGTGTACACTATACATTGTTCATAATACAAGTTGACGAATCACAATTCAACATTTTACAAGGTCCAGTCTATTTTGGATACGTAATAAATTGGCATAATGGATACGAAATAGATATATTTGCAGAACCGTTAACGACAATGTTTTTATATGTTCGATATTTTTATGAAAAATTAATTATTTGAAAAGAAATCACTGTCGATAAAGACCAAATTGATATCGAAGATTGTTAAAGTATCGATATCACTCTTGATATGCACAATGGCTACCAGTAAAATCGTTTTTTTTTCAACCGATTTCGGCTAATCAAAACAGCGACCATCCATTCTATACATTACCAAGGGTGTCGTTTTACCTTGTTGAAACTAACCGAATTTGGATCCCTTCATGGCATTGTTAAGGGGGTTAGAGATACACATGAAGCTAAGATCATCGTGACCGAATTTTTATATTTTGTGGATATTATCAAGAATGTAGCTAGCCGTGCTGATATTGCCCGAAATCGGATCGATTCTGGACAATTTCAAGAGTCTAGCCAGCTCTATTAAGACTAACCGAATTTGGATCCATTCTAGACATATTCAAAAGTGTATCCAGTCTTGTTGATACCGAATTTAGAATCCATTCTGGACATTTGCAAGAGTGTAGCCAGTCCTGTTGATACTTACCAAAATTGCATCCATTCTGGACAATTTCAAGAGTCTAGCCAGCTCTGTTGATATTTACCAAAATTGGATACATTCTGGACAATTTCAAGAGTCTACCCAGCTCTGTTGATACCAAAATTGGATCCATTCTGTACAATTTCAAGAGTCTAGCCAGCTCGATTGATACTTACCGAAATTGGATCCATTCTGTTCGAGAGTGAAGCCAGCTCTTTGGATACAGTCAGAAGACAACGGTCAAACAGTCTGATTGCAAATCCTAATTCAGCTGATATTGAGATTGATAATCCATTATCTCATACACAATCAGTTGTTGTGAGTAGCATGTCTGAGCAAACCAACAATGTACATAATTCTTTACTTGAGCAAATACATCAACCTCAATAGCAAACTCTAATGAGGATCCAGTATTAAACCAATCTCAAGTTGATTTCTCAGACTTCACCTCAGACAACACCCCCAACATACACCTTAGGTAACCATTAATCCAGGAATACAACAAGAATTAGTTGGCCGCCCCCAAAGGCTCTGAAAACCTCCAGATAGATACGGAGAATGGGTCATGCCAAAAGTTTGCTATGTATAACAGAGGTATACATTATAAACCCTTTGAGAATATTTTACATATTTTATAATTGAGTGTGTTGTTCATCAAGTTTGTTTCTTCAGGTTTATATTCTCCATATTAAATTGATTTTCATGAAAACCTGATGAATATTATTTTGTGTATGTGCCTCTTGTTTACACATTTTTATCCTGTTAATCACTAGTATTAAATATTAATACTATCTGATACCGAGAAGTTTGTAAACAACTTTCAAATTATCAGTAACCGTATAAAGTGATCAATATCTTTATCATTAAATAAAGGCTGTTTTAGTAATTTTATTATTTAAATCTATAAGTTTTTATTACAATTTTGGTGTGTAGTAAAATTCAAACTCCTATGTTGTATAATTGTGCACAATTTTCCTGTACATGATTCTAGAGCGCCATCTGTTTACATCTGACTGATAACTAGGTCAAACCTCAGCAGATTGAACAGCTGTTTTCGGGCATATAGAGGTCATGATCTTTATACTTTTACCACGCACTTAAACATCCCAGTCCTGGTAAACATTGTCTACTATGGTAGAAAGTATACGCAGTAATTTCCAATTAATGGTATAGGTAAAAATGTAGTATTATTGTAAGAATATATTACTTTATTTAAATTTGTGTGTTTCATGTATACAAATGAAATTAAATTCCCATAAACCCTCTCCTAGTCTGATAATAATAACAAACACAGTTTTCAATTTAAACAATTCAAATTGTTACTTGTATTTAGCACTTGGTGAAATTGCTGTACATGTACCCACATAAAGTATAAACACAACATTTATCACTTATGTATATATCACACTCACTATAAATTCATTTAAAACTGAAAACTCTGAATAAGACATGCATGTATAAATCATTGTATGAAAACAAACAATCATACATTGTTCCAATCCTAATTTCATACCGGTCTTGTCGACCGTCCAAAGCTGAATGATTTTCAATCAATTTACTTCTGCTTAATCCCTTCTACAACGCCACCTATCGGACTATACGTTATGTAAAGGGAAATCAATTTTCTTTTAATTTGTTCATTCAAACAAAGAAAATTATATTTCCCATAAACCCTCTCCTAGTCTGATAATAATAACAAACACACTTTTCAATTCAAACAATTCAAATTGTTATTTGTATTTAGCACTTGATGAAATTGCTGAAATCAAAGAACGGGAAAATAGGAAAAATATCAAGACAAAAATATTATCTTGTACATATATAAAACATTAAAAAATGGATTGGAACAACAATACAACAACATTCTAGAAGTATATTTACTTATGTAAGTATGTATACGCATTTTAAAGTAAAGAATGTTCTTTACGGCACATGCTATAGTCCTAAGCACAAAGACACAGACAACCTCTCATGTAAATTGTCCTTCACATATCCGTCTTTAGCACTTTCACTTGTCCATCTGCCATGACGTTTAAACATTCTGTCCTTAACACCATTGTTTGCGGCGGCAGAAGCACCGCCTGCTCGCAAAGAATGCAAACAATAAACTGTAACGTCTGCCACATGTGGCTTTACAGCATTCATAAACAATTCACGTAAATTTGCATATGACATCTGTTTGTGAACATTTCTGACTTTAAACCCTTTTTTCGTTTTACTAATATTACAAAACAAATAATTATCTTCTTCTTACTTTCCCCAATTTATCAATTGTTTGGTGTTTTCAACAGGACACAATTCAGTCCCTGTACACGCTATCATTATCCAAGAACCATCTCTAAATTGATCTGTTTTACTTGTTTCTAAGTATAAAGCCATATATTGGTCATAAAAAAATAATATCGGAAACTCTGATGTTCAATAATTCAGAACAAAACAAGCACAAATAGTTCGTTGATGTTTTAAATTATTTTCTTCATACATTTTACCGTAAATCTTCCTTAAAATTTCAACTGTAATTGGCTCTTTTTTCATTTTTGCCTTTGTCAAAATTCTTTTTCCGGATTCTAATAAATTTACTAACAATTTTGAATCAGTAGGTGAATTAAACCCAAACATATCATGATGCCACTTTTTGGCATAAAAATGCAGTAACAAATGGGCTTGGGGAAATAGCAGTTTGTATTACTGAAACAAGATATAATGCTACCGTAAATGCTTTAGCGGACAAAATGTCACTACTCCCAAACCCATTACGCATAGCCCATTTTCTAAAACGTTCAAACGCATTATGGTAACTTTTACTGGAACTCTGAGCTCTGGATTTGGGTAGTAGGTCGGGGAGCAGCTCCACTTTGTCCAATAAAACCTCCGGCAACTCGCCTATTTCCTCTTTGTAACTCTGAAAAAACAATCGTGTAAAATCTTGCCTTAGACATACAATAAACCATAAGAAAAACAAATACAAAATTTATTACTGCATATAAGCTAACTTTATGTTTTTCAATGTTTGTCACATCAATAATTCGACACAAATCTTGTTTTAATAATCATAACACCGGTGTACTTGGCGATACCGCCTACACCTAATCATGCTCATCCTCGTGCTGGCGACTCCGCCTTTTTATCGTACGGGGCGATACCGCCGTGTACGGTTTACATACGTACTCTTTTAAATGTCAAAAACAACCAGTTTTCTATTCAAATCTGTTCATCGCGTTTTTTTAATCTATTTTTTATGCCAGCGTTCTAAAATGCAAGTCGGCATTCCCAAACATGCCTTTGACATTTTACGAACGCGTATTTATGTACAGGCAAATCAAACCAATCCAATACATTATGGACAAACGTACCATTTGGACAAATCAAAGGCCAAAATATCGATGATTTCCAACACGGAATACAAAACACCTTGAACTTTGTCAAATTGCATTTTCTTAAATTCTCTGCAAATAAGACTGATAGGCGGAACAAATAAGCCTATTTGATCACCCCAGTAATTTGCAAATGCATCGACACCTTAACATGTCGGATTCCAAAAACGGGAAAAGAATATTGGCAATTTTGCGTTGTGCTCAGAGGCAAACCATTCCACTTCCACTTGTCCACACCTGTTCAAGATTAGCTCCGTTGTACTGGGGGTTAAACCCCAATCATCAAAATCTACAATCCTGGACAAATAGTCCGCTTTTTAATTATCAGACCTAGGTATCCATTCCATATCTAATACAATGTTATTCTGTAAACACGTATGAAATATATTTAAAGCGATTCCTTGCAAATCACTATTCATGGACCCTTGAACTGCTATAGACTTTACCCCCTGGTTGTCGGTAAACCAAATATACGTTATGTAAAGGGAAATCAATTTTCATTGAATTCGATCACTCAAACAAAGAAATTATATTGTCAGAATCCATTTTTCTTTACAGAGGAAGTATGTATTCACGAAACATTAATCCTTTCATAACTACAAGTTTATCCAATCAAGAGTGTGAGAGAGATTCAGTGTGGGTGAATGGCGATGAATGAGAGAGCTATATTATTATTGGTGCATGTTTTTTAGGTGAACTGAATTCAGATACATCTTTATGATTTTATATATCTGAAACATGCGATTCATTTCGTTACTAAACCTTTCAAAAGGTACAAGCATTTTTCATTTGCTTAAACCTACTATCTTTAGGTTTTTTTCTACATATGGTCACTGGTGAGTCATTTTATTATTTTAAGTATATTTACTTGTATTATTATTATAACTGTAATAATTATATTATGTGCATAATATAGTTTTTTGTCAATTATCTGATTTATAAATTATCATAATGCTTATAACACTTTATGTAATTATATTTCAGACCATCAATTATATCATTAAATTTAAAGTTGGAAACTAGAATCCCCTGTGTCAATACACAAAACCCGCTACATAACCAAACTGAAATACAAGTATATTTAACTTTACAGTTATAAAACACCATTTTTCATTTGTGTATATTTTACATGAAAAATAAATAAAAATGCTTAGAATATCACATACACTTACTTCCTAAAACTTAAAAAAGTAACATTACATCATTGTTTTATTAGTAAATCTGCACATTGCTTTTGGTCATTCACAATGTGTTTTAAAACAACAACTAAAGATTACTATTACTAGTTCGTATGTTTCAAGTCACTCCAGAGGTACTGAGAAAAAAAGATTAACAATAAATCAATAATGTTTTTCAAACAATAGGTACCATAGGGCCTGTGTCGTTTACCCAAATACCACACAATATACAGATGCAACCTAAATTGCAGGCTCCTTATCTTTGTGGTTTAGGAGAAGAACAGTTATTAGTACATGCATAAAAGGAAAGTTGAAAATCAAATCTTGGTTGAGGCTCAATAGACAATGTTTTATGCCAAATATCCCTAGGGGAATAAATTAAACAATCTTTGTGGTCATTAAGAAGATATCTATGCTTATTTCCAATGCCCTAGGTCTTGAAGTTTCAGAAACAACAAAATATGTAAGTTCATACTATATGCATATAAGGATATAAGGAAAACATTGGCAACCCTTAATAGAAAAGGCAAAAAGGTGTGGCTCATTTTCATCCCAGGGTCATAATATGATCAATCAATAGGGGTGAGGCTTATTTCAAACCTTAGGTAATAAACTGAATTACCTGTAAGTGGTCCACTAGACAATGTTTATTGCCAAATATCTATGCTCAAAGCCTTTTGTTGCAAGATAAGGAGATTTTATTGAATGCATTAAGCAAATCTTTCACATGTCATGGTAAACAGACTTAGGCATGAAATCCAAGGAACATTCCTTCCAAGTTCCATCATGATTGGATCAGCAGAGATGTTCTTTCTTAACAAAATGTTGACGCAGGACAGACCCAAACAGGACACAAAAGCTCAACCTGAGCATTTCGTGTTCAGGTGAGCTAAAACTCAATAAGGTTGAACACATTAGAATGTCAAACAATCCATTTAATTTGTGTGCGAGTTCAGGGAAAATTTATTTTTTTGAAATTCGGCACTTAAAGGGGCCGTCCAACAGATTTTGGCATGTATTGAAGCGTGTCATTAAATGCTTTAAATGCTTAATATTGATAAATTTTAACATTTGAAATAAAAATCTCAATAAACAAAACAAGAATACAATTTTAAAAAAGGAAAAAAAGTAACCCTCAACAGGGCTCGAGCCACTGACCCCTGGAGTCCTGGAGTAAAAAGCCTCCCGCCTAGACCACTCGACCGTCCACGCTCATGTTTAGAGCGGATGTATTTTAAGCTATATAAGCAATCCTCGTAGCTTCCCAAAATATCGTTTCGCGTCGATACGACGCTTTATCCGTTGGACGGCCCCTTTAATCATTTTTGTAACACAAAAAAAAGCATAATATCCGATCAAGTTACAAATGGACATACATTGTATATTATAACAATCCATAATCTCTTGTTCATGCAAACATTTTTTCCACTTTGTCAAAATATCAAAATGAGGTGTGATGTCTTTTTCGGCGTACATCGATATTTAAGAATCAATTATTTATTTTCAACATCAAACTTTAAAATTCAAACAACGAAACAATAATAAACACCATAATAACGGATACCAATCACCTGTCTGCATGTTTCTTCTTTGTTCTTTGTAACGTGCACGCTAAGTCCAATAAACCCACTGTAACTCTTGGAATGCCTTTGTTATAACCTGCCCGGAATTATATCAACACCACTGTAGACCAAATAAAAACAGATATTTATGTTAAAATCATTGTTCCTCCTAAATATATTCCTCTTATAGTCTTTAATTTATTGAATAAAGGATACACTGGTTAACTTATGTGTGTGTTTTGATCTGACTTTGCTTGTCTTTGTGGCCTTTGGGTTACTTTGCGGTGTTTCGTGAGATCCACTCTTATAAAAATTTGTAGACAGCGTAGTAATATACGTCAACGTCTCAAGTAAAAAAAATAATAATTTATACTAGTGTTTGTCTATTGCAAGATTTAGTTCACTGATATATGAATTAAATGTGTTATTACTAGTAATCGCTTTAAGTGGCGTCATAATCTTAATTGTTATGGAACTATATTTCCTGACATTAATTTATGCGGGTGTACTGCGGTTGCGTATGAGACCCAAGAAAGAACCGACGATTGCTGAAGAATTTTTCATTTCAAGATGGAAAGAATAATTAATGGTATATTTCACCGAGTGCATATTATATATCGTTCTGCGGGTTTTCAATGTACAGCAATAGCTCTTGTTCTCATTTTGTGTATCGGTTGCAATTAACACGAACGATTAACCGCCCACGATGTTGACCTAATTCTTGATTATTCGCTTTATTCCAGTTGGTTTACGGAAGTTTCGTCACACTGCAGTTTCGTCACACTGAATTTACAGTAGAAAACGGGTAGAGGGTTCGTCACA
Organism: Dreissena polymorpha; assembly: GCF_020536995.1. Classification (NCBI taxonomy): domain Eukaryota; kingdom Metazoa; phylum Mollusca; class Bivalvia; order Myida; family Dreissenidae; genus Dreissena; species Dreissena polymorpha. Next base: position 41,586,634 of record NC_068366.1, read on the forward strand.
ATGGTAATATATGTGTGAATAATACCGGGAAACGTTAGCACCTTTGATTGACATATTTCTTACATGTTAAAACAACATAGTCATAGTTTTCTGTTCTGTTCATGAATTAAATACATATAAATAAATTGAAGTATTTAAAATATTAGTATACACATGCAATTATATAACATAATACAATTTTGATTATGATTCACAAAAAAAAAACATTTATGCGAATACAACACAATATTACACAATACATTAAAATACAACTCTACTCGATTAACGGTATAATATAATATTCTCATATATTTACATTTCACAAAACATCCATTTATTTGCAAACAATCTTACACCAAACATAAATATTTACATATAAAACATAAAGACATAATCAAATGCAACACAATATTACACACTACATTAAAATACAACTCCACTCAATAATGCTACATACATGTAAATCATTTCATATATTATGTACACAACAAACAGTACAGTCAGTATGTTCCTTTTCAGGCGTCTGCATCGTGGATTGGGTCATGTGTTTAATTGGGCTCAAGGCCTGCGATGTGGCTGCATCTCCTTGGTAGTTGTGTAGTGGTGATTTCATCGTCCTCATATTTGTCCCAGGTGTTCAATAGTTTTCCGTGGATTTCCTTGAATATCCTTCTATTCTATGCTTACGGACAAGCGTGTGCTCGGACACTAGACACCTCGTCAAGTCTACTGTCGCTGCCTTACGTCTTAGAAGGGGGACGAGCATATAGAAGTCTAGGTTGACATATTGCTTTCATATTTTGCATACTTCTTAACCAACATGATCCCAATCTATAAACAAGAAGAGACAATTGTATCAAGCATTTTGACAGAATTATGGCCCCTTTTATACTTAGATAATTGAATATTTTGCTTAATGCCATAACTTCTTTATTTATGATCACATTTGATTCATACTTTGACAAAACAACACTTACCTGACATACCACAATGCACTCCACCCAAACCATCCCCCATGCCCCACCCCAGAATCCCCCCCCCCAAATTTTTTTTTATAGTTTTTCCTTATTAATGAAAGATCATCTATAAAATGACCACACACCAACATTATACCCCCCCCCCCTTTCCATGATGGCTTACGTTATACTGTCAAGCACTCGAATAGTCGAGCGCGCTGTCCTCTGACAGCTCAGCTCTTGTTTTATATGCTTGCAATGCTTATTTTGATTTTGCATGTGTTTTTCACTTACACATCGCAAATGTGTTGTCATATTCATTTCAACCATGACTTTCTTGTATTTTATCTATGATTTATTACCAAAATTATGCCAATAAATCTTTACAATTACCTTCAGTAAATACTTAAGTTTAATGTCACAGTACAGTTCCTTTACACTGTTTTGTTACGATTTCATTTACATCAGTTTCGTGTTGCATACCGTACTTTCGAAAAAGCTGATTACATGTAAATGTTTATTTTGCCTTATCTCTAATGCAATGAACATTGATGTATTTTGCAACATCCATAATCCTCACATAAAGTAATGTTTATTTTAATTTAATATCCTTGTGTACTTGTATCAAACTATTATATAGAACATATTTACTTCCTTAATGCTATTACAAACTAGGATTACTAGCTTATTCAAAGTCCTAAACTATAAATCTCTGGATTGCACTTTCAAATCCCTGTCCAGCCAAAAAATTATGTGAATATGTACAGGAAAATTTATTTATTTTCATTCATATGTTTACATTTGGCAACATAATTGATCCAATTCCACGATTTTTCACTTGTTTCTATCCGAAACTGTCTTTGATTCATTATTATTCATATTTGCGTTTATTAGTTTTAATATGTTTCTCTGTACTTTGTTTTGTTCATTTTTTATATAATGCTCTGTCTTTCTGCAACAAATTGGTATCACTATGATGCTTGCAATATTGAGTCTTTATGTCTACATTCTACTTACATTTTTTCACATTCCCTTACATCCCTCCTTTGCCTATATAGCAAACAAACAAAAACTCTGTTTTTGGTACTAGCCGCAGGGACTCGCATACCGGCTGTCCATTTATTATTATACTTAACATAATAACCATCATCAAAACGTCAAACATACATCACATAATACAATCTTTCTAACAGTCATCATACAGTGACATTCTATGTAAATTTAGTTCAATACATAATCAATTATTCAATTTCATATATAATTTCCATAATATGAAATATTAACACATTATTTTAAAAAATAACATGTATACCGTGCGAGTTCCCAAAGCTGAATGACGAAAACTGACCACGTTTTAACCATGCACGAAAACCTCGTGCTTCTAGAGCGCCTCTAGCGGCAAATTCATACTGAAGGGAAAGTAATTTTCGACTCATTCAATAAATTTCAAACATCGAAAATTATATTTATAACACATTATCTTTTATTTAATTCCAACTTATGTTCACAGTATTTCAGTGGCGAATGTTTTCTTTACCTTTTGATACTTATGTATTACTCATTCAATTATGAAAACCTAGTTATTACAATACTTATTGACAATAAAACATACAATTTCACTTCTTGTTCTTTAATTCTTATTTGTAAATACAGTAAAATATATAATCTTATTCCGTCTCCTTTCACTGGTCGCTAACATTACAGCATCAATGCCGTATATCTTTTTAAAGATATTTCTTGTTAACTTTTAAACTATTCAGATTATGGCATTCATGCTAGAAACCCATAAGTCTGAATGTATTCTGTTCAGTGAAGGTTTTGATAGGATTTGTTTTAAATACATCATCCCATACACTTAACAGTAGTTTTAACCTGTGTTAATTTATACAATTTCTATTTCAATACTCATTCTCTAATATAAAAATAAAATATATTATTGAAGAAATAGTTTCAATTGGTCTTATATTATAGTTATGGTCATTCGTGATTGTTTCTCGCCTTCACTTGCTAATACTGACGTGCTATCAGTTGCAAACATGATAACTAATATCGCATGTTCCACTTCTTGTTCCTGGTGTTGTTGACGCATGGTCAAGGTCCTAGTTCTTGTATGTTTAATTTTCCATGTGAAGTTTATTTGCTGTTTATTTTGAACTTTCGATCACAATAGCCTGTTTTTCTCTTTATCCGTCCATGGTCTGTTGGCCATATTTTATAGTAGGCATTTTGATTTCTACATTCAAGCCTCTGTGTCTACACAAACTGAGATTGTTTTAATTACTGTCTCCCTATGCAATATTGACTGAAAACCTTCTGGCATAACCGCCTTGCTAAACGATCTTCAAATAAAACCGGAAAATCCATTAAAAAGTTAAATTACATTGTAAAAAACAAGCAAGCAAGGGGCTCCTCCATATACATGGTGTGACATTGATGTCAAATGAATGAAATACAATGGAAAGGTAAAATCTGTTCAAACCTGTTCAAAATACATTAAAGTGTGGAGCTTTTTCGAAGGATATTTTAATTAAACATGATACTGCTTATGAACCTACATCTCTTGGCCTTGTGGTTTCATTGAAAATGTTTTCAGTTTTCAATGTTTTTTACTTTGGTTAAAATCAAAATATGGCTGCAAGTTAAGACTTCTTAGCACCAACGTAGTTTCAAGTCATATAATAGATTATTAAAATAACATTGACAGACACCACAGTGGATAACATGATGATGTTTTAAGCTAAATATCTACGCTATAGGTCGCGTTGTTTCAGTGACAATTTTTAGCTTTTATCACTCTGGTTGACTTGCTAACATAACTTATGCATGATATGCAATGCTTTTACTTTGAAAAAAAGAACACCTAATCACGGAACATGCCATGAAAGTTTTATCATGGATCTTTAAGTGTTTCGGACGGATATCGCATCAGGTTATTTTAGTTTAAGATGTAAACAACACCACAACAGAAAATTACCACTCACAATATCTCATAATGGGGCATCTTATTCATTTCTTAAACTACTAGAGATGAGGATTAATCTATTTATCAAGAATAATTTACAAGTCATCAATTGCTAATCTATACAGTCTCTTGTCTTAGTTTTTCTTGTTTTCAAATTCATAAATTAATGTTAGATTACCAAAAGTTCTAGTAAATGATAATGCATCCGCTGCCTATCACAACAATTCATATATCTATTTTTTTATTAAATTTCAGTACATCTGAATTCCACAGGTAGTTTTAATTTAGTGTTTTATCAGAGTACATGAATTTGCAGTAACAGTATTATTAACCAAATAGATCAATTCAATACAGGGAAAATAATTGTAGATTGAAGGATAGTAGACCTACTGCCGACGTGTAAAATTTGGGCCGAATAAACTAAGATACCTTATATGATAAAAGTTCATACTAATCTATTTTTTAATCTCTATATTTCCACATTGTTGGTGTTAACAACACATCTTCCACAACGTCACTGGAATATTGACTGAAAGCGGTCACCTAGATACTGTTTTTTATCACCCTACTAAAGTATGATTTCAATTAAGTAATTAATCGCAGAATCAGTCACTCTGGTTGTGAACAGAACAGAACAGACCATTGTATTTAAGACTTGTACAATTACATCGTCTTCAATACAAAATACATGTATAATACATAAAACAACATGACATAGCATTAAGTGAAAGAGTTATATAACTCATTTGTTTTAACAATACATAATCGAGAAATTATTCGGAGATGAACTGTGTTTGAATTATTAACAAAATTTAGTGCATTTCTGTAGTTCAGAGCGTCCTTAACACACTTACAAAGATTACTTATATCGGTCATATTACATGAGTTCAAAAGTTGTGTAAATTTAAATACAGAAGGTTTAACATAGTAATATGGTTTAATATACTTCTTTATAATTACAGTATAACAATTGCATACAATGACATAATGGTACTCGTCCTCAATGTCTCTAGAATTGCAAAATGTACAATATCTTTCTTCTCTAGGAATTCGTGTATAACGACCTATTTGTATCTTTAGAGGAAGTCCTTTAATCTAAGCTTGCTCATAAATGAGCGATTACTTTTGGATAAAATATCTAAATATGGTTCATAGTAAGGTGATTGTTGCAATACTTGTATTGATTTAACATAGAGCTATTTTCTATTTTGGACATATTTTAATAATTATATTGTTTGAGGTTACAATCTTCAACCAGTATTTAATCATTCTAAAATACCTATTAATAAACAATGGGTATCTTCATAATTCGCTATATGTGACAGCATTAAATGTATTTATTTTAACATTCAATAACCGCTTACAGAATTTGAGATGCACTCTTTCAAGTTCTTTTGACCTCACAGGAATAATTCAAAAAAGGACTCACAAATGCATCAAATAACTGACAAATTGTCTTAGGTCTTAAGTCAAATTCCTTACACTTACTCAAAAGAAATTTATAGCTTTCAACGCTTTGCCAACTAGATGCTCTTGATTTAAGTTAAATTTACCAGTGTAATTAAAGACTGTTCATAAGTAGTTAAAATCACTTACAACGTCTATGTTTTCCCCATTGTATGTCCAGCTTTCATGATGTAATAAGCCACCCCGTTTACGAAAAACAATGATTTTTGTCTTTGAAGTATTTACCTTTAGACCCCATGTGTTACAATATGTATTTAAATTATTTAAATGTTGCTGTACTTCATATGGTGTTTTACCTATAATGGCCATATCATCTGCAAAGAGTAAAAGTATTAAGACAATATCATCAAACATTAGGCAACAATTTGTATCCTTTTGCAAAAACAGCTCCAAATCTTCAACAAAGATAGAAAACAAAAGAGGTGACAATACCTCACCTTGACGAAATCCAACTGCATATTCATAATAATCGGAAAAATAAGAACACAATTTAACTCTAGATTTAACATGCTGATACATATCTCTTATAATTCTTAAAAGTTTTCCACGTATTCAACTATTATACAATTTAAACCATACGCCATTTCTATAAATAAAAATCAAAACATTTCATCATATCAACAAAAACAACATATAATTTTTTATTTTCATTTATATATTTTTGAACAATAGACATACGTACATATATTGCATCAACAGTTGATCGACCCTTACGAAATCCGAACTGTGCGTCCGAAATAGTATTATTTTCGCTACAAAATTGCTTTATTCGCTTGTTTAAAACGGTTGCAAAAAGTTTTGACAGACAACTGACCAAAGTAATACCTCTATAATTATTCACATCGTTTTTATCACCCTTTTTATGTAGCGGAATTATTATACTTTCAGTCCAATCGTCAGGAAAAAAGCCTGCATTAAGTAAATAATGAAAAAGATCACAGAAATGTGCTGACAAAATATCAATACTTTCGATAAAATATTCATTCAGAACACAATCACTACCATACGCTTTGTTCTTTTTCAAAAAATTTACTGCAGACACAATTTCGTTAACGGTAAAAGGTCGATCTAACTCGCGGAAAGATTCATTGGGAATATTAAAATCATTACTTTCACAAAAGGCTTCCGCCTGAACATGTGTACACTCAAATATTTCATTACTTATGTTAGAAAAATAACCTTTCAACTCGTCTAATGATAAATTATTATTTAAATTGTCTTTTCGTTTTCTAAAGTATTTCCAAAACTCCTTTGGTTTACATTTTTTTAGGTTTTGAATTTCATTCATTTTGCGGGCATAAAAAATTGACTTCTTTTTGCGTATAAACGTTTTATATCTTGTTTTACTTTCGCACAATTGTGCCCTATTTAAGTCCGACGGACAAATATTAGAACGACTTAGATGCTTAAGATATTCATTGTGAATACAAATGCATTCGGTGTCAAACCAATCAGAATGTTTCATAGATGATTTATTATCAAAACAACATTTGAGTGTAACAGTACGTTGTTTAGAAAACAATGGGTCCGCAACGTTGTGTATATTAACGTCAACCAGGGACCTATTGTTTGTATAGGTCCCTGCAACAGCCAAAATAGGGGTCCACGTGTGAGAGTGAAAAACATAGCTTTACCGTTTTACAAACAGGCCTTCGTCAAAGCACTTTGACCACAAGGGTACCCCTGTGCCTTAATCTTTAATCTATTATATTTTATAACCAATTTGTGCTGCTTTGATTCATCAATATGTATTTACAATGACATGAAAACATTGAAATGGAAAGATTCATCAGCTTTTAAAAGACTGCTTATTTTAGTATTTAATATTTTCAGTAGCCTACCTGAATTGTTACAACAGTTTTAGTTCCAATTCAATTGACGGCAATTCGCTTCACTCTTATAATTTTATTAAATCTTTAGCTCATTCTGGACCGTCGAGAAAAATTCGTTCCCTTCAGCATTGTTTGACAGACTTGACAGCCCGCTTGATAGACATACATCTTCATGATCTTGGAAATACTGCTCCTGCCTCTTTACGGCAAACCATACATAGTCGTATCCAATGTTACAAAAAACAGATCCATTCTAGACTCTACGATGTCACAATGGTTCTCGGCCTGTAAGCGAAGCATTGGTTCGTGGCTAAGACGAAAAATAATTTTGTCGCTTCCACCGCGTGTAGATTACCGTCTTTACAACTGTGCAAATGTAAACTTGTAACATTGCAAGATGTAAAGATACGCGTTTACCATTCTAGACGTGTTTAAATGCCCACAGTGAAAATTGGCAGTTCTTTAAAGTTACTGTTGCAAATTTGTATACTTTAGCATATTCACCTTTGCAAAGAAGCGTAAAAGTTATGACAAAGTTTTGTGCGTTATGTATGCGATTTAAAAATACAACTAAATGCAACTAAAACGCGTGCAACATTTGTGATAAATAATTGTGGCGGTCTATCCCTTCCATATATATTATCATATCATTAGAATAATCCTTACTATTCATTTCAAGACAATTCTGCTTATTAGCAGCATTGCTTGAAGAAAACTCATAAAATGCATTCTCAAGAAATGTGATTGTAAATAGGCTTCGCAGGTCATTCGCTGGTCACAGTGTATCTCAATGTTGTTGTTTTTTTTTCTAATTTAATTTTTTTTAAGTGAAGTTTGATATAAAGAACATTTTTTTTTAGTCAGGCCATATTGTTTGCGGTTTGCTTCCACTCAGTATTATTAACTCGGAGCACTTTTGACTTACAAAGTTGGGATTGAGGGATTGGGCACTTCCACATTTTTATATTCTACAATATTTAGCATGTCTATCCGAAGTATCGGTCCCTTCAATGAATACATAAAAATTGTGTAAGTGGAAAAAAACACCCATATGTTATGTGCAAAACTAAAAGTTAATTTATTTGTATTCTTGGAAATAACAAAGAAAACTGAATTTAAATCAGTATTGTTTTGATAAAATACTGGCTAGACAGAGCTCTCAGTAGTAATATGCAATCTGAACGCATCGGACAGTGGGCTACACCACAGACGATCGCCGATATGGCGGAATTGTCCGAGGTGTCCCGATTGTAGTAATATGTACACTGTACAATAATTCTCATAATTTCGGCCCTTCTGACTGGTTGCTAAGGTTGGTGGCGCATTTGCTTGTTCTATTATAGTTTTAAAATAAACGAAACTCTTGCTCAATTTGTTCTTAAAATATGTTTACACATTTTTCAAAAATAACCTGCATATAGAACACTTCTTATAACCCATAAACTAACTAACATAATTATATATTACTTAACTTAAAAATTATAGCATCACCCTGGAATAAACATGACCTACTTTCCAATGAACACCGGAAGTCGTGAGAATGGTCGTCGTAATGGTCATGGATAACCATCAAATAAGTTAAAACTTCTAAAAATTCAAAACACATTAACTTTTCATTAAGTCTTGATCGTGTTTCGTTTAAGTCACAAAAAGGACCGATGTTATGAGAATAAGGGATACTTTATTACAACTTAAGTATCATTATTATTTGTCAATGCCAAGTTTTCGAATTGTTATCTAAATACTCAAGCAAATGACAATTGAATATTTCTTGATACTTTTTACAAGTTTAAAATACCAGGAATTGCAGCTTTGGACACTGCAGCAGTTGTCTCCCTTAGGCTTAGTAACGATAAAAACCCGCGCTTCTTATGGCACAGAAATACACTATAAATGAATGATCGTCTCACATAACTACTATTTTAATGAAATTTGACCGGCATTCACCCAACACTGAACAAAAATGATTTTGCGATGCTCAAATTATGATTACGATCTAATAAGGACATGTATATAGGTCTAGTCAATAAAAGCCTTTTCTATAAGATTGAATTATTTCCCGTTGTCAATACATTTTACGCTGTGTACACCGATTTATGTTTCTTATATTTATTTATTTTTGCTGTGTTTTCCTCAAAATGTACAAAAAAATCAATTATAATATTATAAAATTACCGAAAAAAATTAAAACAGTAGCTATTAATATAAAAATAGTCTTCAATTCATTAAGACGGACAGTGCGATTGCTTACTTCAATGCCCCCGAAGTTAAAAGTAATCTATTTGTGAAGTCGGCTTTTAAAGCTGACATAAAAATGTCGAAAACTTAACTAGGGAAAGTATGCTATATATTATTTATCAACCGGAGTACGCCGACAAACATGTAAAGAAAATGTCGAGCAACTTATGTTTTTCTTACTAATAATTAATCTTGTTCCCACAAGTTAGCTATGTCGTCCTCACGAATTACTATGTCTATGAACACATTCACATCTGTGCCGACACACTAAATTGATATACAATGTATCCTAACATTAGCCGACAACGACCAATGAGCGCCATTTTTCATCTTATTAATGTAATAGTGTATAGTGAAAAGCGAGACTCCTCCCTGTGCATATAGTGAATTTAGATACTGCATTAGCAGTATCCGTTAGTGACAACAACAAAAAAACAACGTTCTTTAGCCCGGAACTTCTCTTTATGGTAATGATGAAAATCGCCAGTAAGACCGGTGGGAGGGGAGAGAGAGAGAGAGAGATTTGGGGGGGGGGGGGGGGGAGAGGGAGGGAGGTGCAAACTTAGATCACCACTGAAAATGCTAAGGGACACTGAGACTGCAAAAACTTATCAACGTTTACCTGTCTCAGGGACAAACGCATGCAAATGGTACAATTAACGCAAGAAATAATTACTTTTTATTTACTTTGTTATTCTTTAGGACGCTCCATCCACCATTTTGGGAAACTGTCTTAATGTTGCCGACAAAGTGTCGCTATCTGTTAGGTCGCAGATAATATTATCGAAACTTATACTCAAAAAAAGCATGTTGAGTTAGGTTTTGTTCAAAGAGGATTTTGTTTCGTATTCGGAAGCGTGTTTTATGACATCAGATTGTGGGCAGGAATAAAACTCTGGTACAGTCTAATATTGGTCAGGTACATTTTAGTATATTTTCCGTACCCAGGGTACATTGTAGTGTACTTAAGAGTACCCCGGGTACTTTTAAGTAGTACTGGGCCAACAACGACCAATCAAGCCTCAGTTGTTTATGCACTGTGATTATTAACTGGAAGTAAAGGTCAAGGCTCACACACTGGGCTAACTTTGTACAATGGTTATTGTCGAAAAATTTATCCACAAACAGTTAATATTACTTTTAATTGCCTCATACATTCCCAAAATACTGTTACCGGTAATTACTTTTTAAAAAGCCTACAGAATAATAGCAACTAAAACTTACGTCACACTGAATATTCATAATGGTTAATTTTAAAGTAGGTTTGAAAAGTTTTCACTGTTGAAGTAAAATTACTGAAAACATGTATTGAATGAACCGAATATGTCATTTTATACGAAACCTGTCAAAACACTATGACATTTAACTAATGAGATTTGTTTTGGTAGGTTAAAATGCATCAAGTTTTATTTTTTATGATCAGATTTCAACTGTAATCAATATTAATGTCATATTAAAATTAAGGCACAACTTTGTTGTTGATGTATGCTTTACAATCATTTTTTCTTAGTTTTTAGGGTTTTTACATAGGAATTTTAGAGTACTTAAAACATGGGGACAATATAAAATCAATTCATGTTGTTTTATATATGGTATCATCGACATACAAAATCTTTTTTTTTATTATTATAAATGCAGTTGCCATGAAAAGGAATTGTGTCAAATTTTATTCAAGGTCATTGTTAATCTTTACTGTCTGAAATATTGAATTACTAATCTGAAGATTATTTTTTAGTTTCCTATAAACCATATGCAATTGCAATCATTCAAGCAAACTCCCTTTTCGGTGTGTGGTATCGATACAAGATTAACACATGCGTGGTGGATCTTTATTGCGGGTTTGTAAATCTGTTTTGTTTGTTTGAAAATTTTGGATTTGTGTGGTTAAATACGGTCTAAATAAACAATTTTGACATGGATTTAACAGGAATTAAATAAATCTTTGAAGGTGAATCTTTTATAGTTGAATTGTTTGCATTAATTCAGAAATTCTTTTATTTATTTCCTTAACCGCTCGATTCAAAGTAATCAGTGGATAATGATTCATTTTACACAGTTGTGTTGATATTGTGAGATAAGAGGACATGCATCATTTTGAACCGAACTTTTCTTTCCATCATTCCTATAAATCAAATGCACATTTTTTTTAAAGATCTTTTACCAAGGATGTAATATTGTTCTATAGTTACTTGTTTTATAATGTACAGAAAAAAAAGTATGTTCAACAGTGCAGTTGCAAAATCTGCCATGAAAAAGAATAGTTTCAAATTTTAGTCAATAGTGTCAGACTCAAAACACTATTTACTATCAGTTGTGTTACGTGGCGCATGAGGTCTTGGCTGGTTAAAGGGGCCTTTTCACAGATTTAAACACGTTTTGAAGTTTGGCATTAAATGCTTTATATTGATATTTGTAAACATTGGAAATAAAAAGCTCCAGTGAAAGATCGAGATTAAATAAAAAAAATAAAAAAAGTAACCCACAACTAGGTTCGAACCACTGAGTCCTTAGTCCTGGAGTAAAAGTATAAATCTTTTAGACTACTCGGCCATCCGCGCTCACGCATTGTATAAAGTAGTTTATGCTTTATATAAGCAATCCCCGTAGTTTCACAAACTATAACGACAACAACAGAATTCAATCGTTTCGCGTTGCAACGCTTTATAACTTTCAGGTTTTTAAATCGTAAAAGATGCATTTAAGGGATATTTTAGAGCATGGTTAATGCTCAGTTTTACTATTTCCTCACAAATATCATAACTAAAACGAAAATTTGCAAATCTGAAAAACTTTTTGTAATTTTGTCAATTTACCAAAACGTGAAAAGGCCCCGTTAACCCATGCAAATAGGCTAAACCACAATTCTCCCCAATAAAATTGCAGAGGATCAAACAGTCATCTAGCGATACATTTTGCTCTTTCCTTTTAAGGTGCCGCTATTTTTCCGCTTGTTTACACTTGCAGTCTGTTATTTTTCCAAGTAAAATGTTCTATTTTTAGAAATCCAAATCGTGACGAATGTAAATGGTTTCACTATGACATAACTATGAAATAAATATGTAGAATAACATAATTCCACACATACCATTATGCAACCATCCGTTTTCTTTTTCGACTTGATACATTTACTGCTTTCAATGAAATATTTTACAGACATAACACATGTCCGAAATTTGCGCGAATTCACGAAATTCGATGCACATTAAAACTCTACTCTGCTCGTAAAGTTTTCAAGAGCGATTAAGGTATTACTTGCTTTATGCAGAAACAAGGCTAACAATGTGTTTGAAGTTTTAAAACACATGACATTTGCGTATTTGCATGAAAAATATTGTTTGCAGCCATTAAATCGGTAAAAGCACTCGCTTTTGCCAAGAACAGAATTGTTTTACGAACGAAATTTGTTTTAGTTTCTAATGACGTTTTTTTCACGTAAAACGGTCTTAGAAAAAATTACTAAAAATGGTGTAAGCAAAATTTTTGGAACAAAATGTTAGAAAAATGTTTGTAAGTGCAAAATTGTAATAATTACAAAATGCTATATTAAATATCTATTTCGTCTGCCCAAAATCTGGTAAGGCATCAAAAAAGACAACCATTTCCCCAGTGATTTTGAAATGCGGTATTACTAAAGTATATTTGCGTAAACGCAAATATACTTATTATCAAAGGCTCTGGGTATCCGTTGTATAGACTACTGCAGCTGGCAGCCCGATGTTGTGATGGGGCTTATTATTTCCCTTGTTAATTATTTTGGATACTATATTATGTATTATTTGTTTATTTAATATAATTAAGTTCTTTTTATTATTTAAAAATAATTTTAATACATATTAAATGCTCTGCATTTTTATTAAATGAATATACAAAAATTATATAAATATCAAACCAACCCTCGTTGAATTACAGACGACAGGTGCAAAAACTATTGCAATGTCCCCCGATATTAATTTATCAATAGAATTTTGAAGTCTACCGAATGGTAGATACAATAATAAATTTAAACTTTAAATAACACAGAAGAACTATATCTATTTTGTTTTTGAAAAATGTGGACTGAAAATTTAAATGCATTTTAAAATGTATGAGAACTGTTTTCTATTCTATAATTGGCATTTTATATTAAAAAATAATTTACTTGTAGAAGTCGTAAAATGCTTAAAGAAACATAACTGTTAAAACATTTGGCATGACTTGATAATTTAAAATTTAATATAAATTATCAAAATACGTATTAAACAGTTTAAAAAATCCAATAATTAAAAATGACATATCGACGGTTCTATCATTGTGGTACGGTAAAATGAATAATAGTTATGTTGTTATGATGTACAAAGTAATTAAAAGCTGTTTGGATTATGAAGCATATTTAGACTTAATTCCTAGATGTCTGCGATTATTTTTTGTAAAATTAGGAGTCTCTGCACATCCGTTGAGAATCCAAACTGGAAGATACGGGTATCCGGAGAAGCGCCCCCCCCCCCGGAGAACTGCCCCCCGGAGAACTGCCCCCTTATTTTAAAGGTGGCGGAGAGGTGCCCCCCCCCCCCCCCATCAAATCGGTAGGGGCGGAGAACTGCCCCCCTGTCAGAAATAAGTAGGCGGATATCTGCCCCCCATCAAATCTGTAGGGGCGGAGAACTGCCCCCCCCCCCCGGTGTCATTTTAGTTATTAGTTACGTAGTGAAAACAATACTTACGGGTAATTTTACGTTATCGCCGTACACATTTTATCCGGTAACAATTTAATTTCAGTACAAGTATATTACCATTTATCGAATTGAATAACACAAATTGTCTAGAGGCATGTGATAATACTGTTTAAGGCCCTTGGTACGCATCTGCACCACTCACTATACATGAATGCAATGTTAAAGTCGTGTTTTAATAAGAGCGCGAAACATAGTCGAGATCCACACAGGAAACGCGTGCGTGTTGATACTGGCCATGTGTCGCAACTAAATATAGACTTGCAACTCAGTACTTATGGAGGAAAAGTTACATCGGAATTAATTTACATTATGAAGATAATATTGTATGGAAAAAAAACGTAAATTTACGTATAAAAAAGTAAATTAATAGGCAAAGCAAAGGCAATAATTTCGCTGACTTGAAGAAAAAAGTGAATTGAAGTCGAATTTTTATTCCATTTATTTATGTTGTTTAGTTAATTCATGTGACATACAAAATAACATACATAAATACACACATTACGGCAACAGTTTGCATATTGAGCAGATCATGTCGACATGCCAAACAAACAAAATCGGTAACAGTTGCTTTAATTAGCAGCTAATTAGGCAGGCAGAGAACTTGTTACCGTTAACGATAAGCACCGCGATCTTTTAATCTTTTAATTGGTAGACCGGACCGACCTTAATTGTTAAGAACTTGTTAGCTTTGAATAAAGCCGCATACGGGTTTATTATATTGAACCGTCCAAATCCGTAATTGGCGAAAACAAGCAAATAAATTATTGTTTTCAGCTTGCATAAGGATGGATTAAATTGCATGCTAATTGTTTGGTTTAATTACGGGGAAAATATCAAATAATTCAGCCGCGAAAACTTTTTATTAGCAAAAAGTGATTTGTTTTTCTTTGTTCACATAGACGAAAATCACGTGATTATCAAGATGGCGACGTCCATGCCGAGGCAGGTATT
Source organism: Dreissena polymorpha (assembly GCF_020536995.1). Lineage (NCBI taxonomy): Eukaryota > Metazoa > Mollusca > Bivalvia > Myida > Dreissenidae > Dreissena > Dreissena polymorpha. The sequence continues at coordinate 41,601,731 of NC_068366.1, forward strand.
TTTTGCCGTTTTATAACTTTTATTTCTTGTACAACTTTATATTACTTTTGAAATTTCACTCAATTTCCAGACATAATAGCAAGAAAGTTACTGGCGTTATTGTCATTATAATACTCGCTTTATATATCGCCGCGAAATTTCTTTAACTTATGTTGTAATGACTTGGATTTAGACTATGAATACCATTTTATATGTATATGCCATTGTTACACGGATTAAAAAAAATATATGTAAACCGTCAGTATATTTATTCCAAAAGTTATTAGTTTCATGCGAAAAATAAGTTATTTACAATGTATGTAAATATATCATAGTATGTGTATTTTATGTTTCATTATTTAATGTTCTGTCTGCCTGCCTGCCCGCCCGCCCGCCCGCCTGCCTGCCTGCCCGCCCGCCCGCCCGCCCGCCTGCCCGCCCGCCCGCCGGCCCGCCCGCCCTCCCGCCCGCCCGCCGGCCCGCCCGCCCGCCCGCCCGCCCGCCCGCCCGCCCGCCCGCCCGCCCGCCCGCCCGCCCGTCCGTCCGTCCGTCCGTCCGTCCGTCCGTCCGTCCGTCCGTCCGTCCGTCCGTCCGTCCGTCCGTCCGTCCGTCCGTCCGTCCGTCCGTCGTCTGTCTGTCTGTCTGTCTGTCTGTCTGTCTGTCTGTCTGTCTGTCTGTCTGACTGCCTGCCTGCCTGCCTGTCTGTCTGTCTGTCTGTCTGTCCGAAGTATTCTGTTCGTCGAATTCTACAGTCTGAGTAGTTATCAAATACCACACTTCCCTTTAATGGACATCCTAATGGGCCATGGTGCTGCACTGTGAACATCAACTGCTTCCGTGATATTAATTTAAACCTATTTACCGGTATTTAAGTTCGATTGCATCACAGCCTGAAGTATAATTCAAAGACCCTCCATGAAAATTTATGAAAGAACCTTTTGACCGTAAAGAAGTCAATTATATACTGACATGTTTTCAAATGTACACACAGAGGAACTATCCAAGTAAGTTTCCTATAAACCTAAATCCGTTATGCCATCAATGGAGACATGTATTTATTTATAGAACAACATATGAATTGTGACAAAAATCAATGTTACACAACCAATTATTCCGTCGTCTCTTGTTTACCACAAAATATTCTTTATATTTTAAGTATATACGAAATTCACGTTTAAAATAATATGGTTAATGTGTGAGTTTTACTGTTTATTATTGTATTATTTTAAGTGATTTTTACAATAGTTTGTCAAACTATTTGCGTTAACTTACATTTCAAGAAGATTGTCAGTATTGATAAATACAAAATTGATAAATACAAAATTTTATTAAATATGTTTGCATAAAAATTTCTATTACAAATGGCGGAGATAAAATTGAACTTAATTTTAACGATTAACGACATTTTAACATTAAGCTGTAATCCATATATGTACATTAGTCTGGCGTAATGGATAATGTTCAACTCTTAATTTACATACTTAACAAATTCGATTAGCTGCAGAGTCTTAAAAATTCATAAAATGTATTTAGTATTTTGTCAAATATCAAAAGAAACACCAAAACTATCGCCCTACTAGTCACTCCACTTAGATATACATGTATATGTAATAAAGAATTACGTGTGCCGCGAAAGAGAATGTTTATGAATGATTTAAACAGTCAACTTTTTGCGGAGTCTTAATCACGTGGTATTTTATGGCGTCGAAACTTTAAGCTCTGCTGTAGGTAGCAGACCACGGTAGACACACACTCTCTCGGAGCCGCGGACGCCTTCTTGATCTCCACCACCCTCAATTCAGAAAACAATGAACCTGCAATCATAAAAACACATTCACTGCACACAAGTAGTCTGAAACTTACATTTAAGATAAAAAAAGAGCATATGGAACCTGTACAGGTGATACTATTGACAAAAGTGAAAGAATAGACCAATTCATTGTTATTGTTTTGATTCCGAATTTTCGCGCATGCGCGATGCGCTGGTAGGCAAAAGCACTGGGTACAGTTACGATAAACACTATGTCATATAGATAACGGCACGTGTTTAGTCAATATATCGAAAACATTAACAACAACATCATAACACCTAAATACTATTAAATATATTGCATTTTTAATGTCAATATTGTTTAATTAATACATGTATTCTTATCTATAAAAAATATATACTCGTTAGTCATTAGCATCAAGGTAAAGGTGGTCTGAAGACTAAACACCGACAATTTCACAAAACAAAGCTATGCATTAGCCGTTGTATTTCTTGCAGAAGGACTTCAACAATTACAAAAAATAATAAAGCATCCCATTATATAATTATAATTATCAATTGTATGAGTATGAAAGTGTGGTAAAAAAAATGAGTGAAAGAAAAGGGGTGCATTAAAATCTGACATACCGGTACAACAAAGCCCTATTAAAAGCGAAGTGCATGACAGTATTTAAATGTTATGATCATTTTCTTTTAAATTGGATGATTTGTTTTTAAGGTGAATAACACTATAGATGAATCGTAATATACAACTGAAAAACACAACTTCACATGATGCAAATTAACCTGTGAATTCATGTATATTGAAATTCCTTTACACGTGTATATGAGTGACAAATATCTTACATTTTATAATATATATCTACATTGTTTTTTATTTTTCGTAAATATTATTTACCCCGGTAGTCATACGTAATTTCTTGTTTTCATGATGTCGTTTGTGCATGGCCGTAACATTCAATCTTCAAACGGAATGACGTAGTTTTCATTAACCGGTACCGCTAAATACGTTTAATGATTATATGTACATTTACCATTTATTAAATACGTTTTGTTATAAATTACCAGCAAACAGGCTAGTATCTTCAAAGCGTACATTTTCTGTTAATATATACTGGACAAATTATTATTTATTTTTTTTACGATATGTAGCATATCTAATTGAACAGTTGAACATTGGCGGTATATTACTCAACCCCAAATAACTGCTCAATACTACTAGAAAGAGAAGACATGGTGGTACCATCAATTGTGTTTAATGACCAGACTTTCATATACCACCTGTGGTCAGGCACCTATTGTTTGTATAGGTCCCTGCTGTAGTTTATGACACTTTGCTGTTAGTTTAGTAGGGACAATATCTGATTAAAACGAGATAATCGGCTTGTGCCGAACAAAGGGGGCAATTAAACACCGGAATACAAAGGCTAACACGATTTTAAGATTGATGCAAACAATCAAATCAAACCAATTAAATTAAATTAATGTGTCAAAGTGTTAGTTTTCCTAGACAGACAATACTTTTTTTAGTAATTTCCTTTTTACTCCCATCGTCAACATAATATGTTTTGTATATAACAATAAAAATACATATATGTTGCTTTAAGGTAGGTGAAACTATGCCACAAAGTATATTTACATTTTTTTTTAGGGTAGGTGTACCCATTGAGCATAAAAAGCGCACAACGAATATACAATATATGTAATTTATTTTGTAAAGTCGCGATTAATTCCTTTTGTTAAATTATATTATTAAAAGGACACAAGAAAATCTATTTATGGTGTTGTTTTTTTCCCGTTTGCCTGTTTGCATTTAAAAATAAAATATTTTGCCAATAATACTACCGAGTTTATAATGTGTGCATTGATGTAATCAGCTATGGTCAGATTACAGAATGATATAATTGTAAAATTTAGTTCAATGTTTTGGAAGACTTTTTTTAGTTGACTTGCACAATGTACCTCGTCAACATCACAGTCATGTGGTTGATATTGATACGCGCCAGAAAACATATTTCAACAAACACGAGTATGAATAAATCAAATGTATATTGGGGTACATAAGATGAACAATGGGTAAATTACGTTATACGATTTAACAAATTTGATCTGATACTCAAAGATTCCTTAACACATAAACAAAGTGTTATTAGTTCAGACCCTGTTCTTTAATTGCAGCAATTGTACATACTTAATAACAGATGGATTATGGATTATCATAGTGGTAGGTTAATATATGCTGTGTGCATGGAATCGATCTATTTATTGTTTGTTTTTATTCTTATTTGTTTGAGTACAGTACAACAACTTTTGGGATGTTTAAATCTAAAATCTAAAAATGATCGTATACATATCAAAATATATTAAATAGTGTATTTAATATAGATGTAGAGCGTGACAATAAATATCGTGCTCGATATCTCCCCTTTGATCGTGTCTTTCTTTTGCCTACCAGAGTAGCACGGATAAAGACACGCAGGTGCGCGTGACGTCACGCGTGAATTGGTCTATTGCAAGGCCGCAAACAGTGGCTTCAAAATAAACGTTTTACCATGTACGAAAGTGGCTGGGGACGAATGAAATGGAAATGATAGCCTGCTTTTGGAATGATATTTTTACACGCAAAACATAGCACAACCCATAAAACCATGAATAAATACCACGTAACCAGGTGGTTTTCGCGCAATACTTCACAGCGTGACCCTACTAGCGATTCCAGCTTAAAAAGAACCCAAAATACAATATGCCTACCGCAGTTTTCCTTCCTGAGTAACAAAGAACACAACAACAACAACAGGTCATGACCCCACAGTTTCGCATTTGAAAATGGTCATATTCTCAGGATTTAATGCAATTTGGGGATACAATTAGACCTATTACCCTCAAATTTGACATGGAAACCTACCCTTTCCCAATATTTCACCGGGGCCAATTCGCATATTTCTGCTTCCTACCGTGTACTGCTACCTGTAGCAAAAAATATGGGATACCAAAGGGGTCGAAACTTTAACTTCTGCTCGACCAGAAAAAAATGCTGCTTGACCATCATTTTTCTGCTCGAGCAGAAAAATCCTGCTCGACCAGCATTTATTTTTAGATTATGGCATTAGCCAATCAGAACTCTTGTTATATTTGCCATTTGCTGCGAAACTGGTTTGTTTGGAAAAAAAGGCTGCCGCCTTGTTGGTGCCTTTTTCACATCTTCTGCAAGTTTATGTGACGACCTGTTGAAAGTTTAACATTCAAACGCGGTAAGTGCTTTATAATTTGGCTGCAAACTAGTCGATCAAAAAATTGTTGCCATCCGCTAAATAAGAAAATCGATCATACATGTCTTACGGCTGTTAAAACTTTTTGCGGAAATCACGACGATGACTGATAAGAATGGCTCAATGGATGCGCAAGTGTAGGTTCTCTGTTTCTATCGATTTACTTACTTAATGATTCTTAACTATTGCTTGCGACACAGGTGCCGATTGCCTGTGATTGTGCCTTTCTGGTTACCATTGTTTACGCTTCTCGTTCTCTCCATACATGTATATCTGCTGTCCTAACTTTGACAATTATCCAAAATATCATGTCTGTTTACCAGTTCTGGAGGACTTTTCTCAATTTCAATGTAAATTATTTTTCACCGAGGCCAATTAGCTTGTTCAAAGCTAACAACAGGTAAAATGTGAGTTGTGTCTGAATTACAAGTTGTTTAAAAAAAATCATAATTGAAATGTTTACAATTTACCATTTATTGAATAACTTGGCAATGCATAATGAAGTTCTGGGATGTTATTTTCAGCTCTGAAATGCGAAAAAATGCGTAATAATTATACTGGTGGCACTGTAATGAGTTACCTTTCATATCTGTCCTTCCATTCAAATGTCCCTAAAGCAGACTTCCCCAAACTTTGCAGAAAGAGTTTAAGCATTGTATTACACACTCATTTTAACCATGGCATGCTATTGTACAACATGTCTTGTCGGAAATAATTTCGAAAAAAAATATTTGCAGGAAATAAATATTCCATTGCGAATCGTTTGTATCTTTTTATCTTTATTCTGAAATGCCCCTCTTAAGAATAATGTCATGTATAACTGGTTTAAAATTAAGGATGTTGATGATATGTCCTTACAGCATTTGTCATGTCATTTACTGTACTTCTTAACCTACATGTATTTAAATATTCAGTCCCCATATAACTACGCCCATATGTTAAGGACATTTTCATACAAGAATACAAACAGAAATATGTATTGGAGTTTGCTGTTTAAATTGACAGTCAATGGGAGGGTAACAGGTTTGTTTTTAACCAGATGTGAGGAACTAAACGCAATTTTCTGGGGAAAAAAGGAGAAGGAGAATATATCCCTTTATACCACTTAAGTATATTTGCATCACAGTAGCTCTGGTGTCGTGAGGTTGAGGAAACTAGTGTTGAATCTAAGACATTTAGCATCATGGACTCAAAAGTGAGAAGCCAAGTCAAACACTGCAAAATGTAAAATAATCTGTCAGATGTTTGGTCTGACAGGCTTGGAAATTCTGTCAGACTGAAGGATAATTTCTGGATTCCACTTATTAACATACCTGATAATAGCATATTTCTGTTATTAGCATATAGAATGTCAAAGCACAGATTAATTCCTTTAAATTTTAATGTATTTTTTCTTCTGTTAATATCATAATTTTTTAACCCAATATTCAGAATTCACTTAAAGTCTTTATATATTAGAATACAATTCCATTTGATAAATAGTTATCTAAAACATCAATCATATACAATGTTGCATTTAAATTTTACTTTGACTATCAATTATTAACAGATTTGACTTATTGTATGCCCCCAGTTGCTATATTTATGCTAAAATGTGTGTTCCTGTTAAAAGCATATTCCTGTTATTAGCATAATTTTTGCTGACATGGTATGCTAAGAACAGGAATCCACTGTAGCAACATATTAATCAGGAATTTAATCCGTGAACTATTATTTTTAATGGTGAAAGAAAATCTCCATGGTGCATTTTCAAAAATGTATAATCAAACTCGGTAAAAGAACACACAGAATAGCAAATTTATTACAGCGCCAACTTCCGGGTAAAAATGTTTTTATATCCCGTAAAGACAAATGCCGCATCATATCATATGGGTGATTTAAAAACAAAAATGAAGCCTAAATGAAACATGCATTTATTTTCTTACCATTAAGCATGTTTGAGTTCTTTTTCTAGCTTACAGAAGTGTTTCCATGTGATTAACTTAAATGTGAATTTTTTTCTCAATAACTTGCTTCATTAACAAAATATATTGAAAAATATACTTAAAATTGCCCCAAGTGTACTGGTTTTGCGTGACATTTTTATGTTAAAGGCAATTTTTAATTCTATACTTCAATAAAACTTTAAGAAATATTAGGTATTGCCATCATTTAATGAATATAAAAATGCATATACTTTAAGAAAAATAGAACAATGCTTCTTACTTAGGTTGATATCTCTTGTAGCAAGTGTTCAAAGCAATGATCTTCTTGGCAATTTTGTGCCACTATTCTCACCTCTCTTCACATATTAAGAGATGGCATCATAAAGTGCTTCAATATTTATAGGCAAATAGTGTCCCTTTAATCTGTCACATTTGTACAGGTATTTATACAATTATTTGTTTATGCAAATTTTTAACAGCTGAATACTAAATGTGGTCAGAATTTGTCCCTGTCCCAAGTGTACATTTTGTAAGAAAGTTTTTTTACATTTTTCATAAGATAGAATTTTCGTCTTACATCATTTTCTTCAAACCATTATTGCTTATCACAAGATGTACTGAAAATTTGATGCCAAAACCATGTGAACTTTTTTTGCAAGACAAATATCGTATTGTCCCAAGTGTATGAAATTTTTATCATGTTTGATGGACAGGTGATAGCTTTTAAAAAATAAACAAAAGCACTAATTTTCTGGAAAGAAGTACACAGAAGGGTGTTATCTCCAAGAGAAAAAGGTGGTTTCTTCACTCTGGGGGTGAAATACTCTTATTATATGAGTATGTCTCCATTTTTGTCTTCAGAAGAAAAATATAAGCATATAAATGATTATGTGTAGGAAGTATGTTTGACTTTACCATAACATTATTACAAAAATACATTTCCTCTTCTCAAATTAATGTCAATTTTAAACAAAATGTTTCTCCAATAATCTTCAATGTTAGCCTGAAGTTGGTTATCAAATGTTGTACATGTACACTTGGGACACAAAATTAACGTTTTTCTTATAAACCTCCAGAAAGTTATAACAACTTACATTAAAGCAGAATTAATGATTAAATTTCGATTTAATAAAGCATTCAAAAGCAACTGAAGAAAAAAGCCAAAATAAAAGTTGAACATGGTCAAATGTCAAATATGATGGATTACAAAGTCTTTCAGACACTTATAATTAAACCACGCAGGCTGTCACCCTTGTGGTACAATTCCTACACATCTAAACTAAAAACTATGTTAAAACCTTCGATAAACAACGGTACAGCACTTATTATTATTGCATTCATTTTTAATGACACATTACCAAAATATATAGAGGATATATTGTATTACAGCGGAAGGTCAAGTAAGAGGACATCGAGTTATGTATAAAGTATAAAAAGAACAAGGTCTAATTTATAAAGAACAAGGTCTAATATATATCGAGAATATAATGTTTAATATATAGAGAGCAAGGTCTAAATACAGAACAGTGAATTATATTATAGAAAACGAGGTCAAATATTATTTAAAAAATATAAACATGTATTTTGTTTACAGAACGATGTTCAATATTTATAGAAAAGCGTCCAATATATAGAGAACACAATATTAGATCAACTTCAAGTATAGAGAGCAATGTCTTATATATAGATATCAAATTCCAACATATATAAAAGGCATAATGTCTTATATTTAAAGATCAAGGTCAATGCCGTAGAGAACAATGTTTAATATGCAGAGAACATCATTTGATATTTAGAGAACAAGGTATGATATCCATTTGTATAGATTGTATAAAGAACAATGCCCAGCAGATCTCCAGCATATAGAGAGCAATGCCAAATAGATCTTTATTATATAGAACAAGATAAATTATGAAACCAAGGTCAAAAATATACAACTATGTGAAATATATTGAAAACCAGGTCTAATGTATCTACAATTTGTGAAATATATGTTTTTTATGGGAAATACAGATCTATGACACACTGCATAATTATGGAGATTCCTTATGCCTCTGATATCCCATAGGTTATAAACATACTCAGGGCCACAAAAATACCTCAAATGAAATACATATAAAAGTTATGCTATTTTTCTTCAGATTTCATCCATTTTGAAAATGGCCCAAGTGTACAGATTTGACCTAAAATCATGCTAGATCCTTGAGCATAATTTTATTTTCGCAGCCGATGCCATGACCATCTAATAAGTAGCCGCGGCCGTTGTCTTTAGCCGTTTTTCAAACCCCACTCGAATTTAAACGTTGATAAAAATGTTGTGTGTTCATGCGGGATGCTGTAATTTGGAATAACCGAAGAGAAATGATTAAATATTTCAATAAAATGTTGTTCATATTTATCTTTGATCTTAATCCTGTGTAATTAGAGTTTGACAGAGAGAGTAGTGAATTTTGTTTGATTTTTAACCACATTCTAACGGATATCTTTAAAAGTAAGCAGCTAGGAATGTAAGGGATCACGTTCACAAAGTCATTCTTACTTAGGCTCTCAAAGAACACACGCAAATCTGCTCAATTCAATACGTAAAATATGAAGAATAGGGAAATACTTACACTCCCCTATACTCGACATGTATACAGTACCGCAGCCGATGGATGAACCACAGACGATGCGCTAGTCAATTGCACGGTGTGAGTATATTTATTTCTATATTTAGAATATTTCTTACAGAAATTCCTTTAAGCAAACAGCGCAGACCCTGGTGAGACGCCGCATCATGAGGCGTTTCATCTGGGTCTACGCTGATTGCCAAGACCCTTACCTAGACGCTAGGCATACATGGATTAAGCCCAAATCCCATATAAGCACGGATTGGCACGGCAGTCCCGGATCGTGGATTGTTTTTGGTCTTCCAAAGACCATCATCCCTGTTCACAACACGGTTAGCATGCGGACCAACCTGTACCAACACGGAAAGTCCCGGCAAAACACACGACCAACACGGCGCCCACACGGACTATCCCGGAGCAACATGGCAGAGATACAGATAGCCCCAAGTAAACACAGACCATCACGTCATTCACAGAGATCATCCCGGACCTACACGAAAATGACTCGGATATTCACGAAAGGGATACGGACCAAACACGGTATGCCCCGGACCGACATATATGTATATAAAACAGTTTAATTATTTGCGATTCCATCAATTCGTGTGTTTGGTTAGCGCAGTGGTTGGTATACACACTTCTTATCTAGGCGATCCGGGTTGAATATCGGTTCCCGGCAGCATGCGAGTTTGGTTTGTTGTTATTATACAGGGCAGGTGGGGTTTCCTCCGGATACTGCGATTTTCCCCAACAGCACAATACCATATTTATATTAAAAGACATGTGTGTTTCAGTTAAAACATAGATTGACATTGCATGTATGATTTTAAATTCGTGAAACATTTCGTGAGTTAGATACATTAATTAGAAGGAATGCTGGGACTAACTCCATGTACTCACATAATGCAGCCTCGGGCGCGGAATGGCGTCATAAACTCCAAAATGCACATGCGCACACATGCGTTGATTCCATCTCTCTGCCATCGGATCTTGAAGGTGTAACCTGGTAGCTTGTGTTCATAACTACAACGTCAATATTCAAGCCAATATTTAACGCAATGTAAAAGAGGGCTTTCGAGTTCCCAAACGATCGTCACGAGAACAATCCGCTACCGATGAATAACAGCAGCAACAAGAAGAAACAAGCTCGAGGTCGAGATCAAGATCGTAATCATATTCACAAGCAGATCTATAAGTATCGACACAGACCACGGCAACTGACGCTAAAAATAAAAGAAGACATCCCTCGTCCTTTCGATTGGCTGAAGGCGAACCCTATGCTGTACACGAAGAGCAAGAAGAGCAAAAAGAGCAAGAAAAAATACTAAAAAGGCAAAGATTACACCTGAAATTCAAACGCAGCAGATGTCTATCTGTGGTTTAGTCAATGTTGGAGACCCAATACGAGAGCGTCAGGACTGACAAGAAGAAAGGCTCGGAAATACAGAAATGGCTGATGAGCTTACCTTTCTAATAATAAACTTTGTGTTGTGGGCGTCTCACAGTGCGATAAGAAAGGGCAAATCAGCATGGAATGTGAGTATACATTAATATTACTTATGATATTGGTCCGATTTATTGTACATGTATTACAGGATGATATTTTTTCCTGAAAATTGCCAAATGTACTGCCGGAAAAAGGTGTGTGGGATGAACTAAATGGTATACGGTAAGTTGACATGCGACTAGTGTATCGCCCATATCACATTCCGGAACTAATTATGGATGCTATTGACTTAAATCGACGTTATAAATTACATCTATAACAATACAATTTCGAAATGAAGAATATACACATAAAATGGAAGCTTCAGGATAAACATAATAGATGGTTAGGGTCTTTATTTGGGAAAGTTTATCGGGCTCGGTTACATGATAAACTTTCCCTATTCAGCACACTAACGACATATTCTTTATATAATTAGTACCATATTATTTTCAACGTGTATCACTGAAATGTGTCCCCGGACTGTCAAGGACGCACACGGACAACGAAAGCATTAATACGGCTGTTCCTGGACCCTATACGGCAGTTACAAGGACCATTCCGGATCGTTACGGATCAACACGGCAGTTTTGAACTTCCATGACATTGACGGACGTTCCAGGACAAACGAGGATCGACACGGAGCTACACGGCGGCTACATAATTCGCATGCCGGATGTGTCGGTTATGATACGTTTTGATCTGGCATATATGTGGAATGGGGCTTAAGACAAACATTGGCCTACAATTCATGCGAGTACGTTGATTTACATTGAGCAAAGTATCGGTTCCTGGATAACGGATTTCTTGAGCCATGCAGAAAAAAAGTATAGGAGTTCGTTTTTATGATCAGTGATTTTTTTATATTTATCTTTGTTTTATTGAGCACGTTTGATGAGTCTATTAAAGTAGTTGTGCTATTGAATTTAGTACGACTGGATCCTGACATCAGCACACGATGCGATTTATTGTTTTCCGTGTTGTTATGTCCCCTTCTAACGTGGGAACTTCAAGAAAAACTATTTCAATAATGGGTTGTTGTTTTTTTCTTTTTCATAAAACTTTATTCATGACGTACCCTGGGGTGTAGATTGCCCCAGGTACCCGCTAAAAGAACTAAATGTAAAATAACAAATGTATGGTGGCTTATTATAATATTAAACACGATTAACAAAGTTATAAGAAACAAAATTATATTTTTTACAATTTACAAACAGTCTTTTGCACGTCTGCACGTTTAATTAATATTCCAGTCTTTTTTCACGTCTGCACGTTTATATGATGTTATTGTAAAACAGAACACAATAATAGCTTTTAACAAATAAAAGTCACCATCTTAAATTAAAGCGGGTCTTAATTAGTATTATGTATTGAGTGTATATCCTTGATTATAAAACGAGTAATGTATCCACACTTCCTTAATAATTATAAAGAATAACAAAAAGAAACATATAAGGTTGTATATTTATTAAAATGAAAAAACTATAATGATATAAAATGTGGTTCCCAGCGAACCACCTCAGGTCATGCACGGGCACTTCCCGCGATGGTCCGCCAGGATCATGATATATAGTCTACAGCTGCCCTGGATGATGGAGTTGAGGCACGTTACAGCCCTCGGCACAACTAATCACCCGCCTCAACCCCACCATCCAGTTAATGAAATGAAAATCAATAATGGGGGATAACAGTCCGTTATTGAAGTCCAACTGACGAGTCCCGTACTTTCGGAGACATCCTTGCGCAATATAAATTTACTGTTTAAATTTAAAATGTACATACAAAAATTCGTTTCGACGAGGTTAAATTAATTATAAAGCAGGTGAAGAAAGAGAATAACAATAAAACACACAAAATAGTATACATGTAGTTCATTTTATTACAAACATCAGTTTAAGGGAGGTAATTTGAATAGTGGTGTACTATTATGTATCCCATTTTTATACCGACATGGACGGTATAACACCTTATGGAATAAACGAATCTGCATCCCACCTTGTTCAATATACCTGTCGCGTGCACGGACTACTGTTTATTCTTCCACTGAATGATTTTTCATAAGAAATCTCTAGAGTCGAAAAAACTTTGGCTTTAAAATTATACGGTCTTCAACCTTAAGATCTAGTCAATGGACATTTTTCTATTTGCCATCCTTATAATGAATCAGCTGATTGATGGCGTCATAAAATGAATGCTTATTGCCTCATTTTCCAAATATATGTGATGTCATCTTTTGGTGAAAAAAATCTTAACATGAACATGGTAAAGCCAGGAAAACCACATCCTCTTATACAACAACAGGTGTCTACAATACGCGATCCGGCAAGTACTCAAACTCAAGTTTATGTGTGGCAAATACTTTCTACAGAGTGATCGGGCATCTTTTAGTAATAACAACGTCGATGACACATGCAGAGTACCGTAATTACTCTATGTTTTCGGACACCCCATTTTTAGCAAAAATAATTATTTTTCGTGACTCTTAATTTTCGGACACACGAGTTTTCGTCCATAATTAATGTCTCTAAGTTTTCAGACAGTATATTTTACAGCGCTATTTTACCAAATTTTGGTCCTGTTTTCGATATCTTGGCACTTCGGTCATGGGGTTTTACAACCAGATTAACAACATAAAACATGGCAGGTGCATGCCAGAGGGCAACGGACCATTACATTTGTGTTATTGGGTTAATAACCTTGTAAACCGGTATTAAATAATGGTTTCACCCGATAGCATAAGCGTAATAACAATTACCAGAGGTAGTGCCAATTAACAGTTCAATTTTCACCGCAATGGTACTATCCCTTTTCAGTAAAATAACTTTGAAAAATACTATAAACGCTTTAAAGTGTGATGCACCCTATAGCATGTTTTACGAACAATGGAAGGTGTTAGACAATAACTTTCGTAGTTTGCTTTTTGTTATTGCGTAATTACAGATTCATATTACTGGCGAGTATTGGTACATCACATGCGCATCTTTGAACTCGTTGGTCAAAGTACAACCTTGAAGTAACTTTCTGTCAAATAAATTAAGCATTTAAAATTATTTAAATGCCATGCAAATATATATAACTGTAAGTTATACTATATGGCATGGTATTTTACAAGCGCGTGCTATTTCCGGTAGTCGTTGATACAATTGACGCTATTTTCGGACACTCAAATTTTCGACTCTAAGATTTCGGACACCTGTTTTTTGTGAATATTTTTCGTATCTAAGTTTTCGGACAAGAAAAAAATAAATATTTTTAAGTGTCCGATAACATAGAGTAATTACTGTATGCTACGAGTCTCCTGAGACACTTCAACACATGGTCCTAGAATGTTCGGGCTTAATTGCGGTACGAGATCCTATCCTCCGAGACATCGAGAGTGAGATCGAAATATTATTCCCAGGTTTATGACAATCGTACACACAAGCACAGAAATTAAGTGCTCTTATTGATTGTACTGTTCTTTACGGAAAGCACAAACTTTCCAAAGTAGAATGTCAGAGACTTCTATCAATTGAGTTTCAATGCCGGCGTCTGTTTTTCGGCATAGCTGTTTAACGTCACGTTTGACCTTAGGTGACCTTTAGGTTACATTCATAAAAATGCCCGCGGCTACCCACGAATGAATACACTTCATTAAGTCCAGTGGCTGATTTGAGAATACCACCAGAACATTGGAAACATGACCGCGTCTTTATAACACTGTTTTACTGCGTGTTCAGCATGAAACAATTTGATCTCTTATGAAAAGCCATGGTAGATAGAACAGTTTTACACTCAACTCTTTACATCAATACAATTTGTGCGTAGATTCTACACCTTCGTCAGTTCGCGGTTAGTGTGTGTGAATGTCAGAGTTTATATACAGGTCATCGCTGCGTCTTGGCCGGAGTTCGCGGCCAGTAAAATAATCGTTATTTAATAAAGACGCTATAGCGTGAACTAGGTGAACTGGAATTTTCTTTAGACCAGAAAGATGTTAAATGAAGATATCCAGCGATATAATTATGGTATGTCAATAATAGATTCTTAATGTGTTTTCAACAATACCATGATAAATATTATTTTTTATTAATTTAACAAGAATTATTCCACCATATTGACTAATGTATTAAGCATGAGCGCGATGATTATCGATACTGTTAAAACTCGAATCACAGAGCAATGCCCGACAAACCACTAAAACAGGTTTGTTCGAAGAACGAGCGTATTAATATTTAAAATATGTACGGATACTTCGCGTGTGGCCGGTTGACTCAAATGGTTTAATTTCACTTCCATTATTCTTTTGGTTTTCTGTTTTGTATCATGACCAGCAATATGTAATAATGTAAAATAAGCCGCAAAAACTCCGCGTAACATCCCTTACTGCGGGTGATGCAGCTCACAACTGCACAGAAAAAAAACATTCGCTATCCTTGATCTCATTCATTGAACTCTACCTTTCATAAACTCCAACCACAATCAACGCCGTATATCTTTTTTAAAGATATTTCTTGTTTACATTGCATACGAAACGCTTTAAAATCTTTGATTTGTAAAAAAAATGCTACATTCACGCGTCTGCTCACTGCAATTTCGTCAAGTGGTATTGTTTAATTGACATGACGCCTTATCAGTGATCGCTCCGCCCACTTAATCACGTGGCTCAGCGGGAAGAAAACCTAGACAAGCTAACACCAAAATGGCTTCTTTGCCTATAGACTGCATATAGATTTACGCGATATTCCGGATGATTTTATGGACTTGTTTAACACCATATTACACTTGTAAAGGGGTTCATGCCATTTAGTTATTCTTCAAATGCAAAAAATATACGATTAAAGAGAACATCAGCTATTTATAACGGGTAAATCGGTACATTAAACAAGCTCTCAAACGCTTGCGCGCATACCGAAATCGAACCCGTTATTACGTGTAATTCCCCCCTACCCGTGTATTTGACACGAAATAGCGCTTTATAACTGGGAATTCGGTGAAGTTTTACGCGCTTTCTGACGCCGGGTGGGTACCTCAATCCCACATGTTATTGCGTATATAAGTGATATTAATCATATTAAACATTGCTTATGGGACATTAATCAATCACTATAATTTAAAGCGCAAAAACAACACAGTAAGTTTGGACATTGTATGATATAAAATTAGCGTTGTACGAAATGGAATACGGTCAGGCTATTATCAATTAATAAGGCTACGAATATCAGACGCTCGCGCAGGTACCGACTTCCCCGAAGTTACCGCATTTATTGGTTAACTAATATCAGTAATAATAACTCTTTTACAATAGCATTTATCGATACGTCTTTATTAAAATAATAACAAAATGGTTTTCACTTGTTTCTGACACACACAGAAATGCGATTTTTAACGGGGATTTCGTAAAGTTACACGAATTGGGTACCGAAATTCTCAATTATTTTACACGCACACGTGACATATTACATACTTAATAATGCTTGGTTATTGCTTATATGACATTTCAAGTTTGTGAAATAAATTAATGTTCTATAAAGGGGATCTCGGTAATTCTTGAAGCTTCCACTCGCTCTTGTCAAGACCGCATTGCCGCGTTGGAAATGGTATACATTTAATTCATCTAACTTATCGTCAATGTCACCATCTAATCTGTCAGGATATCGATTGTCCGAGTAACATAATCCCCATTGACACCGTTTAACCATTTTTAATCGTTTTTTTTTTTCAAGAGGAAAACAAAAGAAACTCGTTGGAATAAAAGTGAACCTAAACATGTAGCTTGTCTAGAAAATGGCGGACAGTTCGTTGCTAACGAGTGCGCCCGATTAATCGATCGCTGATTGGTGGATCAATTCTAGTGGGCGGCGCGATCATAGATAAGGCGTCATGTCAATTCTAAGAATAGTGCTGGGAATTTACTGATAACCAAGAAGCCTGACGGGTGCTAAAACTCGGTTGACCCATGAGCATCGTCAAGGCTTTGATTGAAGGATTGAAGGTGAACAACAAACTAGTATGCGATGTTTGAGAATAAAACATTGAAGACGCGCATTTTTGTTCGTGTTAATGTATCCTGGATGTAGATCTAATTATGAAATAGTGCATATTTTATGGACTACTTACCTCGGATGGAACCGGTGATACGACGGATTCAGATCTACATATGTAGAACTTGCTTATTCGTGTTATTGATTTTCAGAATGTTTTAGCCTTTCATAATGCAGTAGTATTTTGATGTGAAATTGTGACTGTGTGTGTAGAACATACCACAATGAGTGTGCATTTTGGTTCAGTAGTCTATCCGAATTGTTTTGCTTTTGGATAAACTTTGTCTTTGTTATTTTATCAAAGAAATTATATTCAGCAAGAATAACCCGTTTGCAACAAGTATTTCAAAGCTTAATAGATTTACTGTATTACGGATTATCTTGCGTTTGTGTCACAAACTACAGGATGTGAAGGCTAGATCTATCATTTAGACGTCATCAAAATCTGCAGAGTCCATGAAAAAAATAGGCGAGACTAGTTTTTGTGATAATTTATGTTTAAAACGACTCTGTTTGTGAATCTACATGTACATGTATGTTGACATCGACATCATTTTGTCAGGAGCAATCGCCGCCAAATTGGATTTTGATAATTTTCTTTGGAGAATACATTTTTGTGTTAAAGTACGGTGGCATAGAGGAGACATTCACTCCTTTTTTCAAATTGCACTCCTATTTTTTTCTATCTCGTGGCTTTGACTAACTAACTCGTGGCCACGAGTTAGGAATTTCTTGGCCTCGGGTAACCAAGTCGAGGCCACGAGATAGAAAAGAGAGGAGTGCATAACTAAATAAAAGAGGAGTGCAATTAAAGAAGAGCGGTGCAGCAAATAAAGGAAGGATGCATTAAACAAAAGAGGAGACAATTTTAGCTATCTGTAGTTATGTCCAACAAGATATTTCTTTTAAATCATACGGGATACCTCTCTCCCTATCAAGAAATGCATAAATAATTAAAACGCACACATGAATGAAAGTATACCTCTTGTTCGAACACTAAGAACAAAAACCTGGTATCTGGATGGAAGCTAACGTTTTACAATTGGTTGCCCACGCGGGCAACTATCTTTAGTATTGACCAGCTAAGGCCTAACGCGCCAGGTACCGTGTTAATGTAGTGTCATGTGTAAAAAATACTTTCTTTAAATAATTAAAATATCGGTATAATAGATAACTTAACAACACCGTGGCTTGCATGAAAAACTTTCTGTGTTTTATGTCCTAATATAAGTCTGAGTGAAAGCATTTCATTGGCTTTGATAAATGAATTTAATTGATCTTATTATTAATTCACTATCGCCAATTTCATTTAATGTTTAACTGCACTAAATTTGTTCAAGCTTAATATAAAAAGCAATCGCCCAGTTGCCCGGTCGGACCACTAACTTTTTTTATTTGAGTTGCCCATGCCAAAGTATACAGGCCCGGGCTCACGGGCATCCGCTGATATTCATCCCTGGCTAGCTTGTATACATATACCATTCATTGAAACATCGAAATCGTGCTGAAAATCAACGGTTGTCTCTGTAATGTTAAACTCCCCGTATTGGGCAGCATTCATTATAGTAGGCTCTAACCCTGTCGAAGGAACTTTGAAACGCAAAACAAAGCTACAACAACTTTGGAAATTCAATGATACTGGTTTGTTAAGAAATACCCTTTTAAAAGCATTTTTGTGTACTATTTTGGTTTAAACAAATGTGTTACACGTTCTTTTTGAAGGGGCATATACAAATAAAGTAAATGCAATTTAGTTAACTTTAATATATTTCGGATAACTTTGAAAGTTTCGGATAATTCGTACGTCAGTATAATTTACTGAAAGGAACGAAATGCGTTGACTCTTGCAGTTTTAACTTGATAGATATATTCAGATAACACTTTTTGAATAAATATTTGCAACATTTATTGAACACAAAATCGTAAACAATCTAGCATGTGATACAATTCGTGATCTTTTCCTTACAAACTATCCTGCTAAAATCACAACTTTGAAACCATACAGCCTATCGATGAAGCTGATATTCTTAGCCTCAAACTTACTACCCCTAGTTGAAAAACTAAACCAAGAGAAAAAAACTTCAAAAACAGTTTGGCTTTAAATTAAAATGGTCCTTCATGAAACACAAATAAAATTATGGAACATATGCTGATCAAGACATAGACACTATTTGGAATACATTTACAGAAGACCTACAAAATACCATCTCAAAAAACATCTCAACGAAACAAATAAAAAACAACAATCTTCAATGGGTAATTGGGTATTAAAAGAATGAAAAACAAAAACTTTGTAGCACATTTAAATGCAATTATCTTAAGTTAAATCTGGACAACAAAACCATAAAAGCAATTACCTAAGGATCAAACTCAAAAGCCAAATAAAAAAAGAGCCGTGCCAGTCATATTTGCAATACATTTAAAACCTCAACTTTGACATCCTATTTTCATAACAAGATAACCCAGCACACTCTAACATTAAAAAAAAAATATTCTCATACATCAAGACAAAAAACTGAAAAGCCATACCATATGTACTTGTAGGGAAAATGTTTTCCTTAAATCAAAACAACAAAACAAAGCTTATATCCTCAACAAACAATTTCACGATGCCCTTTACACATCAATCACATCTGACACTATTCTTCACAAAGGCCTCAGCCCTAATCCATCTATGCCAGATAATGAGATACATGTATCAACATCACAGAAAATTGGTATACCTTAACCATACATGCAAGAAATGTTCAGGTCTCAATCGGGATATTTCATTAAAAATGTCAGGACATTTGACCAAAAAAGTGGGACACCATAAATGATCAATCATGCCACCTTTACTGTAGTCAGTAATAAGTATATTACTTACAAAACCTCATTATTTCTGGCAAAAATTGACTAGTCAGTGTTCGACACTAACTCACCTGAGTAAGGAGTCCAAAGGACTCCTTACTTTTTAAATTTAGGAGTCCGGACAGATTTCAAGGAGTCCAACAATTAAGACACATTTTTAGCTCACCTGTCACGAAGTGACATGGTGAGCTTATTTGACCTTGTGATGTCCGACGTCCGTTGTGCGTCCGTCAACAATTTGTTTGTGTAGACAGTAGAGGTCACAGTTTTCATCCAATCTTTATGAAATTTGGTTAAAATGTTTATCTTGATCAAATCTGGGTTGGGATTGTATTTGGGTCATTTGGGGTCAAAAACTAGGTCACTAGGTCAAATAATAGAAGAACCTTGTGTAGACAATAGAGGTCACAGTTTTCATCCAATCTTTATGAAATTTGGTCAGAATGTTTATCTTGATTAAATCTGGTTTTGGAGAGTATTTGGGTCATCTGGGATAAAAAACTAGGTCACTAGGTTAAATAATAGAAAAACCTTGTGTAGACATTAGAGGTCACAGTTTTCATCCAATCTATATGAAATTTGGTCAGAATGTTTATCTTGATCAAATCTGGGTTGGGATTGTATTTGGGTCATCTGGGGTCAAAAACTAGGTCACTAGGTCAAATAATAGAAAAAACCTTGTGTAGACAATAGAGGTCACAGTTTACATCCAATCTTTATGAAATTTGGTCAGAATGTTTATCTTGATAAACTCTGGATTGGGATTGTATCAAGGTTATCTGGGGTCAGAAACTAGGTCACTAGGTCAAATCATAGAAAAACTTAGTGTAGACAATAGAGGTCACAGTTTTCATCACAACTTAATGAAACATGGTCAGAATGTTTGTCTTATTAGAATCTGGGTTGGGATTGAATTTAGGTCATCTAGGGTCAAAATTTAGGTGACTAGGTCAAAGTTTAAAAAAAAACTTGTGTAGAGAGTAGAGGTCACAATTTTCATCCAATCTTCATGAAATTTGGCCAGAATGTTTATCTTGATGAAATCTGGGTTGGGATTGTATTTGGGTCATCTGGGGTCAAAAACTAGGTCACTAGGTCAAATCATAGAAAAACCTTGTGTAGACAATAGAGGTTATAGTTTTCATCTGATCTTAATCAAGTATGGTCAGAATGTTTATCTTGATAATATCTGATTTTGGATTATATATTGGTCATCTGGGGTCAAAAATTAGGTCACTGGGCCAATTCTAGTAAAACCTTGTGTAGATGAAAGAGGCCACAGTTTGCATAATGTCTTTATGAAATTTAGTAAGAATGTATTAATTAATGAAATCTGGCATGGGATTGTATATGGGTCTGATAGTATTTAAGTTGATGTAGCAAGGTTAGTCAGGTCAGCAATTCAGGGCCATCATGGCCCTCTTGTTTATCATATTTTTCGGTTATAAATAACACATGTTAATAATGAAATGTTACATTTTTATTTTATGTTTGTTTTCAGATCAAAGTTCTAAGTGACTGCTGTTATATTTGTTATATCTCATTGCAAAATATTTAACACATTCTAGTATTATTTAAATTAATAATTAGCTTGATATAATTAACGCAATGTAATGCTACGTTTATTTTAATTTTATGATTGGACTTTTACAACACGATGGCATGAAAACTTGCAATAAAAATGTGTAGAAAATATTATGCATGAAAAGCACAATTTCATAATTAACTTTATTGAACATTTTGCTTTAATTGCCATAACTTCTTTATTTATGATCACATTTTATTATTACTTTGACAAAACAACACTTACCTGAATACCACAATGGATTCCACCCAAACAATACCCCAGGCCCCTACCCAGAATCCCCTCCCACCCCTCCAACATTTTTTTTAATTTTAAACATCATCTAATAAATTACCACACCCCACATTATACCCCCCTCTCACCCCCCACCCCATTACCCCCCCCCCCCAAAAAAAAAAAAAAAAATATTTAATAAATTATTGAATATGAACAATTTCCCCATGATGGCTTACGTTATACTGTCAAGCACTTGAATAGTCGAGCGTGCTGTCCTCTGACAGCTCTTGTTTGTCTTGGTTATTAACGCAATCAACATTTCTAGTCCTAGTTCTGAATTTCTAATGAAACTTACAAATGTTGTATTTCTGTTACTTTTTATTTTGCTATAAATGTTGATTAATGGAAAAAAAACATAAATCAGCATTTATAGCAAAATCAAAAGTAACAGAAATGATAAGTTAATTAAATTAGTTAGTATAAGGCACTCATGTTATCTTTTCAGCAGCAAGTTCATCAAAATGTAAGGGCAATGTCGTCTGTGGAAAACTCAGACAATGTCTACAGTAGTGAGGATGAAGATGACATTCTGGCCACTATGGCAACGCGGTCTGGTTTACCACAGAAAGCAACCAGTATACAAGGAAACTTTACGACCGCTGATACTCACAAGATCATGAATTCTGACACGTCAGTGGCTACTGTAAAGATGTCAGGTGGTGTCATGAGGCAGGGTGGTAGTCTGTTTGATTCTTCGGATTCAGAAGATGAAGACCTAATGAAAAGTCATGAAAAAGCATCTGAGATCTTAGATTTCAACCGACAATCTGAGTCAAGAAAAGGCACGTTTAAGAAATCTGTTGATTCCCTGACATCATCAATAAATACATTACAGTCTTCCAAGTCAGGGTCATTTGTTTCAGTTAGGAAAGCTTCAGATGTGAATGTGGGACTTAGTAATGGGGCATCAGATGGACATGTGAATGATAGACATCATTCATCAGGCTCCAATGCAGGAAGTGATACACCCTCAAGTTATAAAGACACTAGATTTAACCCTTTTGACCGTGATTTACACATGGAAGAGGATCATTTTGAGAAACAAAAAGAGGACCAGTTAGGAAGAATTAAATCAGGTATCGTTTTGCTACATATACATTGTAATAGTTAGTACTGAACTCTAAATCAAAATGAATGATTCAACAGATTTTAAGGACACAAACACACACTGTGGTATAACAAATAAGCCAAATATAACAAAATTATTAAATGCCACAGAACAAGTATTATTCAAAATGGTTAATTTGGCTTAAGAACTTTTGATTTAATATTTTCCTGGACAATCCTAGAATTTTTTTGTGTTAGTTCACCTGAGCACAATCACCATTTGTCTGTCGTCCGTCAAGAATTATATGTTATGTGGTGTCAACATTTGTCTTGTTAACACTCTACAGAGGACACATTTAATGTCCGATTTTTATGAAATTTGGTCAGAATATTTGTGCCAATTATATCTCGGACGAATTCGAAAATGTTCCAGTTGGTTGAAAATCATGGCCGCCAAAGGCGGGGCATTTGTTCTTATATGGCTATAGAAAAACCTTGTTAACACTCTTGAGACCACATTTATTGTCAGATCTGCATGAAACTTGGTCAGAAGAATGGTCCTAATAATATCTTGGTTGAGTTTTAAAATGTACAGTCAAAACCTTGTCAACACTCTAGATGCCCATTTATTGTCCGATTTTCACAAAACTTGTTCAGAAGATTTGTCCAAATAAAATCTTGGACGAATTCGAAAATGCTTTCGGTTGTTGGACAAAAGTGGCCATCTCGTAATATGATTAAAAAAAGACCCGCGTCATGGGAAAATGGGTCTTATCCTATAGCCCACCCAGCCTGCATATGTCTCAGTCTGGTCAGGAGATACATAATGAGACCATAAATACTTGAGTGATTTTATAGCGGAAAGCCTCGCCTCTGACCAGACTACGCAATGCACAGGCTGGATTTGAGGTACGCTTGCTGAAATGCCATAAGACCCATTTTCCCATGACGCAGTTATGAAAGTGTGATTTGAATGTAAAACTTTGTGTTACATATTTTAAAAAAACACGATATATTTTGATGGTGGAGAAATAAACTCATAATAAGCAATGTGAGGACACATGTGATGTGAACTTCCATAGTATAATTTGTATCTTCTAACACTCTGACATGTGTGGTTTGACCATAATAAGACACATTTCATGCAGCGAATATGTGACTAACAAGTGAAAAAAACACACACAATTGTTTAACTTTTGTTTTTCAATTTAATTATTTAGAAACATAAATTTCAAACTTTCAGGGCTTGCCACTAACTTCTACAGATTGGTGTCCACAGGGAACCCTGAATATTAAAATTAGAGCAAAATTCTGGGAAAACCTGGTGTCCCTCACCAAAATTTGGGGGTCTCGGGTTCCCGGCACACTGTAAGTGTCGAGGCCTGAACTTTATTTCAAAGTCAGCATGTTTGCCGAATATCTTTTTAAAAGATATTTCTTATTATATTTAGTTGTTTTTTTCGGTTTTAGCGATTATAAAGCATTTTTGTTCATTGTCTATATTTTACCTGTAGTTATTTGTGAACTTGTGTTCAGCCTTTTATAAGTTTGGAACTGTGAATATAAACAAACTTAACCTTATAGTATTGAGTTGTTAACACCCAATGTCCCATTAAAACAAGAGATCACCGCTATCTGTTGAGAAAAAATAAGTTTCCCAGACATATCAAATTTAACCCTGCTGTAGTAGCAAGAACTATCAACGAGGTTATACAACAAACGCATGATAGTGCATACCACTCTGCATATCGCTTCTTGATCAGCTGTAGTTTTATTTTCCCGCATCTATTAATATCATCAGATTATGAATGACCTGTGTGAGCACAAAATACCATGTCATTAAGAAGCAGCAAATAGTGGACTATTTTAATAATTCATTAACATTTTCTTCTGTGGCGCGTATAATACAAACATTGTTTATTGATTCTTTTCTATATACGCTCGGTTCAAAAGTTTTCCATTTAACACGATATTCAAATTATGTTTCTATTTGTGAATGAATATAGCTGAAGAACTCAGACCTTTTGCATAAATTATACAACTCTTTCTCGGCGCGAATGCAGCAGATGCGGCAGTTATCAGGTTTATCATAGTTAGGAAAACTAGTTCGAAACGTGTGTTATTAACCTTAGTTGTTCGATAGGCCGTAATATATTCTAAATAAACCAGATCTGTGGTTTGTAAAATTTACAGCTATCCAACTGCTGGAAGTCTCTTCTGATACCACAATTCCAAAATTGGAATAACCATAAAACTATAAATAGAAATTCCTCATATCTTTTGTTGACTTTTTGTCCCAGCAAAAAGCGCACAAAAGTTATGCAACAGTGTACAATGTCACGCCTTACGCATGGAAAGCGTGCATGTATTGGGCTAAAAACTTCGTAGAAAGCTATGTTGTTTTATTAACAAAATTATATCGGGAGTAATTTTGGAATTGACATTTCCTCTAAATTAATTTCGATTCTAACACGGCACGCGACTTATTTTCTATAGACAAAGAAGGAAATCAAGTGTGGTTTATTCTGCAATAACTTATGGGCGGAGCTTAATGTTTCGAAAATAGTTCCGAAGAAATAAAAAAATTATTGCAGTAAAATGCACGTGCTAAAACCCGCTCTAAAAGAAATGTAATAAATGAAGCATGTATATAAATGTAATGAAACAACAAATTGTATATTTGGTGATAAGTGGCATAACCACGCCTGCAAAGAATGTTATTTGTTAAGAAACGTAATTAAGAAAACATTTATAGCATGTCAGCTTTCAGTAGCATCAATAAACGTTTCTACAATTGTTATTCTCAATGAAAGTGACGTCATTTGCAAAATATTTATGAATGAAAACGACGTCATATGTTTGTACAATTCAATGACGTCACTAAATAGTGAACTTTGTACAAAGAAGGGCGAAGTATTGAAAAATATAGTTCACGTCCAAAAGCTTGAACCAAATCAATCAGAATCGTATTAGAATCAAAATAATATTTTTCTATGATGGTTTGTTGTCGAATAATCCACAATAAGGAGTATAGATGCGTGTTATCAAATCACTGGTGCTTCGCACTCGTGATTTAATTCCTACGCATCTATACTCCTTACTGTGGGTTATTCGACAACAAACCATGATAGAAATATATTATTTCTTAAATAAAACACACTGCATCTTTATTGTTACGGTATTTTAGTTGAGTTATTATTGAAACAGTCATTGTACTGATTGAGTGATTAAAGAGAACATCCGGACAATAATGTACATGTAGAAACAAAGAAGATGGTCTTCTGAAGTCACATGAGAAGTATGTTTGCCTTACTTAAAATGGTTTCTGATTGGCAAAATTTCTGGAGCTTCAGGGCATCGCCCCTGATGGCTCCCTACCAGGGCTTCGCCCTGCACCTGCCGGGGGACCTTAAAGTAAATTGGTGATTGGTCCCTCTCCTAATACCCTCCTGTTTGTCATTTATCATCTCGTTCATTGATGGCAGCTGTTATCCACACCATGACCAGAGACGTACCTACGTCTCTGCAATTACTTATACAGGAAAAGCGTCTGCACTTAACCAAACTGCGACTTTGTACATGTACTTATAACTTTTTATGCCCCCAGTAGGATGGAATATAGCAGTTGAACTGTCCGTCAGTCTGTCCATCCGTCCGTCCGAAAACTTTAACAATGGCCATAACTTTTGCAATATTGAAGATAGCAACTTGGTATTTGGCAAGTATGTGTATCTCATGGAGCTACACATTTTGAGTTGTTCAAGGTCAAGGTCATCCTTCAAGGTCAAAGTTCAAAAAAACTAATCCAAGGAAAGTAAAGGAAAGCTTTAAAGGGAGATAATTTCTAGTTATCATTTGGCAGGTACAGATCATTTTTAGAAGGGAAGTAAAAATTTGTAGGGGTATAATCAAAGACAAAAATAAATAAATCAAAGCGGGGCAGGAGGGGGCATTGTGTTTCTGACAAACACATCTCTTGTTTAGGAGTATCTTTGCATAAAAATGTGAATATGAATTTTAGATTGGAATATTCGTCCGATTTTCGAATATTTAGATATTCGGTCCCATCCCTCAATTGAACCCTTGACAAATGATATTCAATAACTCATTCTGCCATAAGACTATTAATGCAGTTACTTAAAATGTCAATAGTTTTATCGTCCCCTACCGGTTCCACCGGAGGGGACTTATGGTTTGCACTCCGTCTGTCAGTAAGTCAGTCTGTCAGTCTGTCTCTGTCACACTTTTCTGGATCCTGCGATAAGTTTAAAAATTCTTAATATTTTTTAATGAAACTTGCAACATGGATAGATGGCAATATGGACATTATGCACGTCATTTCATTTTGTTCCTACGTCAAAAATTGTGGTTGCAATCGCAATAAAAAATAAAAAATAAAAAAAAAATCTGAAATTGGTGGAATTTCTGACAATGGTGGAGCCGTTAGGGGACCATATTGCTTGACAATAGCCTTGTTAACCAGGTTTTCCGTAGGAAAAAACTGGTTATTAGATTGGCGAATGCGGGCGGGCTGGCGGGCGGGCGGAACAAGCTTGTGTCTGCTCTCTATTTTAATTTTTTTTCATCCGATCTTCACCAAACTTGGTCAGAAGTTGTATCTAGATGATGTCTAGGTCATGTTTGAATATGGGTCATTCCGGGTCAAAAACTAGGTCATGGTGAGCTTTGTGATCGCCTTTTGTCCGTTGTCCGTCGTCAACATTTTGCCTTGTGAACACTCTAGAGGCCACATTTATTGTCTGATCTTCATGAAATTTAGCCAGAAGATTTGTCCCATTGATACCTCGACTGAGTTCGAAACTGGGTCATGTTGGGTCAAAAACTAGGTCACTAGGTCAAAAAAAAGAAAAACCCTGTGAACTCTGCAGAAGTCACATTTGATGCCCAATCTTCATGTAACTTTGTCAAAATGTTTGTTTAAATGATATGTTGGTTGAGTTTAAAAATAGTTCCGGTCCGTTGAAAAACATGGCCGCCAGGGGGCGGGGCAGTGTTCCTGATATGGATATAGAGAAACCTTGTGAACACTCTAGAAGTCACAATTTTTGCCCAATCATCATAAAACTTGGTCAAAACATTGGTTTCATTGTTATATCGGACAAGTTCGAAAATGGTCCAGATCGGTGAAAAAACATGGCCGCCAGGGGGCGGGGCAGTTTTCCTTATATGGCTCTTCTCAAACCTTGTTAACACTCTAGAGGCCACATTTATTGCCCAACTTTCATGAAATTTGGTCAGAAGATTGGGCTGTATGATATCTCAGATGAGTTCGAAAATGGTAATGTTTGCTTGAAAAACATGGCTGCCAGGGGGTGGGGTATTTTTACTTATATGGCTATAGTAAAACCTTTGAACACTCTAGAGGCCACAATTGTTGTCCAATCTTCATGAAATTTGGCCAGAAGATTGGTCAATGATATCTTGGATGAGTTTGAAAATGGTCACCTTTGCTTGAAAAACATGGCTGCCAAGGGGCGGGGGATTTTTCCTTATATGGCTATAGTAAAATCTTGTTAACACTCTAGAGGCCACATTTATTGTCCGATCTTCATGAAACTTGGTCAGAAGATTCATACCAATAATATATTGAACGAGTTCAAAAATGATGCCGATTGGTTGAAAAACATGGCCGCCAGGGGGCAGGGCATTTTTCCTTATATGGCTATAGTAAAACCTTGTTAACACTCTATAGGCCACATTTATTTTCCGATCTTCATGAAACTTGGTCAGAAGATTCGTCCTAATGATATCTTGAATGACTTTGAAAATGGTTTTGGTTGCTTAAAAAATATGGCCACCAGGTGGCGGGGCATTTTTCCTAATATTGCTATATATCAAGCTTTAGTAAAACCTTGTTAACACTCTAGAGGCCACATTTATTGTCTGATCAGTATGAAACTTGATCAGATATTTTGTCTTAATGATATCTTGGATGAGTTCAAAAATGGTTCCGGTTGGTGGAAAAACATGGCCGCAGAGGGGGCGTGGCATTTTTCCTTATATAGCTATAGTTAAACCTTGTAAACACTCTAGAAGCCATATTTATTGTACGATCATCATGAAACTTTGTCAGAAGATTTGTCCCAATGATATTTTGGACAAGTTGGAAAATGGTTCCAGTTGCTTGAAAAACAAGGCCACCAGTGGGCAGGGCATTTTTCCTTATATGGACTTATGAATCTTCATGAAACTTTGTCAGTATATTTGTTTAAATGATATCTGGATAAGTATGAAAATGGTTCTGGTCTCTTGAAAAACATGGCTGCCAGGATGTTCACTAGTCATGAAAGTTGGTAAGAACATTTTGTTCCAATGACATCTTGGGCTGCACAGAACAGGTCAGTTCCTTTGAATCTCAGGTGAGCGACTTTGGGCCTTTCAGGCCCTCTTGTTTAACATTCAGCATGGTGTCCTCTCTCTAATTCAAGTAGTTTTCATCCGTTCTTCACCAAACTTGATCAGAAGTTTTATCTAGATGATCTTAAGGCCAAGTTGGAACATGGGCCTTGCCAGGGCAAAAACTAGGTCATGGGGTCACTTAGTGCGTTTTAAACATTCAGAATGATGTCCGCTCTCTAATTGCAGTAGTTTACTTCTGAGCTTCACCAAACTTGGTCACAAGTTTTATCAAGATGATCTTAAGGCCAAGTTCGAACATGGGCCTTGCCGGGTCAAAAATTAGGTCACGGGGTCACTTCGTGCGTTTTAAACATTGAGAATGGTTTCCACTCTCTAATTCAAATACTTTTCATCCTATCTTCACCAAACTTTGTCACAAGTTTTATCTAGATGATCTCAAGGCCAAGTTTGAACTGTGATGAACAATCAGTAGCAATGAACATTTTGAGTTGTAGTTGTTTCCCTTTATCAGACTTTTTATGTCCCCCACCCACTATAGTGGGGGACATATTGTTTTTGCCCTGTCTGTTGGTCTGTACGTTGGTCTGTTGGTCTGTTTGCTCCAACTTTAACATTTGCAATAACTTTTTCAATAATCAAGGTCGAAACTTGGCATGCATGTGTCATCTCATGGAGCTGCACATTTTGAGTGATTCAAGGTCAAGGTCATCCTTCAAGGTCAGAGGTCAAATATATGTGGCCAAAATCGCTAATTATATGAATACTGTTACAATATTGAAGATAGCAACTTGATATTTGGCATGCATGTGTATCTCATGGAGCCGCACATTTTAAGTGGTGAAAGGTCAAGGTCATTCTTCAAGGTCAGAGGTCAAGTATATAAGGCCAAAATCGCTCATTTTATGAATACTTTGGCAATATTGAAGATAGCAACTTGATATTTGGCATGCATATGTATCTCATGGAGCCGCACATTTTGAGTGGGAAAGGTCAAGGTCATCCTTCTAGGTCAAAGGTCAAAGAAAATAAAAAAATCAAATCGGCCCAGAAGGGGACATAGTGTTTCTGACAAACACATTTTATCTGAATTTTTATATCCCCCACCACTATAGTGGGAGCATATTTGTCTTTGCCCTGTTTGTTAGTTGGTTTGTTTGTTTGTAGCTTTGTTTGCGCCAACTTTAACATTTGCCATAACTTTTGCAATATTGAAGGTCGCAACTTGATATTTGGCATGCACATGTATCTCATGGAGCTGCACATTTTGAGTGGTGAAAGGTCAAGGTCATCCTTCAAGGTCAAAGGTCAAATATATGGGGACATAGTGTTTCACAAACACATCTTGTTTTTATTGAAAACCTGGTTTGGTGACAATTTTGTCCATTGTCATTCAATATCTCATATGTAAAATTTGGCTTTAAACGTATGATTAATAAGTATACTCTGCTCTGCAAATGGTGCCCATGAAAAGAGCCAATAAAAATCGCTGCATATATCCATAAACAGGCTCCAATGGAAGTTCCTCCTGGACTCAGCCCAGTGCCCCAACTTCCAGGAGCAGTGACGACGTCACCTTTGCAGACCTGGGCCTTGCAGAGGACCATTTTGCTCAACCTGAGGTCTGAACATGAACACAGGAATATTATTCATTAAACTGATTCCCTTTGGCTACTTGTCAAGTTCTGAGACAGTTTTCAAATGTTTTTATACGCCCGTATAAAATACGGGACGTATTATGTGAAACCCCTTGGCGGGCGGCGGGCGGGCGGCGGGCGGGCGGCGGGCGGCGGGCGGCGGGCGGAAGGCATCACTTTGTCCGGACTCTAATTCAAATTGTATTCATCCGATCTTCACCAAACTTGGTCAGCAGTTGCATCTAGTTGATATCTAGGCCAAGTTCGAATATGGGTCATGCCGGGTCAAAAACTAGGTCATAGGGTCAATAAGTGCATTTTCAAAGGGGCCACTTTGTCCGGACTCTATTTCAAATTGTATTCATCCGATCTTCACCAAACTTGGTCAGCAGTTGCATCTAGTTGATATCTAGGCCAAGTTCGAATATGGGTCATGCCGGGTCAAAAACTAGGTCATAGGGTCAATAAGTTCATTTTCAAAGGGGCCACTTTGTCCGGACTCTATTTCAAATTGTATTCATCCGATCTTCACCAAACTTGGTCAGCAGTTGCATCTAGTTGATATCTAGGCCAAGTTCGAATATGGGTCATGCCGGGTCAAAAACTAGGTCATAGGGTCAATAAGTGCATTTTCAAAGGGGCCACTTTGTCCGGACTCTATTTCAAATTGTATTCATCCGATCTTCACCAAACTTGGTCAGCAGTTGCATCTAGTTGATATCTAGGCCAAGTTCGAATATGGGTCATGCCGGGTCAAAAACTAGGTCATAGGGTCAATAAGTGCATTTTCAAAGGGGCCACTTTGTCCGGACTCTATTTCAAATTGTATTCATCCGATCTTCACCAAACTTGGTCAGCAGTTGCATCTAGTTGATATATAGGCCAAGTTCGAATATGGGTCATGCCGGGTCAAAAACTAGGTCATAGGGTCAATTAGTGCATTTTCAACGGCGCCACTTTGTCCGGACTCTAATTCAAATTGTATTCATCCGATCTTCACCAAATTTGGTCAGAAGTTGTGTCTAGATGATATGTAGGTCAAGTTCAAATATGGGTCATGCCGGGTCAAAAACTAGGTCACGAGGTTACTTAGTGCATTTCAAGCATTTAGCATGGTGTCCGCTCTCTAATTGAAGTAGTTTTCATCTGATCTTCACCTAATTTGGTCAGAAGTTGTGTCTAGATGATATGTAGGTCAAGTTTGAACATGGGTCATGCCGGGTCAAAAACGAGGTCACATAGTGCATTTCAAGCATTAAGCATGTTGTCCGCTCTTTAATTGAAGTAGTTTTCATCTGATCTTCACCAAATTTAGTCAGATGTTACATCTAAGTGATATCTAGGTCAAGTTCAAATATGGGTCATGCCGGGTCAATAACTAGGTCTTGAGGACACTTTCAAGCATTGAGCATGGTGTCCAAAACCCTCGAACGGGCGTATCTTGTGACAGTTTGGCACTCTTGTTTAAATTGTTTGTAAAGTGAAAATTTCTCACTTTATCAAATACCTATGTAAAATGTCAACTGTTTCTTAATTTACACAAATTCTTTTAAGGGATACATGTTTGCCAGTATGATAATCTTTATTTTTGTACATATTTATATGTTCACAAATATTGATCTTATTTCATAGGTGTGTCATTTTCTGTGACAAATTGTTCTTTAAAAATAATGGCTTTTTAGCTCACCTGAGCACAACGTGCTCATGGTGAGCTTTTGTGATCGCCTTTTGTCTGTCGTGCGTCGTCCGTCGTCAACATTTTGCCTTGTGAACACTCTAGAGGCCACATTTATTGCCTGATCTTCATGAAATTTGGTCAGAACATTTGTTCCATTGATACCTCGACTGAGTTCGAAACTGGGTCATGCTGGGTCAAAATCTAGGTCACTAGGTCAAAAAAAGAAAAACCTTGTGAACACTGTAGAAGTCACATTTGATGCCCAATCTTCATGTAACTTTGTCAAAATGTTTGTCTAAATGATTTGTTGGTTGAGTTTTGTCAAAATGTTTGTCTAAATGATTTGTTGGTTGAGTTAAAAAATGGTTCCGGTCCGTTGAAAAACATGGCCGCCAGGGGGCGGGGCAGTATTCCTTATATGGCTATAGAGAAACCTTGTGAACACTCTAGGAGTCACAATTTTTGCCCAATCATCATGAAACTTGGTTGAAACATTGGTTTCATTGATACATGTATATCAGACGAGTTTGAAAATGGTCCAGATCGGTGAAAAAACAAGGCCGCCAGGGGTGGGACAGTTTTCCTTATATGGTTAGTGTAAAACCTTGTTAACACTCTAGAGGCCACATTTATTGTAAAATCTTCATGAAATTTGGTCAGAAGATTGGTCTCAATGATATCTTGAATGTGTTCGAAAATGGTCACGTTTGCTTGAAAAACATGGCTGCCAAGGGGAGGGGCATTTTTCCTTATATGGCTATAGTTAAATCTTGTTACCACTCTAGAGGCCACATTATTGTCCGATCTTCATGAAACTTGGTTAGAAGATTCATCCCAATAATATCTTGGACGAGTTAAAAAATGATGTCGATTGGTTGAAAATCATGGCCGCCAGGGGGCAGGGCATTTTTCCTTATATGGCTAAAGTAAAACCTTGTTAACTCTCTAGAGGCCACATTTATTTTTCGATCGTCATGAAACTTGGCCAGAAGATTTGTCCTAATTATATCTTGGATGAGTTCAAAAATGGTTTCGTTTGCTTAAAAAATATGGCCACCAGGGGGCGGGGCATTTTTCCTAATATGGCTATATATTATGCTTTAGTAAAACCTTGTTAACACTCTAGAGGCCACATTTATTGTCCGATCATCATGAAACTTGGTCAGATGATTTGTCCCAATGATATCTTGGATGAGTTCGAAAATGGTTCTGGTTGGTGGAAAAACATGGCCGCAGAGGGGGCGTGGCATTTTTCCTTATGTAGCTATAGTTAAACCTTGTAAACACTCTAGAAGCCATATTTATTGTATGATCATCATAAAACATTGTCAGAAGATTTGTCCCAATAATATTTTGGACAAGTTCGAAAATGGTTCCAGTTGCTTGAAAAACATGGCCACCAGTGGGCGGGGCATTTTTCCTTATATGGACTTATGAATCGTCATGAAACTTTGTCAGTATATTTGTTTCAATGATATCTTGGATGTGTATGAAAATGGTTCTGGTCTGTTGAAAAACGTGGCTGCCAGGGTTTTCACTAGTCATGAAAGTTAGTAAGAACATTTTGTTCTAATGACATCTTGAGCTGCATAGAACATGTCAGTTCCTTTGAATCTCAGGTGAGCGACTTTGGACCTTTCAGGCCCTCTTGTTTGTAAATGGCCAGAACGATTATTTCAGTATTAACTGTTCCTGATTTTACAATTTGTCATGTTTCTGTACCATACATATTTGCATATCTATGTACAAAGTTACAATTTCTAAAATATTTGTCGTGCTAATTAATTAGCTTACCAGAACAGAAACCAGAAAGTGCTCATTGTGTGCTAATGTGTTCACCTGGCACCATGAATTGTTTGTCGTCACCTTAAAGCTTGTTAACACTCCAGGAGCAATCCAATGTTGATGGAACTTGGTCAGAATGTTTCTCTTGACAACATCTGAGCAGTAGCTCCATTCTGTGTAATGTGCGTCCAAAACAACTAGGCTACCAGGTGGAATCTAAGTGAAAATGTGTAACCACTTAAGAGCTTGACAAAATCTGTGCAAAGTTTTTATCCTGGTCTAAGGCTAAGTTCTGGCATGACTATGCTAAGTTCTGGCATGACTAGGCTAAGTTCTGGCATGACTAGGCTAAGTTCTGGCATGACTAGGCTAAGTTCTGGCATGACTAGGCTAAGTTCTGACATGACTAGGCTAAGTTCTTGCATGACTAGGCTAAGTTCTGGCATGACTAAGCTAAGTTCTGGCATGACTAGGCAAAGTTCTGGCATGACTAGGCTAAGTTCAGGCATGACTAAGCTAAGTTCTGGCATGACAAGGCTAAGTTCTGGCATGACTAGACTAAGTTCTGGCATGATTAGGCTAAGTTCTGGCATGACTAGGCTAAGTTCTGGCATGACTAGGCTAAGTTCTGGCATGACTAGGCTAAGTTCTAATCTTGGTTTACTTACATCCAAATACTTGTTCACCTGGTAAAATCTTGGAAAAGACATCAATTGTATTTTTAACATAATAAAACTATTAAATTGCAATCATTTTTAATCCACCCTGCTTGTGCGGCTAAAGAAGAAAGCAAGGGTTTTCCACAAATTAGGCTTAAGCAAATAATGTGTCATTGCTTATGAGATGTACATAACTCAATCTTGATGAGAACATGATTCACATATAAAATCTGCATGTTGTCCTGAGTTATCGAACAGACTACAAGGAATTTGTTAGGTATTTTGAAAAAGGTATCATAGACATTTTTCAGGGTAACGCAAATATTGCCCCCTCAAAGAGTAATTTCCTTCTGCCACAGATCACTCCTCAAAGAGCAAAATTTACTATGCCCCTCAAATGCCTATGATATTTATGCAATATAATAGCGCCTGTAAGTCACCTACTCAAATTTTTCTTGGGTATGTTGGTTTGTTGGTACTAATTAAGTGCACATTCTAGTAGTAGTACCCGACAACTGCTCCCCTTGAATCCCTACACAATTTATTGTGCCATGCAGAAATTCAAGAACAATTTTAGCAGTGTTTTGATAGATTTAATGCTTGTGCATTAAGTATTGACCCAGATAAGCCTGTGCAAATGACACATGCTTATCAGGGCGACAATTTTCACATTTTAAGCTTGGCTGTTTTCGGAGAAAACCCGAGGTATTGTCATAGCCAGCTCGCCGTCTGACGTTCGCCGTCCGCGTCGTGCTTAAACCTTAACATTTTGTTAAGGTTTTGAACATTGGCTCAAAAATCAAAGTGCTTGTACCCAACAACTTTGAAACTTCATATGTAGCTGCACCTTGATGAGTTCAACATGCCACACCCATTTTTGGGTCACTAGGTCAAAGGTCAAGGTCACCGTGACCTCTTAAAAAACAAATCTGACAAGCTTTCATTTATTCAAAACTGCACCCGCAGCCGAGCGTGGCACCCGTTATGTGGTGCTCTTGTTTGGAATTTTTCATTTAAAAGAAGTCTCTTCAAAAGGAAAATCCAGTCTAAATGAAAAGTGTTATTCCATATTAGCAGACTGAGCAGGCTAATCTGGGGTAGTACAAGAAGTTTATTCTAATGCATTTAGCCTGTTTTTCGCAGAGACAGCATAATTTATATTGCAGATCTCTACAAACTTGTCTTATCTTTGATACATTTGAAGGGCTGCTTTGGGATGAGCAGTTCAGAGGAGCTGGAACTGGCAATTGAGACTTGCAAGGAAATGATATTAAGGGCCACCAAAGACTCTGACAAACAGAAGAACTTGGTGAAGACGTTGATTCAGCTCAGGTTGAAGCTTCAGGATCTCAAGGTACAGTCATATCATGTCATTAGATTTGTTTAGCTTCTGCTGAAGCTTATTTTGTGTGTTTTATCTCTTTTATCAGTTGTTAAAATTTGGATGATTTCATTTAAAACAATATGTGAAACATTAACTGTTTCATATTTATTCAAATTAGATATTTGTAATTTGTATGTTTGCAACATATTAATTGGATAACCTGCTGTATTATCCATTATCCACTAACATTTTCTGGTAAAGGTTACACTGATTTTTGAACATGTATTTTTAATGAATCATACAAAATACATTTTCATGGCTTCATACGTGTATACTGATAACAGATGCTATTGCCCCCTTTAAATAAAAAGCATGATGCAGATTAATGGTAATTATCAACTTGTAAATTAAGAAAGCAAATTGTTTTACTGACAAGGATATTTTTTTTAAATTAATAGTTTAGTGTTACTTGCCAAATTATGTGAGGGTTTCTATCATAGATGTTAGTGTATTTAACTCCTTGTTAGAAAG
The DNA here is from genome assembly GCF_020536995.1 of Dreissena polymorpha. Lineage (NCBI taxonomy): Eukaryota > Metazoa > Mollusca > Bivalvia > Myida > Dreissenidae > Dreissena > Dreissena polymorpha. The sequence continues at coordinate 41,638,543 of NC_068366.1, forward strand.
AATTGATGAAATCTTTGGTGTTTTGTTTTTTAGCTCACCTGTGCACAATGTGCTCATGGTGAGCTTTTGTGGTCTGTCGTGGCAACAAAGGTGCAGGTCAATTTTCCTTATATGTAAATATATTGCTTAAGTTAACCCTTGTTAACACTAGAGGCCACATTTATTGACATTTTTAGCTTATCTAATTTTTGAAAAAAAAATATGAGCTATTGTCATCACCTTGGCGTCGGCTTCCGGTTAAGTTTTGAGTTACGTCCACTTTTCTCATAAAGTATCAATGCTATTGCATTCAAACTTGGTATACTTACTTACTATCATGAGGGGACTGGGCAGGCAAAGTTAGATAACTCTGGCGTGCAGTTTGACAGAATTATGTGCCCTTTTTAACCAGGTTTTCCGAAGGAAAAAACTGGTTATTAGATTGGCGAATGCGGGCGGGCTGGCTGGCTGGCGGGCTGGCTGGCTGGCGGGCTGGCGGAATAAGCTTGTCCGGGCCATAACTATGTCGTTCATTGTCAGATTTTAAAATCATTTGGCACATTTGTTCACCATCATTGGACGGTGTGTCGCGCGAAATAATTACGTCGATATCTCCAAGGTCAAGGTCACACTTTGAGTTCAAAGGTCAAAAATGGCCATAAATGAGCTTGTCCGAGCCATAACTATGTCGTTCATCGTCAGATTTTAAAATCATTTGGCACATTTGTTCACCATCATTGGACGGTGTGTCGCGAGAAATAATTACGTCGATATCTCCAAGGTCAAGGTCACACTTTGAGTTCAAAGGTCAAAAATGGCCATAAATGAGCTTGTCCTGGCCATAACTATGTCATTCATTGTGAGATTTTAAAATCATTTGGCACATTTGTTCACCATCATGGGACGGTGTGTCCCACGAAAGAATCACGTCAATATCTCCAATGTCAAGGTCGCCACGACTAAAAATAGATTTAAAAAAAAAAAAACTTACAAAGGGGGTTAATTTTTTTTGGTCATTTCAAAAGTTCAGTTTGAGTTTTCTCCCTTTATCAGATTTTTTTTTCACAATGAAAGCCTGGTTTTGTGACAATTTTGTCCCTTGTTATATTTAGAAAATTGAAAATTTTGGTCAAGTTTTGTGTTTAGGTCCATTTTATTCCTTAAGTATCAAAGCTATTACTTTCATACTTGCAACACTTACTAACTATCATAAGGGGACTGTGCAGGCAAAGTTGTGTAACTCTGACTAGCATTTTGACAGAATTATGTGCCCTTTTTATACTTAGAAAATTGAAAATTGGTTAAGTTTTGTGTTTAGGTCCACTTTATTCCTAAAGTATCAAAGCTATTGCTTTCATACTTGCAACACTTACTAACTATCATAAGGGGACTGTGCATGCAAAGTTACATAACTCTGATTGGCATTTTGACGGAATTATGGGCCCTTTATACTTAGAAAATTGAAAATTTGGTTAAGTTTTGTGTCCACTTTACCCCTAAAGTATCATAGATATTGCTTTCATACTTGGAACACTTTCAAACGATCATAAGGGGACATTAAAGGACAAGTTGCATAACTCTGGTTGTCATTTTTACAGAATTATGGCCCTTTTTTGACTTAGTTACTTTGAATATATGGTTAAATTTTGTGTTTAGATCCACTTTACTTCTAAAGTATCAAGGCTATTGCTTTCAAACTTCAAATACTTTCATGCTATCATGAGGGTACTGTTCCTGGCAAGTTGAATTTTACCTTGACCTTTGAATGACCTTGACTCTCAAGGTCAAATTATTAAATTTTGCTAAAATTGCCATAACTTCTTTATTTATTATTAGATTTGATTGATACTTTGACAAAACAACTCTTACCTGACATACCACAATAGACTCCACCCAAACCATCCCCCAAGCCCCCCCCCCCCCCCCGAATCCCCCCCCCCCCTAAATTATTATTTTTTTAAACATGGTTAAAAAACACAAAAAAAAATTTGTATTACTTTATTAGCTCACCTGAGCACAACGTGTTCATGGTGAGCTTTTGTGATTGCCTGTCGTCCGTTATGCGGCGTCAACATTTGACATGTTAACTCTCTAGAGGCCACATTTATTGTCCAATCTTCATGAAATGTGGTCAGAAGATTGGTCTCAATGATATCTTGGATGAGTTCGAAAATGGTTACGTTTGCTTGAAAAACATGGCTGCCAAGGGGCGGGGCATTTTTCCTTATATGGCTATATATATGGCTATAGTAAAATCTTGTTAACACTCAAGAGGCCACATTTATTGTCTGATCTTCATGAAACTTGGTCAGAAGAATTATTCCAATAATATATTGGACGAGTTCGAAAATGATGCTGGTTGGTTGAAAAACATGGCCGCCAGGGGGCGGGGCATTTTTCCTTATATGGCTATTGTAAAAGCTGGTTAACACTGTAGAGGTTACATTAATTTTCCAATCTCTATGAAACTTGCTCAGAAGATTTGTCCCAATGATATTTTGGATGAGTTCAAACATGGTAACCTTTGCTTGAAAAACATGGCTGCCAAGGGGCGGGGCATTTTTCCTCATTTGGCTATATATGGCTAAAGTAAAATCATGTTAACACTCTAGAAGTCACATTTATTGTCCAATCTTTATGAAACTTGGTCAGAATATTCATCCCATTAATGTCTTGGACGAGTTCGAAAATGATGCCGTTTGGTTGGAAAACATGGCCGCCAGGGGGCGGGGCATTTTTCCTTATATGGCACATTTGCCTTGTTAACTCTCTAGAGGCCACATTTTTTATCCAATCTTCATTAATTTGGTCAGAAGATTGGTCTCAATGATATCTTGGATGTGTTTGAAAAAGGTTACGTTTGCTTGAAATACATGGCTGTCAAGGGGCGGGGCATTTTTCCTTATATGGCTATATATGGCTATAGTAAAATCTTGTTAACACTCTAGAGGCCACATTTATTGTCTGATCTTCATAAAACTTGGTCAGAAGATTCATCCCAATTATATCTTGGACGAGTTCGAAAATGATGCCGGTTGGTTGAAAAACATGGCCGCCAGGGGGCGGGGCATTTTCCATATATGGCTATAGTAAAACCTTGTTAACACTCTAGATGCCACATTTATTTTCCGATCTTCATGAAACTTTCTTAGAAGATTTGTCCCACTGATATCTTGGATGAGTTCAAAAATTGTTAACCTTTGCTTGATAAACATGGCTGCCAAGGGGAGGGGCATTTTTCCTTATATGGCTTTAGTAAAATCTTGTTAACACTCTAGAGGCCACATTTATAGTCCAATCATTATGAAACTTGGTCAGAAGATTCATCCCAATAATATCCTGGACGAGTTCGAAAATAATGCGGGTTGGTTGAAAAACATGGCCGCCAGGGGGCGGGGCATTTTTCCTTATATGGCTACAGTAAAACCTTGTTAACACTCTAGAGGCCACATTTATTGTCCAATCTTGATGAAATATGGTCAAAAGATTTGTCTTAATGATATCTTGGATGAGTTCGAAAATGGTTACGTTTGCTTGAAAAGCATTGCTGCCAAGGGGCGGGGCATTTTTCCTTATATGGCTATATTAGGCTATAGTAAAATCTTGTTAACACTCTAGAGGCCACATTTATAGTCCGATCTTCATGAAACTTGGTCAGAAGATTCATCCCAATAATATCTTGGACAAGTACAAGAATGATGCCGGTTGGTTGAAAAACATTTCCACCGCAGGGGCGGGCTATTTTCCTTATATGGCTATAGTAAAACCTTGTTAACACTCTAGAGGTCACATTTTTTTTTCCGTTCATCATGAAACTTGGTCAGAAGATTTTTCCTTATGATATCTTGGATGAGATCGAAAATGGTTTTGGTTGCTTTAAAAACATGGCCACCAGGGGCGAGGCATTTTTCCTTATATGGCTATATATTGCTTTAGTAAAACCTTGTTAACACTCTAGAGGCCACATTTATAGTCCAATCTTCATGAAATTTGGTCAGAAGATTGGTCTCAATGATATCTTGGATGAGTTTGAAAATAATTATGTTTGCTTGAAAAAATGGCTTCCAAGGGGCGGGGCATTTTTCCTTATATGGCTATAGTAAAATCTTGTTAACACTCTTAGAGCCCACATTTACTGTCCGATCTTCATGAAACTTGGTCAGAAGATTCATCCAGATAATATCTTGGACTAGTTCAAAAATGATGCCGGTTGGTTAAAAAAAAACATGGCTGCCAGGGGGCGGGGCAATTTTCCTTATATTGCTATAGTTAAACCTGGTTAACACTCTAGAGGCCACATTTATTTTCCGATCTTCGTGAAACTTGGTCAGAAGATTTGTCCCAATGATATCTTGTTATTTCAGGTGAGCGACTTTGGGCCTTTCAGGCCCTCTTGTTTTTGAAATACTGTCCAACCATCCCACCCAAGAATCCCCCCCCCCACCCCCAAAAAAAATGCATTTTTGTTTGCATTTTTGGAAGAAAATGTAATAAATGACCACACCCCCACACTATACACCCCCCTCCACTCCACCCCTCCCTCCTTTATGATTGAAATTGAGATAGGTCCCTTCACCTTTAAAAAGAAAAATAGATGAGCGGTCTGCACTCGCAAGGCGGTGCTCTTGTTCCTTTTACAGCTTTATATGGCTTTAGTTTTGTTTTGTTTACCAATAAGCAATATTGATTGCTTGACAAAATTAAGAATTTAATTACTTTATTTGTATAAAGATTATCTCTGTTTGTTTAAAGCTTTACTAGTCCCAGGCCCAACCAATGATACATGATTAATATTGATGATTTTTATATGTTGATTCATAATCTAATGATTTTATGAAATATTAAATATTTTTTCTGCTATACAAAACATAAATAAATATATGAGACTGACTAAACTAATGTTATTTCATTATTCTCTTATGTCACAAGAATGATATGGCCTTTTATGTTTGGAATTTAAGGTGCTATTAATGATTTTGTACTTGCCTTTGAAGAGGGTACTTTACATGCATGTACATACAATTTAACTGTATTAAAAGTAAAAAAACAAACATTAAGAGGTTTAGTTACCTATCATAGGCGAAGCTGATAATGTTGGAGTAACCTTTTTCATCCCAAGCAATTTTACATGCAATCATATTTAACTCTTTTCCAATCTAATGAGGTTAATTAATTAATGAACTGTTATCATTTTATTTAATAAATGAATGAAATTGTTCTCTCCTAGGAAATATGTTTTGTGATTTACTTTTGATGAGATGTATTTATGATGTTCAAGAAAACCAGCCCCTGACCTGTTTTTCAGGAGGACCCACTGCCTGTGGAGGAAGGAGTAAAGCAGGTGGTGGGACACAAATTTGTGCTTAGTTCTGGGGCAGGCTCCAAACACTACTGTGAGAAATGCAATGCTGTGATATGGGGGGTGCTACAACAGTGGTACAAATGCTCAGGTGGGTGACTTGCAATGCTGTGATATGGGGATTACTGCAGCAGTTGTACAAATGCTGAGTTTGGTTACATGCAATAAAGTGATAAAGGGTGGGCTGCAGCAGTGATAAAAATGCTCAGGTGAATTACATGCAGGTAAGTGAAATGTGGAGTGATAAAACAGTGGTCGCCAAATAAAAGTTTTAAAAAAAGTAACCATCCAATTTTATAAGTCCAAATGAAATAAATTTGTTTTATTGGCTCACTAGAGCACAACGTGCTCATTGTGAGCATTTGAGATCACTTTTTTTCTGTCATGCATCGTCCGTTGTCAACATTTTGCCACTGTAGAGGCCACATTTTTATGCCCCAGATTGAATGATCATGGGCATATTGTTTTGGGCTTGTCTGTCTGTCATACTGTCCCAAAATTTTAACGTTGGTTAAAGTTTTGCGAAAACTTTTGCAATATTGAAGATAGCAACTTTATATTTGGCATGCATGTGTATCTCATGAAGCTGCACATTTTGAGTGGTGAAAGGTCAAGGTCATCCTTCAAGGTCAAAAGTCAAAAAATATAATCCAAGAGCAGTAATAAGCTTTAAAAGGGAGATAATTTCTAAACCTGCCAAATGATATATTGAAATTTTATTTCAAAGCGTCGCAATATTGATGTCAAAGGGACATAATCGATAAGATAGACTGACTGCTTATACAGTATGCAGTTATTTAGTAGTTTGTGTGTGATTATCAAAGATTTGTGATTCTAACAGGTTTTATTGTTGTTTCAGTTGGAATTATCATTGCAAGGTCGATCAGTCTAAAAATTGTTCTGGTAGTTTTTAAAAACTTAAAAAACCATCAGTTAATCACATTCATAAGAAGCACAAAACTGTTTGGTTAAATAGCTAAGTTGTTTTGGAAGTTGATTTTTGCACAAATAATGTATTCATGCTACAATTTTTGTGCATTTAAATTCCAAATAGTTTGACAGTTGTTTGGTTATGATAATTTTAGTTTTAACTGTGAGAAAGATTAAGTGTCATATGTTTAGTACCTAAAAAGATTTTTGATAACAATGAAGCGTATTGTATTTAATTATGCAAAAGCTTTTCATAAAAACTCAATCTATGGAAAAAATACAGTTGTTTGGGGTATCTAAAGCTGTTCTAAACCTGTTCTTGCAAAAACAACTTGTAACTATTCATCACCTATAAAACCCTAAGATGCTGAGATGCTTATCTCAAGATCTCATAAAGTTTTACAACAATTTTTGAAAAACAGTACCGGTACTTTCTTTTGCTGATTATGCTCATTATTTAATATCTGTCCATATATCACTTTTAACAAAATAAATCTTTGTTGCAATGGAAAATAAATGTCTATTGTGAAAAACATAAACAAACACATAAAACTTATTATAACACATAATTATATTTATATCAACATTTTCTCTATTTTGATCTTGGATGAGTTAGAAAATTGGTTGTGGTCTTTTGAAAGACATGGCTGCCATGGGGTCAGGTATGTGATCTTTATATGGCTTTAGTATAAGCTGGTTAGCACTCTTAAAGTTACATTGATAGTCCAATCTTCATGACACTTGGTCCAAACATTTATTCTAATGATATCTTTGGCTGCACAGAACAGGTCAGTTCCTTTGTATCTCTGGTGAGTGACTTTTGGCCTTTTAAGCCCTCTTGTTTGAAAGTAAACACATAATCTGTGTATAATATAACCAACAATTTTTGCTCGGCTGTTTTCGTAGAAAACCGGAGGTATTGTCATAGCCAGCTCGTCATGTCGTGTCCGCCGTCCGCAAAATTTGTCAAGGTTTTGAACTTTGGCTCTAAAATCAAAGTGCTTCAACCTACAACTTTGAAACTTCATATGTAGCTGCCCCTTGATGAGTTCTACATGCCACACCCATTTTTGGGTCACTAGGTCAAAGGTCAAGATCACTGACCTCTGAAAAAAAATTCTGACAAGCTTTCATCAATTCAAAACTGCACCCGCCGTGGAGCGTGGTGCTCTTGATACATTAATATTAAGCATTAAGGTAATAAAGAAGTATACATAATCATAATGATTTGAATTTAGCAGTGATGAGTTAAAGTTATTAATTTCAATTTTAACCATGTAATGCCTTTTGTTTGCACCCCTGTGACAACATCACACAATTTAACTCCACAGAGTGTGGTTATCGAGCCCACATCAAGTGCCTTAACCAGATCACACGTACATGTGCCAGTGTGCGTGTACAGGAGGACCCTGTGTACAACCTGGCCATATGTGAGGAGCAGGGGCTCTCTGCACAGAACTATCGATGTGCAGAGTGCAGGGCTGCCATATCATATAGTAAGCTGACAAAAGTGAACATTATTTTTAGCTCGGCTGTTTTTGGAGAAAACCTGAGGTATTGTCATAGCCAGCTTGTCTGCCGTCCACGTCATGCTAAAACCTTAACATTGGCTCTAAAATCAAAGTGCTTCCACTTACAACTTTAAAACTTCATATGTAGCTGCACCTTGATGAGTTCTACATGCCACACCAATTTTTGGGTCACTAGGTCAAAGGTCAAGGTCACTGTGACTTCTAATATAAAACTTGTGACAAATGCACCCTCAGGAGAGTGTTGGCTCCCGCAATGCAGGGCTCTTGTTATCAAATTGCCCCAGAACTATAAATGTGCTGAGTGCCCATGTTCTGCAGTAAGGTAATATTTACAGGATATTTGTTGGCTTCAGTGGAATATGGATTTTAATTCATGAGTGATCAAAGAAAATATATATTTTTAGCTCGACTATTATATATGAAATATATATAGTGGAGCTATCCTACTCACCCCGGCGTCTGCGTGAGCGTTTGCGTTAGCGTCTGCGTAAGCATGCAAATGCTAAAGTTTTCGTACTTCCCCAATTATTTTCATTGTCCCTTGACATATTGATTTCATATTTTGCATACTTGTTAACCAACATGACCCCAACCATAAACAAGAGCAGACAACTCTATCAAGCATTTTTTCATAATTATGGCCCCTTTTCCACTTAGAATATGCAGCAAATCTTAAAGTTTGCGTACTTCCCCAAATATTTTCAATGTCCCTTTACGTATTGCTTTCATATTTTGCATACATGGTTACCATCATGACCCCAACCTATAAACAAGAGCAGACAACTGTATCAAGTATTTTGACAGAGTTATTGCCCCATTAATACTGAGAATATGCATATTATTGATGTATCTATGTTATAGTTTGCGTACTACCCCAAATATTTCCTATATCCTTTGACATATTGCTTTTATATTTTGCATACTTGTTTACAAATATGACCCCAACCTATAAACAAGAGCAGACAACTCTATCAAGCATTTTATATTTCCTATATCCTTTGACATATTGCTTTAATATTTTGCATACTTTTTTACCAACATGACTCCAACCTATAAACAAAAGCAGACAACTCTATCAAGCATTTTTTCATAATTATGACCCTTTTCCACTTAGAATATGCAGCAAATGTTAAAGTTTGCGTACTACCCCAAATATTTTCAATGTCCCTTTACGTATTGCTTTCATATTTTGCATACTTGTTTACCATCATGACCCCAACCTATAAACAAGAGCAGACAACTGTATCAAGTATTTTGACAGAATTATTACCCCTTTTATACTTAGAATATGTATATTATTTATATATCTATGTTATAGTTTGCGTACCACCCCAAATATTTCCTATATCCTTTTACATATTGCTTTTACATTTTGCATACTTGTTTACCAACATGACCCCAACCTATAAACAAGAGCAGACAACTCTATCAAGCATTTTTTTCATAATTATGGCCCCTTTTCCACTTATTTAATTTAACATTTTTAGCTCATCTATTTTTTGTCGGCGTCAGCGTCCGGTTAAGTTTTGCATTTAGGTCCACTTTTCTCATAAAAGTATCAATGCTATTGCATTCAAACTTGGTACACTTCTAACTATCATGAGGGGACTGGGCAGGCAAAAATAGATAACTCTGGCTTGCATTTTGACAGAATTATGTGCCCTTTTTATACTTAAAAAAATTGAAAATTTTGGTTACGTTTTGTGTTAAGGTCCATTTTATTCCTTTAGTATCAAAGCTATTGCTTTCATACTTGCAACACTTACTAACTATCATAAGGAGACTGTGCAGGCAAAGTTATGTAACTCTGACTGGCATTTTGACGGAATTATGGGCCCTTTATACTTGAAAATTTGGTTAAGTATTGCAGGCTTTTTCCGCCCTATGCCACGGGTCCGAAATTCGGCCCCATTCCCAATGCAAATCTGGTTGTTTTTTTCCCAATTCAAAAAAAAAATCCCAATTCAAAAAAAAAAATTTTTTTTTTTTTTTTTTTTTTTACCCTTAAAATATATAAGTTTACCTGATCTGGTGTAGAAAATAGAAAGTATTGCATAATTAAATTATCTGTTGCCTTGAATTTGTTTTAAAAACTGTAAAATATGTTAATGATTATTTAAGACTTTCCTTATTTTCCTCAAAATCCGGCGCTTCGCGTGATTTTTTTTCACCTCAAAAAAGGCCAAGGCTTTTCCACAAATTCGGATTAAAAAACCTGCACCTTATCACACATGTTCATAATATTTTGTAAAATTTTAATAATAAGTTATCCAAATAGTCGTTATTTACTTAGTTAACGGCTTCTTTTAAATATAAGAAACACTATTTACATGCGATAATTTTCCCAATTGAGCCAATTTTGCGATAAATTTTTTTCCCAAAATGGGGGTTTTCACGACGCGAAATTCCCAATATTCCACTGTGGCGTTTTCCCAAAATGGAGCGGAAAAAGCAAGTATTGTGTTTTGGTTCACTTGACGCCTAAAGTATCATAGATATTGCTTTCATACTTGGAACACTAGCAAACTAACATAAGGGGGCAGTAAAGGACAAGTTGCAAAACTCTGGTTGTCATTTTTACCGAATTATGGCCCTTTTTTGACTTAGTAACTTTGAATATATGGTTACATTTTGTGTTTAGATCCACTTTACTTCTAAAGTATCAAGGCTATTGCTTTTAAACTTCAAATTCTTTCATGCTATCATGAGGGTACTGTACCTGGCAAGTTGAATTCTACCTTGACCTTTGAATGACCTTGACTCTCAAGGTCAAATTATTAAATTTTGCTAAAATTGCCATAACTTCTTTATTTTTGTTATTTTTTTAAATTAAATATCATCTAATTAATGACCACCACACTCTCACACTATACCCCCACCCCACCCCCACTCCAAAAAAAAATAATTTTTATGCCCCCGGTAAGGTGGCATATAGCAGTTGAACTGTCCATCAGTATGTCAGTCAGTCTGTCCGTCCGTCCGAAAAAAACTTTAACATTGGCCATAACTTTTTGACTTTTGAAGAAAGCAACTTGATATTTGGCATGCATGAGTATCTCATGGAGCAGCACATTTTGAGTGGTGAAAGGTGAAGGTCAAGGTCATCATTCAAGGTCAAATGTCAAATTTATGGTGTCTGTCCATCCGAAAACTTTAACAATGGCCATAACTTTTTCAATATTGAAGATAGCAACTTGATATTTGGCATGCATGTGTATCTCATGGAGCTGAACATTTTGAGTGGTGAAAGGTGAAGGTCAAGGTCATTATTCAAGGTCATTATTCAAGGTCAAATGTCAAATATATGGCGTCTGTCCGTCCGAAAACTTTTACATTGGCCATAACTTTTTTTATATTGAAGATAGCAACTTGATATTTGGCATGCATGTGTATCTCATGGAGCTGCACATTTTGAGTGTTGGAAGTTCAAGGTCAAGGTCATCCTTCAAGGTCAAAAAAATATAATAAAATTTCAAAGCAGCGTTCTCATGACGCTGCACATTTTGAATGGTGGAAGTTCAAGGTCAAGGTCATCCTTCAAGGTCAAGGTCATCCTTCAATGTCAAAGGTCAAATAAAAAAAAATCAAAGCGGCGTTCTCATGAAGCTGAATATTTTGAATGGTGGAAGTTCAAGGTCAAGGTCATTCTTCAAGGTCAAGGTCATCCTTCAAAGTCAAAGGTAAAAAAAAAGCGTCATTATCATGAAGCTGCACATTTTGAGTGGTGGAAGTTCAAGGTCAAGGTCATCCTTCAAGGTCAAGGTCATCCTTCAAGGTCAAAGGTAAAAAAAATCCAAAAAAAAATCAAAGCGGCGTTCTCATGAAGCTGCACATTTTGAGTGGTGGAAGTTCAAGGTCAAGGTCATTTTTCAAGGTCAAGGTAATCCTTTATGGTCAAATGTCAAAAAAAATAATTTCAAAGCGGCCTTATCATAAAGCTGCACATTTTGAGTGGTGAAAGTTCAAAGTCAAGGTCATCCTTCAAGGTCAAGGCCATCCCCCAAGGTCAAAGGTCAAATAAAATATTTCCAAGCGGCGTTCTCATAAACCTGCACATTTTGAGTGGTGGAAGTTCAAGGTCAAGGTCATCCTCCTAGGTCAAAGGTAAAAAAAACAAAACATTTTTTTTCAAAGTGGCGCAAAAGGGGGCATTGTGTTTCTGACAAACACATCTTATGTTTTTTTCAAACATGGTTAAAAAACACAAATATTTATTTTTATTATTTTATTTTTGAAATACCGTCCAACCATTCCACCCAAGAATCCCTCCCCACCCATTTTTTTATATTTTTTTTGCATTTTTGGAAGATAATGTAATAAATGACCACACCCCCACACTATACACCCCTCTCCACTCCATCCCTCCCTCCGTTGTGATTGAAATTTAGATAGGTCCCTACACCTTTAAAAAGAAAAATTGATGAACGGCCGCAAGGCGGTGCTCTTGTGCTTAAATTGACATAACTTCTTTATTTGTGATCACATTTTATTATTACTTTGATCAAACAACACTTACCTGAATACCACAATGGATTCCACCCAAACAATACCCCACGCCCCAACCCAGAATCCCTCCCCCCCCCCCCAATTTTTTTTTTACATCATCTTATAAATTACCACAACCCACATTATACCCCCCGCTCCCACCCCCCTCTACCCCACAATTTTTTTTCTTTTCCTTTTTTTAAATTTGAAAGATCGTCTAATAAATGACCACACCCCACATTATACCCCTCTCAAACCCCCACCCCCAAATCTTTTTATATATTTTTTTTCCTTTTTTTATTTTTGAAAGATCGTCTTATACATTTTTGAATATTAACAATTTCCCCATGATGGCTCACGTTATACTGTCAAGCACTTGAATAGTCGAGCGCGCTGTCCTCTGACAGCTCTTGTTTATGATCAGGAGTGAATTAAAAGCGATATTCCACCAAAGCCTACACATTTTCTTTATATTTTATGCCTTTTTCACCGTTTATTTACATTGTAAGAGAGTGTAAGTGGAGAATTTTGCTTGAATCATGACGTCCTTTCGGTAACATGCCCCCAGAATCCTCTGTTTTACCTTATAGTTAAGGGCAACTATACTCAATATTTAAAACAATACAGAATGTTATTATTGTCCCCTACCGGTGAAGCCGGAGGGGACTTATGGTTTGTGCTCTGTGCGTCAGTCAGTCAGTCTGTCTGTCCGTCACATTTTTCTGGATCCTGCGATAACTTTAAAAGTTCTTCATATTTGTTCATGAAACTTGAAACGTGGACAGATGGCAACATGGAGATTATGCACGTCATGTCATTTTCTTCCTACGTCAAGAATTTTGGTATGGCAAAAATTTTTTAAAAGATCTGACAATGTTGGAGTTTCACTGGTAGGGGACCTTATTGCTTGGCAATCTCTTGTTATTATTTATATGTGTAAGAATCCTGTGTTTATATTTAAGGTCAGCCATATGCAGTTAATTAACAATACAAAATGTTATAATTATCAATATGCTCCAGAATTCTGTGTTTATAGCTAAGTACAGCCATATGCAACAGTTATTTAACAATTAGGATTGGGGAGATAACATCATTTATATGCAACTACACATGGATTTTAGAAGTATTTAAAATATAAATGATGATCACAATAAAAGCCTTTCCTGTACAAAAGTTTTTATGTCCCCCACTATAGTAGTGGGGGACATATTGTTTTTGCCCTGTCTGTTGGTTGGTCTGTTGGTTGGTTGGTCTGTTGGTTGGTTGGTTGGTTTGCGCCAACTTTAACATTTTGCAATTACTTTTGCTATATTGAATACAGTAGACTCTGCCAATACCGTAACTCTCCCGATTCCGAACGGTCGGGCCAGTCCCGTATTTTCTCCTTCTATTTCTTTGTTAAAAAATGTTGAATAAACCGAACTCTCTGAAAACCGGAAACCGGACGGGTTTCTCCGTAAATTTGGTCATTTCCAATGTAAAATACATTGAGTATACCGGACGGTCTAAATTCTCAAGATGCCCGAGGCGTGAAAATAACAATACCTCGTCAGCACAGCGAGTGCGGTGTCACACATTTTGCTCGCGCAATTATCGATAATCGGATTAAACATACCATAAAGGTGTCAAGTCGTTACCGCGCTATGGGAGTCCGATTAAGTAATGTAAACAAACTATGAATGTCTTTAATAGACGTGCGGTAACACCAAAAAGTGATTGACGCGATCGTTTTATAAATTATTTATTATCGCCTATGATAAACAATTTAATTAAAAAATTAATGCATGCCGTTGCGACGATCACTTTCTTGTGATCTTCTCGGGTATTTTAAAAGATGTTATAGCCATGTTTTTAAAGCTGAAATGGTACGTACATGTATAAAGCACCACGCTAACTTTGGGATTAATCAAAACAAGTCGGTATGGAATTTTTTTGCTTTTAATCGATTAAAAACACATTTTTTAAGAATGCAATTAACATCATCAGTACCTGCGTACAGTTATCACATGGTACATGTCAATGTATATGGTTTGTTTTATTTTTATGTGATTCTGTACACAATGCATACCATGTATATTTCGGCAATATGAAAACTCTTGGTAAACCGGAACTCTCTGAAAACCGGACGATCAGGCCGGTCCCGAGACCGTCCGGTTTACAGAGAGTCTACTGTATAGCAACTTGATATTTGGCATGCATGTGTATCTCATGGAGCTGCACATTTTGAGTGGTGAAAGGTCAAGGTCAAGGTCATCCTTCCAGTCAGAGGTCATATATATGTGGCCAAAATCGCTCATTTTATGAATACTTTTGCAATATTGCAGATAGCAACTTGATATTTGGCATGCATGTGTATCGCATGGAGCTGCACATTTTGAGTGGTGAAAGGTCAAGGTCATCCTTCAAGGTCAGAGGTCAAATATATGTGGCCCAAATCGCTTATTTTATGAATACTTTTGCAATATTGAAGATAGCAACTTGATATTTGGCATGCATGTGTAACTTATGGAGCTGCACATTTTGAGTGGTGAAAGGTCAAGGTCATCCTTCAAGGTCAGAGGTCAAATATATGTGGCCCAAATCGCTTATTTTATGAATACTTTTGCAATATTGAAGATAGTAACTTGATATTTGGCATGCATGTGTATCTCATGGAGCTGCACATTTTGAGTGGTGAAAGGTCAAGGTCAAGGTCATCCTTCTAGGTCAAATATATGGGTCAAAATTGCTCATGTAATGTAACTTCTGCAATATTGAAGCTAGCAATTTTTATATTTGACATGCATGTGTATCTCATGGAGCTGCACATATTGAGTGGTGAAGGGTCAAGGTCATCCTTCAATGTCAAATGTCAAATAGGGGGACATTGTGTTTCACAAACACATCTTGTTTAAACCCATATTTCTATGTGGTTTTTGTTACATTTTACATATATTGGTTTCCTTTGAAGAGTCGGGCTTCAGTGAACCTCGTGTATGTGACTACTCTGGAAACTACTACTGTGAGCTGTGTCACTGGAATGACACAATGCTGATACCGGCGCGGGTGCTCCACAACTGGGACTTTGATGAGTGGAAGGTACTAGACTCTACATGCTTAATCTAAGCCATATTTAAACACATTTTTCTGTACCAGAGCTTTATTGCCTTCGATAAAGGTTTAAGATAGTAAATGATTTCAAATCTTAGTTCAGGGAAAGAGAAAAAATGCCCATATCCATGAAACTCTTAAGAAAAATTTAAACAAACTTCTTTAAACAATTAAATTCTTAACCTTGTTTTGTTGTTCATTGAAACTTAATGTATGCAGGCATACTTAAGTAACTGTACAGAAGCTGTTTCCTTATTGCCACTAATCAGGTAGTGATCATGGCATTGTAATATTTCATTCATTATGCCATAAAGTCGAAACCTGTTTGGCTTGAGTTTCTATTTAGATCTAAGTCTCCTCTAAGCACCAATATTTTGTATGCTATATTAATATAAATTACTGTTGTTTGGCTCAAATTTGCAAAAGAAGATTTACCGGACAGCTTGAACTGTTTTCTCAGTCCTGGTCACAGTTATCACCTTTCTTTTGTTTGATTGGCTCAAACTTGCTTTGAGTCGCATAAAGCTGTAATTCAATTAGATGTGCTTTCTTAGGTCCACATAATAATTGATGTCACTTTCTGATATTTGTATGATGTACCGTATTTTTCGGGTTATATGTCACACCGAAATGTAAGACGCATCCCCTTTTTTTACATTATTTTATTTTTGTCCATACATAAGACGCTCCGGCGTAAACGACGCACATAAATCATCATTAAATATTCCCAAAAATGCAGTCACGCATGTTTATCCATTAAATGTTTAATCCTCTTTCGTGTTTTATTTCAGATAGAAAATTCATCTTAAAAACGATGCTGGCATTTGTTCTCTCACATGCACATTGTATTTATATATTTTTTTCCATTAAATTTATTTGAACGTATTAATTTAAACAAAAACGTCATTCAGAACAATGTATTACCGGTAATATTTGACCCTATCCGCAAGCCGTTGCAGTCGCACATTTGTATCTGTTTTGTCAAAACATCGCAGTGTAAACACTGCTGATCATGTTTTAACAATTACCAAAATTAAATCAAGTCTTGACCAGATTTTTCTGTAAATCAGTACACAGAACATTTTCTGTTTCAATAATAAACTACCTAAATGAGCGTAACGTCAAAGATACAGCATTCTCTTCGCTACACAGTTTTTCTTCAACAGTGTATACACCCACGCTAATTTTCGTGCACTTTCTAACAGAACAAAGAAAAGTACATGAGCTATAGATGTGACTAGCGTAAATGTGGTGTAAGCAATAAAATTGGAAATATGAATTTAAATAAGCGCATTTGATAATACAACAAAACAAAATAAAAAACAATTATTGTGTAATAAACTGCATTTAGGCTATAAATGCAGCATTTGCTGTTTGATAAAAAATAAATGTACCATTTTATTAAAATAGTATAGCGATGTTTGTTTGTTTTAATGTGTATTGTTTGCAAAACTTTTGTAGCATAAAGTATACCGGCATTCTCAAATTGGTAACACGAGCATTTTTATGATGAATATTAAAATGAGGCCTGTTATGAGAAGGGCTAATATTCTTATCGTGATAATCTTAATGCAAGTGTGCAGACGTGTGGTGTACCAGGCTTACAAATAAACGCTTTTAATCCACACTGGGGACATTGTCTCCCATGGAGAGATTATGTTCGTTCATCTATCGCAGATTGTTAAAGGGTATTTGAGATCTCAGGTTTGCAGACATTGTGGTATCGCAGGCATACCAATAAACGCTTGTAATGCACACTGGGGACATCGCTGATGGATTCTCCGATGTCAACGACCATGGCAAATAAATGATGTGAATTTTTATTGTGCCGTATCTGATTGTATACTTATTGTTGTATATTCTGCTTCTCATTGATATTGTGTTTGTTTGTTGTACTTTGTTATTTTTTGTTTCAAATTGTTGTAAAAATCGTAAGGTTAGCTCGTAAAATAAATTTATCAGACGACTACTTTTTTTGTTGCGTTGTTTTATTTACGTTACGGTACTGTATAGAACCCCAATAGTATCGTTAGTAGTGTGTTACCAACTAGGTGTAAAATAAAATTGTGTTACAAAAACCGCAGAACAAAGTACCGGCAATGGTTATCAAACTTGCAGATTTATGCAATTCTGAGTTAAAAATTTGACATTCTGACTTTGGAAAAATCGATTTTGTACATACATAAGACGCTCCGGGGCATACGACGCATAATACTTTTGCCTGTAAAAAAGTCGCGACTTATATTCCGAAAAATACGGTATGTGTAACCATTATTCAATATTAATTACCCTGATAATAAAAATGTAAGTAATTATTTGGTTCTTAATAATCAAATCAATAAACAGAAAGTTGTATGGAATTCAGGCAGTATGAATTATATCTGAAATTGTTTGGCTCTGATTTCTGATGGCTTACACTTTTCTTGTCTGTCCCTGCTAGTTCGAGGCATCGGTTTGCAACTGTGTGTTAACAATTATCTTTATAGGCTTTGTTGATATGACCCCTTTTTCACTGATTGCTGTGTGAATAAAGCATGTATTCATGTTCTACCAAATGTTCAGGTGTGCCGGGCCTCCAAGCAGTTTCTCAAGCTGATGTCTAAGAAGGCAGTGATCCGTATCCAGGACATCAACCCAATGTTGTTCAGCTTTGTGGAGGAACTCAATGAAGTCAAAGTATGTTGATCTTCGAAATAGCAGTATTGGCCATAGCAAAATGAGTTTAAAATTTCTGAAACAAAAATGTCTAGAGATATAGTATTGGTCATATAGTACCAGTTATATAGTTCTTTCACCAAGCTTGTTCAAATCGTGTTTCTGTGGGAAAATTTGGCCTGTGGCCTGACATGTTGGTTAATTGTTTTCCTTTAATGTAAATAGTGAGAATGTTTCAAATCTTCTCCTCAGACATTGCAAGGCCAGCGGTTCTTTATTTGTTATGTAACATCGTTGTATAGTGTTCCTCTTTTAAATTTGTTCAAATCACGCCCATGGGGTCAAAATTAGCCATTCCTGTAGGTTGATTGTTTTTCTTGCTAATTTATAAGGGAGAAATAGAAAATCTGAAAATGAAAAACAGGTATTTGGTATTTGTTTCTTCCAGTTCCAATCACGCGTCTTGGAACAAATTTCCACATGCATTGCTGTTTACTGGTTTTATTTATATGTATATAGTGAAAAATGAATGAAATCTCTTAAAACTTAAAGCCCAGTGGTTTGGTGTCTTTTATCTTACATTAAAAGTGGTTCTCTTCCAATTTGCTATTGTGATCACGTTTTGTCCTTCATGTGTTGTCTGTGGTCAGTCATCTGTCCTGCGTCAGCAACATTAACCTTGTAAACACTTTAGAGACCACATTTATTGTCCAATATTCTCTTGTTCATTTTTCCCACTGGTATCTCAGCTTAGTTCCAAAATGGTTCTGGTTAGTTTAAAAACATGGCTGCAAAGAGGCGTCGCATTTTTTCTTATATTCTGTAGTAAAACTGTTAACACTCTAAAAATCACATTTTTAGTAAAATCTTCATGAAAGTTTGTAATAATATTTGTCCCAATGATATCTTGGAAAAGTTTGAAATTGGTTCCAGTTGGTTGAAAAACATAGCCACCAGTGGGGTGTTTTTTTTATATGGCTGAAGTGAAACATTGTTAAAACTGGCAGTAACATTTTTAGTGCAATCTTAATGAAACGTAGTGAACATTTATTGACGGTATATTAGCCACATTTATTGGTCAATCTTCATGAATCTTGGTCAAAACATTTGTCCCAATGAATTCTCAGGTGAAAATGGGTCACATGAGCTAAAAAATTAGGTCACTAAATAATAGTCTAGTTCCTTTGGGTCTCAGGTGACTGCTGTAGGACTTAGGTTCTCTTATTTCAACTCTTTATTGACATTTGTTGATGTAAAATCTAATTATTTTCATTTATTGTCGAGTTAAATGCTGAATACTACTATTTTAAATTTAATATAAATGTTCATTTTTCTTGGAATTAATATTTAAGTTAGTAATTTAATTTTGGCTTTAAGATCATTTCCATTGTGAAAATTATTGATTATTTTCTGATAATTAGATGAATGTTTAAAGATATTGTTGAAAGCATTACTCTCCATTGAGTTTTGGAAATGGGATATGCCTGGTCTGATGCCTTACAAAACAAAATCTTTAGATTGTTTGTCAAAAGGCAGTCACAAATCCATCACAATGCATATACATTTTTCTTTCACCGTTTGTAGACACAATTGCAAGTTAACAGTTGCTCTACATAAAAAACTACATTGGCTGTAATAAAATATTCATAATATTCTTATGATAAAAAAAGTTGCTTAAAAATGAAGATCTTGGAGTTGTTTTATCAAAATTGCCCTTAAAAAAGAACTTTAAATTTATAAAATTCCTTCAGTTTCTGGCTATTTTGTGCTCTTGTCTTTGTTATTAAATATAAGTATTTACAGTTTGGTAAAGTGATGATTTTCAAATTATTGTCAGAGATTTTATATTAAGGAATGCATACATTTTTAGCTCAGCTGTTTTCGGAGAAAACCCAAGGTATTGTCATAGCCAGCTCTTCCGGCATCCGTGTCGTGCTAAAACTTAACATTGGCTCTAAAATCATAGTGCTTCCTCCTACAACTTTGAAACTTCATATGTAGCTGCAACTTGATGAGTTCTACACGCCACACCAATTTTTGGGTCACTAGGTCACCTGTTTTAAAAAAAAATGCACCCGCAGCCAAGCGTTGGCAACCGCTATGCTGTGCTCTTGTTTTTAGCTCGGCTGTTTTCGGAGAAAACCCTAGGTATTGTCATAGCCAGCTCGTTGTGTCGTCTGACGTCTGCGTCGTGCTAAAACCTTAACATTTTGTTAAGGTTTTGAACATTGGATCTAAAATCAAAGTGCTTCAACCTACAACTTTAAAACTTCATATGTAGCTGCACCTTGATGAATTCTACATGCCACACCCATTTTTGGGTCACTAGATCAAAGGTCAAGGTCACTGTGGCCTCTATCAGATAACATTAAAAGCTTGCGTATCACAATAGTTGCGCATTAGCTTTTTCTTACAGAGGTCCCAGGTTTAAATCCTGGGGATTGCAAAAGTTGAATTCTATTTTTATGTCCCCCACCCACTATAGTGGGGGACATATTGTTTTTGCCCTGTCTGTCTGTTGGTCTGTTTGCTCCAACTTTAACATTTGAAAAAACTTTTTCAATATTCAAGATAGCAACTTGATATTTGGTATGCATGTGTATCTCATGGAGCTGCACATTTTGAGTGGTGAAAGGTCAAGGACATCCTTCAAGGTCAGAGGTCAAATATATGTGGCCAAAATCGCTCATTTTATGAATACTTATGCAATATTAAAGATAGCAACTTGAAATTTGGCATGCATGTGTATCTCATGGAGCTGCACATTTTGATGAAAGGTCAAGGTCATCCTTCAAGGTCAAAGGTAAAAAAAAAAATTTTGTAAAGCGGCGCAGAAGGGGACATAGTGTTTCTGACAAACACATGCCGCACATTTTGAGTGGTGAAAGGTCAAGGTCATCCTTCAAGGTAAAAAAAAAAATTCAAAGCGGCGCAGAAGGGGACATAGTGTTTTTGACAAACACATTTCTTGTTTTATTTGCTATTTTAATAAGATAAGATGATGCAAAACAGTTCAGATTTATAAGTAAACAAATTTAATGACCATTAAAAAAAAGACATCTAGTAGCAAGCCCCTTTAAAATGTTTTTAGCAAAGAAATCCTAGTATAAAATTTATTTTTATAAAAATCCTATAATCATAAAATATTGGAGAAATTACATTGACATTATCACCTTAATTAAGTATTACCTAAGTTTTGATGTTATAAAAGAGCTTGGTTAACACCAGCCCTAAAATGTGATGGTAATTTGTAGAAATTGCATTAAGAGTTGTTCATCGTTAAAAAAATCTGCTTCGTTGTTATAGTAGGATTCCCTCATATTATATAGAGCGTCTCCTGATAGCCATCATTTTGTATACATGAAAAACGAGGTTTTGTAATGATTTCACATGTATGTGCTCCAAGTTTACATTTCACAAACATAACTACACTTGATAATACATACAAATGCAACCAAAATGAGGAAAACAGGTATTATTGCAATTTCAAATCTTACCTCAACTTAAATAATCCAAATATATCCATATTCCATACATTTTATTGGTCCTCTTTATAAAATTTCCGCATAAATTGCAAAGTGATGCTGAAGACTGCTCTACTGTAATGGTTGCACAACACTTTAACATTTTTTAGTTTCTCTCAATTTTAAGACAATTTTGCATAAAATCATTGTAGATTCTAGCATAAGATCAGTGGGCGCACATTGCGTCAGGCAATAATCTCAAGTTCAGTGGAAACACCCCGTTCTGATTGGACATTTATTATATCAAATATTTTAATAGTTCAGTGAATCAAATTTTTAAGTTTCATTGGGCTAATGACTATTTCATTTGAGCACTCTCCCTTTCCGGTGGGACGTCCTGTAGTGGAGGTAATTTTTGGGTGTGTATGGAACTATGGTCAAACAGGCTGTATATAAACAATTTTGACATGGATTTAACAGGAATTAAATGAATCTTTTAAGGTAAATTGCTTTTTGCTGCATTGTTTTCATTAATTCAGAAATTCTTGTACTTGTTGCCTTAACAGCTTGCTACCCGGTAACCGGCGATTAATTAAAAAATAAATAAGTTGTGGTGAAAGAAAAACAACATTTTTTTCCTCCAAATGAATATGGACTATGAAATGTCCTCCTTTTTCAGAAACTGCGTGAAGAGTTGCTCATCATGAAGAAGTATATCCTACAGTGCTCAGCTGCCATGGAGATGAAGCTGTTACTGCAGCTACAGAGGAGGCAGCACTTTGTGGAGAATTCAGACATCTACAGCATGCAAGACCTAGTAGATGTGCATGGGGACCTGCTGCTACCAGAACTGGCTCAGGTGCACACTTCCTGGGCCCAGCATATCAAGACAGACTGCGAGGTGACTGCATTTGTTTTAATTTTAAGAGAAAGAATTTCGGACCAAGAAATATTTTTCTGTTGAGAATAGAGATATCTGTAATGTTACAAAACTGTCTATCTATAATGTTGTTTTGGATGCCATGGATAATCAAGTGGGTATTCTTTTCCTTTTTGTGTTAACAAATAAATATGGAATTGTATGTACACTGTATACAAGTCATGTTTTTTATGTGTGTATATAAGTCCTTTACCCGTTTTATCAGACGCCAATTTAGGTTTACCCAAAGTCTGACCATGTGTCCTTTGTATCTAAAGCTTGCAATATTTCATAAATGTCTTAAGCTATATTGATAAAACTTGTGGATAGAGAGAATATTGGTAATATGTAGCTTATTACATATTTAGTGTGAGACAAAAATGTGTTTGCTAATGTTTAAAGAAATAAGGACAAATGACTGAAAGATCTTTATCATTTTTAACTAAAAAAGTAATAGCGCTAGGTTGATGAAACGCAAGATGTGGATAGAGGGCCTTAAAGGGGCCTTTTCACAGATTTTGGCATGTTTTGAAGTTTGTCCTTAAATGCTTTCTATTGATAAATGTAAACATTTGCTCTAAAAAGCTCCTGTAAAAAAATCAAGAAAAAAAAGAAAAAAAGAAAAAAAAAGTAACCCTCAACAGGGCTCGAACCACTGACCACTGGAGTCCTGGCGTAAAAAGTCTCCGACTTAGACCCCTTGACCATTCTTCCGCATACAATATCAGACGTATTTTATACTATACATAAGCAATCATCATAGTTTCACAAAATATAGCGACAACAGAACTCTCCAAATTATTCAATCGTTTCGCGTTGCAACGTTTTCAAATTTTCAGGTTTTTAAATCGTCAAAAGATGCATATAATGGCTATATTAGAACACGTTTAATGTTCAGTATTACTGTTTCCTCACAAATATCATAACTAAATCGAACATTTGCAAATCTGAAACAACTTTTTTAAATTTTGTCAATTTACCAGAACGTGAAAAGGCCCCTTTTAAGGGTATTCATAAGTGGTTATTCCATTTTTTTTATGTGTCAAAAATTGATATTAAATGGTCATTCAATAAATTAACCTTTCACAGTAAATGTTTACAATTAGGTGTTGTAAATCACAATTTTTGAACTGCTTTTAATATAAACTTCAGGTGTGCCGAGGCAAAGGATTTTTGTGTGAGATTTGTAAGACGGATGAGATACTGTTCCCGTTTGACAACATTGCTGTTGTGTGTGCAGATTGCTCAGCGGTGTTACACAGGTGAGAATTGGTCATGATCTTTTCATTTGTTTTTCTTTGCTTTACTTTGCCGGCTATGCACATTGCATTCCTGAATTCACATGTATTATTTGTTATTTTAGCATACATGCAAAGTTAAAAGCTCTTCATAGACTGAATATCACATTCTCTCAACAATCTTCTGGGACTTAAATTGTAGAGGTAATCCTCCAAATTGACCCTGCTCATGAATCCTTATATTCCAATATCAAACAAATATTATATTTTATTTATGCCTATCTCTTTATGGCATGTAATATGGAAACACTCTTGACTGGTGAGTGGGCGATGCATTTATTGTTTCCGCTTTTGAAGTGACACAGTTTCTATCAGATGTACACCAAACTGTCCGGAAATGTTTGTTGACATAAAATGGAGGTTAACTTAAATAACCAGCCATTCACACCACTCTTTTCAGAGTTATTGCTTAAAAAAAGCAGAATTTGCTGTTTCTTCTCTTTTACTCATACTGTTTTCATCATATCTTCATCATCTTTCTAGAACTGTTTGTTGACATTTAATCGGGGCCAAGTTAAAAAACAGCCAATTCACACTAGGCTTTTTAGGGTTATTGCCCTTTATTGACACAAATCATGCCCAATTTGCTCTTTAACCCTTAGGTTTTCATCAAATATTCACCACAACGTATTGCAAATGTTTTTCAACGTTTATGTATGTTTTTACGTATATGTGCATGCGTGTTGTTAGGGAGTTGGTACTTTATGAAAATGTTAAACCACTCATTTGTGTACATTTCTACTTTGTGTAATTGATGAATTCATAAGAGATTAATAAATGAGAAAAAAAAAATGTTTTTTAACATTCATAGACCCCAGCCATATTGCACTAGGCTTTTCAGACTTATTTTCCTTTATGTATACAAAAACAAGCCAACTTCAAAGTTTCTGCTTTCTAAACGAATTCTCTTAACCAAACTTTTCACATATGTTTGTTTCTATGAAATGGAAGTTTAGTTTGATAATCAGCCAACAAAATTGTGCATCCTGTTGGGTCCATGGTGGTGTACTTTTGCCCATGACCTTGTTAGAAATGTAGAATTGTTCAATACTGATTTTAGCAGGTTTTTCACTAGCCATGATAGTATGTATTCTGGTAACTTTTCCTGGACCTCATGATTGAAATAGATCATATATTTATAGATAAGTATAAATTTAAAACAATTTATGAAGAAATATAGGCAATAGATGCCTTGATTCAATTCTTTTTTTCTCTGCAGACATTGCTTTGCAAAGAGGAGCGGGGCCTGTCCAAAATGTGAACGACTGAACAAACGCAGAAACATATGAACAAAATTGCAAGCTTACAATCTTCCCTTTTCCATCAAAAGTCTACAACATATTGTATGACCAAAGTTTGCCCGAAACAATTGGTGTGAGTGAGGACAATAAAAAAGCGAGTTTTATTCCATTTTTGATAAAAATCATAAATGAGCACAAAGCACTGATTAAAATTACTTGTCTGATGATTTAAATAGATATGAATGCATTTAAAGCGTTGTCAGTATCTTTTTATGTCCCCCACTATAGTAGTGGGGGACATATTGTTTTTGCCCTGTCTGTTGGTCTGTTGGTCTGTTGGTTGGTTTGCGCCAACTTTAACTTTTGCAATATTGAAGATAGGAACTTGATATTTGGCATGCATATGTATCTCATGGAACTGCACATTTTTAGTGGTGAAAGGTCAAGGTCATCCTTCAAGGTCAAAGATATGGGTCAAAATCGCTCATTTAATGTATACTTTTGCAGTATTTCAATATTCAAGATAGCAACTTGATATTTGGCATGCATGTGTATCTCATGGAGCTGCACAATTTGAGTAGTGAAAGGTCAAGGTCATCCTTCAAGGTCAGATGTCAAGTATATGTGGCCAAAATCGCTCATTTTATGAGTACTTTTGCAATATTGAAGATAGCAACTTGATATTTGGCATGCATGTGTATCTCATGGAGCTGCACATTTTGAGTGGTGAAAGGTCAAGGTCATCCTTCAAGGTCAGAGGTCAAATATATGTGGCCCAAATCGCTAATTTTATGAATACTTTTGCAATATTGAAGATAGCAACTTGATATTTGGCATGCATGTGTATCTCATGGAGCTTCACATTTTAGTGGTGAAAGGTCAAGGTGAAGTATATGGGTCAAAATTGCTCATGTAATGTCACTTCTGCAATATTGAAGCTAGCAATTTTATATTTGAAATGCATGTGTATCTCATGGAGCTGCACATTTTGAGTGGTGAAGGGTCAAGATCAAGGTAATCCTACAAGGTCAAACGTCATATAGGGGGACATTGTGTTTCACAAACGCATCTTCTTTTAAAGTCTTTTAAACATCTGGTTGATGTGTTGCCTTAATGGAAAATCCAATAATATTGTTTGAAGCAGGAGCCTTCATCTGAATTTTGTTAGTGATTTTTTTCAATTAAGTACAAATGTGTCTTGTTCTGAGAAAACTGGGCTTAATTCATGTGCGTAAAGTGTCGTCCCAGATTAGCCTGTGCAGTCCGCACAGGCTAATCAGGGACAACACTTTACGCCTAAACTTGATTTTCGGTAAGGAGGGACTTCCTTGAAACTAAAAATACCATAAAAGCGGAAAGTGTCGTCACTGATTAGCCTGTGCGGACTGCACAGGCTAATCTGGGACGACACTTTACGCGCATGAATTAAGCCCAGTTTTCTCAGAACAAAACACAAATAATGTGATTATCATAACAGTGTTGGCAAATTGTTGTAAGATTTTTAAGCTTATATGTTAATATATATTTACAATAGATTTAATTGTGACCTATATTTGTATGATCCATGTGTTATGTCTAGATCATGACT
Source organism: Dreissena polymorpha (assembly GCF_020536995.1). Classification (NCBI taxonomy): domain Eukaryota; kingdom Metazoa; phylum Mollusca; class Bivalvia; order Myida; family Dreissenidae; genus Dreissena; species Dreissena polymorpha. The sequence goes on from NC_068366.1 coordinate 41,665,083, forward strand.
TAGTGGTCTGATTAGAAAATGGAATGTTATGTAACTGTTTATGATGCTTATTTGACAGACCTAATTGCATGTGATACAAGTGTTCAATGATAATTCACGTTCACAGTTCAATTTGCATTTGGTGAATGCATAAAAGAAACATATTGAATGACATTGCTTAGTGTTTTGTAAGTCACAAGTCTCCGAGTTATATGGGCCAGGATTTTAGTTACTTGTATGTTTTATTCATGAATTATGTGATATGATTTTAAAACACTTTAATTTACGTTTTTGCATTTAAAAGTTACAATATTGTATTTGTGCTGAGTGATTTTATTTTGAAGTAATAAAAATGCCTAAATGTATAGTTAAACATAAATAACACTTCACTGTGCTCAGGAAAAACTTGTTGTTTTCTTTTTCAATTTATTGAACGTTATAAGTTGCAGTTTGTACATGTTCACTTGTGGACAATCATTGTTGACAGGCCTTAAATGTTCTGTGTTTGGCTCTTGCAACAACTGTTAATGGTACAGAATTATAATTAAAAGTAAATTGATAAGTACTTTGTGTCAGCCAACAGCAACTTAACTTGTTTTACATATTCAGAGTGCCTAGAGGCTGTGGATAATATTGTAGTCATTGACTTGGTTATAAGTATTATATCTTTACTATTTACCTTTATGTCTGATTTACTCTTTGTAGTAATTTTGCTTGTGGCATGTATTACCTAGTCTTTTTCTTTTCAGACCAATACAAATGTTGTTCTATGTAAAATGGTGTATTGTTTATTGTTTTTATTTTGGCCTAGTATAGGTATATATAGCTTGTTCTAATATTGAGCTAAAAGTGCTTGTAGTCTTGACTCATACTTTTACTGAATACAAATTTGCACCTGCTATTTGCATATAATTACCTGTGTTGTTTTCCACATGGTAGATGGCTTCTTTATATTTGTTTTAATTTAAGTTGTTTTCAGTTAATTAAACTTACAAAAAGTAAAAATTAACTTTAGATTACTGAATGAATTGAATCCTTTTCAAAAACAGATAAAGTAACTGTTTGTTTGGGGGTTATTTCACTTTTTTTCTACAAACGTAACCAAAATACACTCTTTTTTAGTAAGTTTTTTCATATACTAATGGAAGTGGAAACAATCACCAGTTATAGCTTTATTTTCTGGATAGCCATGGAAATATTACTACTTGTCTCTGGTACCTCTTTGATGGCTAGTGTTACTGAAGAGATTTGAAAATGATGCAGGAAAATAATGGGCAAGAAGGAAAATAACAATAATACCATGACATTTAACCAATGGAAAAGTGTGATAACTTTAACCATGTATTTCATATGATTAACATATTATAGGGATTAAATATGAGCATGCAGTTCATGTACCCTGTGCCACTACAAAATGTACACTGAGGTGTGCTCACAATATGTAATGACAAAACAGTTCTCCGTCATTAATACTGACCATATATTTCATTTATAATAGTCAGAACAGTGATTTTTTGGGAATTGACAAAATGGTGATACAAATGAATGTACTGTTTGTCTTTCATATTGATGTATGGCATTCACATCTAAGTTGTTACATAGTTATTACACTATATAAATAACATTGTGATACAATATGTATTTTTGTATGAAATATAAAAATTACTGTAAAATAAAATATAAAACAAACATTAAAATTTTGTATGTATGAACTTTTAACTTGAACTTATTAAATGCACCTTTTATCTGGATAAGGTTAGAGCGAGGTTTAAATTCCTTAAGGCTATATGGCCTGGTTACAATTAGTTGTGTGTATGTTACACTCATTATCACTATAAGATTGATTAGGTAGATATATTTTAAGTTTGATATGAAGCTGAAATTCCTGGTTTATATTTTAGGCTTTTGCTGGTGTGTGGTTAAAAAAGAAGTTCCCGGTCAAAAATACAAGTATTTAATTGTATGACCAATCTTGACGAAACTTTGGATAAATAAGCATGGATGAAAACAGAGCTGGGTATTGTGTTTTGGGTGTGTTTATGAAGTCATTGTTTGCAAAATTCTAAAAACTGTTTTTGATCAATAACTTTAGTTTGGATGGATAGTTTGCACTTAAAATGTGTGTGTAGGTAGCCGACATGTTGGGATTGCAGTTAGTGCCAGGTGAGGAAACAAAGTTCTTAAAAGCCCATAAACACTCAAAATCAATGAATATTGTGTACTACAATATTCAAACAAAAAACTAACACTTAAAAATCAATGTTCCTCATAGCACTTGCCAAAATTTCAACGTTATATGTTGTCTGGTAACATAGATTTAACAAGATGCAAAATGCTTTTTTTTTGTTTTTGTTTGTTATGAATAGATCTCATTGTGGGAAATTAAAATGGATTATATTGTGCCTCAAAAAATAAAAGCTACCAAATTTTAAAGCCCTAGGCCCAATGGTTATGGACGAAAGGATTTTGAAAGTTTTCACAAAATAGGCCTTATATAAGCAAATTTTCAATTTTGTGACCCCGGGGCAGGGTCAAATTTAACCCCAGGGGCATAATTTACACAAATTTGGTAGAGTCTATTAGATGTCTCTACATAACAAATTTCGTAGCCCTATGCCATACGGTTATGGACAGAAGATTTTTAAAGTTTTCACAAAAAAGGCCTTATATAAGCATGTGTTCAATTTTGTGACCCTCGGGGCTGGATCAAACTTGACCCCAGGAGCATAATTTGAAAAAACTTGGTAGAGGACTATGAGATGCCACTACATACCAAATTTGATAGCCCTAGGCCCAATGGTTATTGACGAGAGATTTGTAAAGTTTTCACAAAATAGACCCTGTATAAGCATATGTTCAATTTTGTGACTCCCGGGGCAGTGTCAAATTTGGCCCCAGGGGTATAATTTGAACAAATTTGGTAGAGGACTATTAGAGTTCTCTACATACCAAATTTGGTAGCCCTATGCCATACGGTTATGGACAGAAGATTTATAAAGTTTTCACAAAAAAGACCTTATATAAGCATATGTTCAATTTTGTGACCCTCAGGGCTGGGTGAAACTTGACCCCAGGATCATAATTTGAACAAATTTGGGAGAGGACTAATAGATGTCACTACATACCAAATTTGGTAGCCCTAGGCCCAATGGTTATGGACGAGAGATTTGTAAATTTTCACAAAATAGACCCTGTATAAGCATATGTTCAATTTTGTGACCCCCGGGGCAGGGTCAAATTTGACCTCAGGGGCATAATTTGAACAAATTTGGTAGAGGACTATTAGATGTCTCTACATACCAAATTTGATAGCCCTAGGCCCTATGGTTATGGACGAAAAGATTTTGAAAGTTTGCACAAAATAGGCCTTATATAAGCTAATTTTCAATTTTGTGACCGCCGGGGCAGGGTCAAATTTGACCCCAGGGGCATAATTTAAAATTTTTTGAAAGAGGTTCATCCCAGGAACATTCCTGAGAAATTTCATCAGAATTGGACCAGTAGTTTAGAAGAAGGTGTTAAAAGGAAAAGTTAACGCACGGACGCACGCACGACGGACACAGGACCATGACATAAGCCCGGCTGGCCTTTGGCCGGTGGAGCTAAAAACAAAATGCATTCAATTGGAATGTTTTTTGAACATGCAATAACATACTATTATCAAAAACAAAGCTTTCAAAATATTCATTTTGTATCAACTGACAGGAATGTTTTTGTTTTTTTATAAAACTAGTAATTGTTGACATAATCCTTTCAACAGTTCCACGTTATTACCAGTGTTAATCGCCATGTCCAAGAGTCTACTGTTTTCAACACTAACAAATTCATGAACACAACAGCAACTGTTTCTCATTGTTTAATAATTAATCGTCTTTCTTCCTTTCAAATCTCATATTGATAAAGTTTGCTGTCTCTGGGTCACATTTGTCTGGACTCTGCAATTAACAAGCAAGACTTAAACTTAACATTATAATGTAGTGTTGTTGAAAAGAAAATGGAAGTGAATATCATTTCGACTTTATTGTTATAAACATTGGATTAACGTTGGCATTGAGGTAAGCGTGTTGTTTATTCCAAATAAAGTTGTTTTTCTTTACTCTTGTTAAAGCTGAAATAGTGTCAATGCATTTCAATAAAACGCTTCAACACAGTGCACATTTAGCGGTGTGTAACCCAGAATGGTCCATATAAAAAAATAGTGACCAGTCCATATACTCTTAGGTTTTTCTATTGCATTTTAAAGACTGAAACCGATCATATAGATATAGAAGGACCAATATCTCTGAGGCGTAATATATAAATACGGAACATATCTTAGTGGATCAAAACACTTTTGAGTGATATACCCCATGAAAGGGCTAGACATTCCTTTAAATAAGCCATTAACCTTAACTAAGGTATTTATAGAATTGGCAAATATGTTTATAGCTAGCTGGATCCAGATCTCATGGTTGGTTGTAATACCACCATGCTTGTACTGTTTTAGTTTTGGTTGCAATAATTTTGAAGGATTGGCCCAACTGACAGTTGTTCAATATGACTTTAAGACCTAAAGATGATTTAACAGCCATGCATACAAATCACAAAACACGAGGCAGCTAGCGAGAGTATATAGCCACTTCTTAGTTACGCTCATTGTCGGCTCGGGTACTACTTACATGTACCCCTGGTACAGTAAATATACTAAAACGTACTTAGGAATTTTTCACGCTAAATCGGTCATTGTCGGCTATTTTTTTTTAATTAATTATGTTCACATTTATGTCAATCTTCTGTTAAGTGGCCTCTCTATTATCGAAACTCATACTCAAAAAGCATGTTGATGCAGTTTTTTTAGAAAAAGAAGTCTGTATAAGATAAATAATATTGTTTTAAAGTAATCGGTAGCGTTTTTTACGACATCGGATTTTGGGCAGGAATACAACTTGGGTGCAGTCTTATATCGACTGGGTATGTGTAATTATATTTAAAAGTACCTGGGAACATGTAAGTAGTACCCAAGCCGACAATGACCAATTCAGCCTTAGTTACCTTGCAGCCAGCATCCTTGCCTATGCTGATGACCTTCTCTGTAAACATCTTAACCTGCTCCAGTTTCAACTCCAACATGTACCTGCAATAGTCAAGTAGCATAGTGCAGGAGGTCATGTAATTGCAATAATCAAGTAGCATAGTGCAGGAGGTCATGTACCTGCAATAGTCAAGTAGCATAGTGCAGGAGGTCATGTACCTGCAATAGTCAAGTAGCATAGTGCAGGAGGTCATGTACCTGCAATAGCCAAGTAGCATAGTGCAGGAGGTCATGTACCTGCAATAGTCAAGTAGCATAGTGCAGGAGGTCATGTACCTGCAATAGTCAAGTAGCATAGTGCAGGAGGTCATGTACCTGCAATAGTCAAGTAGCATAGTGCAGGAGGTCATGTACCTGCAATAGCCAAGTAGCATAGTGCAAGAGGTCATGTACCTCCAATAGTCAAGTAGCATAGTGCAGGAGAACTGAAGCCATGTATCTGCAATACATGTACTCAATATTAGCTTAGTGCATGTGGACCATGTACCTACTATATCATTAAAGCCACTAGCACGCTCACCAATACTACATACGTACTATATTATGCTATGTAAAAAATTTCAACATAAAAAGTACCATACGATGGTTATTTACAATAGGAAGACCCTAAAAACAAGTATACAAACATTCGGCAACTTTTAAGCATCTTAATATCGTTCCACGGTGTCATCTACTTTCGTTTTGTAGATGGTATCAAGTCAGGATCAGATTCATTTGGGTTGCGGTCATTTGCATTATTTATACAAGCTATCCGAGCAATCTGATGCCGTCATGCTTCCGACGCTGACCGAATCCGATCTCTCGTTTGGCCGTAAATGTTCGGATATTTTGCAGGAAATAAAAAATTGAATTATTTGTGACACAAAAAAATAAAAACAAGCATTTTGTATCTCGATAAATCAATGTAACCAGACAACATCTAACCTTGAAATTTTGCATTTTGCTAAAAGGAACAATGATTTTTGTATGGGTTAGCTTTATTTTACAAAATAATCTATATTTTTTAGCGTGATCATTACTTTAATGGCATAGTGCATGTAAACTGAGGCCATGTATATATAAGGGTTAAGAAACATGATGCAGGTGGACTGAGCCCATGTATATTCAATAGTAAAGAAACATGATGCAGTTGGACTGAAGCCATGTATATTCAATAGTAAAGAAACATGATGCAGGTGGACTGAAGCCATGTATATACGATAGTTAAAATAATAGTTAATGTGTCTTTTCATCAGAAAATAAAAATAAAAAGGTGTAATAGATACCTTGCTGATTCTACTATGACATTTGCTTTGTCAGCAAATGTTGGGTTTAACTCTGGCTTTAGTAAGTGCACCATACTGCAAAAATAACAGCAGTAAAATAATATTCCATTTCCATATTTTTACAGAAAAAAAACTTATAAAATATACATGTTTGAGGGATAATAATAATGATAACATTCAAGTTGTAAACAATGCATTTATCAATACATACACACTTAATGTTATTTCAACTGAATTTCAGAGAAAAAAGATCTCACCTATTTGAAAAGTAGACCACATCAAAGAGATTCCTGTATTTACTCTTTTTGCCCATGTCTAGCAGGGTTCCAAGAGGCAGAAAGGTGATGGACACATTCTCCACATGGATTGGTTCTGGAAATGTATACATCATTGAACATGTAGGAAGAACTACTGGAAGATCAAGCAATTATACCTGTTTAATAGAAAGCTTCTTTAAAAAAAATCGGCACTTAATTGTATTCCTCTTCTAATGTTAAAACATGCATATGCATAATTAATTTAAAGTGAGTAAATTATATCAGAATGAAACAAATAAAAACAGATATAATGTAAATGAATAAAAAATGTCCAGATAAATTAATACCAGAAAAAAAGTTATTTACAATTACAAATAATTATCCCTTGCAGTAAACCCTTTTATGCACAAAAACATGTACACTTTGGGAAAATCTCCACTATTATGTGCAGATTTGATCATATAAGACATCAACGCAAGTTTTGGTTCTGAAACAAGTACAAGTTAAAATGTTGATATCTGCTACAAATATTCATATTTATATACAGGTTAAAAAGTGAGAAAATAAAATTGCTGACATTAAAAGGGTCAATAATCAAAGATGCTGAGTTTATTCCAAAAGATATCAAGTATGTGTGCCATCCCTAACCATGGATGCCTACAAGTGTGCCGTCCCTACCCATGGATGCCTACAAGTGTGCCATCCCTACCCATGGATGTCTACAAGTGTGCCGTCCCTACCCATGGATGCCTACAAGTGTGCCGTCCCTACCCATGGATGCCTACAAGTGTGCCGTCCCTACCCATGGATGCCTACAAGTGTGCTATCCCTACCGTACTCCTCCTCCAGGGGACGCCTTTCACTGAGATCTGTTTTCTCCAGCTCATCACAAACATCCTTCTCTACCTGCTTTGACAGCTGCTCAACATCTGAACAGGGAATGCTCACAAATAACTTGGCAATAAATATATAATATATGGATATGTATGACAATCAGATTCAGTCCATTGCACTTAAGTTTCAAGGCAAACACTGACGGGACTAGAAAAATCATTGCAAAGGAAGCATGTGTTTTATTTGCAAATTATTAATAACATATATTGTCTTTGGAAAAACTATTTCTTAATGCATATCTGTACAGTATCATTGATGACCAGACTGTGCAGTCAGTTTCCGCCTAGACTGGATATTTCTTTACAAGAGACTTCTTTTAAACAAACATTTCCATAAAAGCAGAAATGGGCGTCCATGAATTGTGAATTTTAGACAAACATTTATGCAGAAAAAAGAGGTAAAAAATCATTAATTTGAAAACTTTCTGAGATATTCATTGCCCTGTGTCTTTATAATGAAATGTAAATAACTGAATGTCCATACTCATTTTTGGCTCTTCTTCCTTCACATCCTGTGTTGACTTTGCCACAGACTCTTCAGTTATTTCTGTATTAATGAAATCAAGCCATTTAAAGCTAATGAATAGCTAATAACCAGAATTTGAATTCAAAAGTGAAATCAATTAATATTTATTTTTTTAATTTTGAGCTGCAGCGTTTAGGTGCATTTTATCAATATTGTGTAATTATGGAGTATAATTACCTTCTCAGCACTACTCATTCAAACAAAACAGTATAAAATATTAATTATTTAAAAATGGCGAGCCTCAATTATGCAAGTAAATCAAAGATCAAGCGTATTTGATAAGCTTTTTTGATCAGAAAACATTTCCCAACTCATTTCTCAACATGATAGCATTGTCACCTGTAATCTGGGGACCCTGGTCTTCCACTGGGCCTTTGACTTCTTTCTCTTTGGGCAGGTAGTAGACCCTCTGGTGAGCAATCTCATGAAGCATGGCTGTGATGTTGTACTCAGCTATGTTACTGGCAGTCTGAAGCAAGTAAATCTAATGATATGACTAAGGAAACTCTCTGAATGTGTACTGGTATGTTATTGTTAGTTCTAGACACCTGGCTGAAATGAACTGTCTGTATAACTTCAGCATACAATTTCTGGAAAAAAAATAATGAAGCTTGCAAAATGCTAATTTTATCCAGATCATGCAAAATGGACCTTATGACATACAAACACAGTGTAGCTCCAAATATGCGCCTCCATCTCTGAAGGGAGTCATAATTTAACTTACGAGTCCATGAAACCGTGGGTGACATTAAAGCAGATAGTGTAGCAAATGGTCAGGCTGGTGTGTAGATACGCTGGCTTCATATGGACAAACTCCCATTTTCCTAAGATACAGCTTATTTGATTTATGAGAAACTCTCTTACCCTCAAGGATTCATGAACCACTGGCTATTTTAAACTTTCAAAAAACATGTACACACCTTCCTTAATTGTGCAACGAAAAAAGGTATTCAGAGAATTTTTTTATAATGAGAAATCAGTTGATGATTTGAGACATTGTTTAATCAATACAACAAGACACAGATTAAAACTGTTATGTTACTTTGCACTAATCAAATTCCATACATGTACTAGATTACTCAAGCTGTACAATTAATGATAGAATTACCAAAAACCCTGGACATTCACATAAGTGTACCTTCATGAACATTTTGTTTGCCTTCTTGAAAAAGTCCTTGTCCTCACACTGGATGCCTAGGGCCACGTACGGACTGACCAGAATGTCTCCCCAGTAGCCCCGCCTGGCATGCTTCTCACCCTCCTGGGCAACAGACATTCATAATACTGTAAGACTTTTTGAATTGTGGTGGGTTTAATATTCACTAATTTGGTGATACAGTATCCTTGCTTATTTACTTAATTGCCCATAAGATGTGTCTATGCTAATCTTAGCATCTTAAACTGTGCTACTCTTACTACTTATCTTATAATGTTGGTAAGGGCTTTCAGTTTAATTGTGCTACAATAAATCTTAAGCTGAACAAGTATGTGTTTAACTTTAAACAGCTTTTTGTAAATTTGAATAATTGTTTTTCATTTTAAAAAAGCCAAAACCACAAACAAATGCAATTCTTCTAAAGATCATAATATGCTAAAACAAATGCTGTCACCATAAGATGACATATGCCCCCTATAAACGCTTTGATAGAAGTTACGAGCATTTTTCTAAACCTAAACGCAGATTTTGAAACCTAAACGCAAACCCTAAGTTCAAGGTCAAGGTCACAGGGGTCAAAATTTGTGTGCGTATGGAAAAGTCTGGTCCATATACACATGCATACCAAATATGAAGGTTATATCTCAAGGGACATAGAAGTTATGAGCATTTTTCGAAACCTAAACTCAGATTTTGAAACCTAAACGCAGACCCTAAGTATAAGGTCAAGGTCACAGGGATCAAAATTTCTGTGTGTATGAAAAGGCCTTGTCCATATACACATGCATACCAAATATGAAGGTTATATCTCAAGGGACATAGAAGTAATGAGCATTTTTCGAAACCTAAACGCAGATTTCGAAATCTAAAACCGGACCCTAAGTTAAAGGTCAAGGCCACAGGGGTCAAAATTTGTGTGCATATGAAAAAGTCTTGTCCATATACACATGCATACCAAATATGAAGGTTATATCTCAAGGGACATAGAAGTTATAAGCATTTTTCGAAACCTAAACGAAAATTTTGAAACCTAAGCGTAGACCCTTATTATAAGGTCAAGGTCACAGGGTCAAAATTTGTGTGCGTATGGAAAAGTCTTGTCCATATACACATGCATACCAAATATGAAGGTTACATCTCAAGGGACCTAGAAGTCATGAGCATTTTTCGAAACCTAAACTCAGATTTTGAAACCTAAACGCAGACCCCAAGTTCAACGTCAAGGTCACAGGGGTCAAAATTTGTGTGCGTATGGAAAGGCCTTGTCCATATACACATGCATACCAAATATGAAGGTTATATCTCAAGGGACATAGAAGTTATGAGCATTTTTCTAAACCTAAATTCAAAGTGTGACCTACAGACGGACGGACAGTCCGATCACTATATGCCCTCCTTCGGGGGCATAAAAATAAAAATCAATAAAAAGGTATCTATATAGTTTGAAGTCTATTTAATGTCGGATTACAATTTTAAATCTTTATGACCATGCAAATACAATGAGCTTGAATGTTGAATTCCTATAACATATGAATTCACCATCATCCAGGTAAATTTCACAGATCAATAAAAAAGTCCTCATCTAAGCAAACTTCTCTTATTGCACATTTGTATATGTAGAAGTACAACACAGTGCTACACTAGAATGAACTCACATGTGTAAGGATGAGGCCGGATGCCATGGTTTTGTTTGGAATCTCGTAGTCTGCCTCACGCACCTCAAATGCAACCCCAGTTTCCCGCCAAGACTTGTACTCATGGATATTAATTATATCTGCCTAAAAGAATCATGACACATACAATTTGATCTCTGCATCATAAGATTTGGCTTGAACAACTAACTTTATCATGATAAGATTTTTATATGTGAATACAACTTTTTTTTTCATTATAAATATCATAATAGTATAAACTAAATAAAGAATTGTAACATACATGGCAGCCCTGTTTAATCCAACATTGTAATGTAAACACTGTATAATGTGAATTTGGAATAAGACATCAAACTGGGAATGGACATCATTTTGGTGATCTTCTCAAATAAAACTATTCATTTCATGATCTGAATTTATTTTTGTAATATTTTAGCTATACTATAAGCTTAATAAGCAATTTTCCATGACTTTTCATTAACAATGATTGTATTTTCATCATTTTTACTGTATTTTTAAACTGTGGCGCATGGGCACAGTTTTATTTTATGGGGATTTAAAAAAAATCAATAAACAATCCATTTTTGCAGTAAAATTAATTTAAATGATGCTATTATATATGCAAGTATCTGTTTTAATTATAATTTGTCAAACTAAATAAATACAACATATAAAACTGCATATTATGCACTTTTGAAAAAAATACAATTTATTCCCAAATTTATGTCTTATTTCAACTTCACATAATACTGCTTTTGTACATATTATCCCATTATAGAACTTGGTAAAGGAAAAAAGGCGAAATATACACAGCCAACATTTGCAGGCTTAAAGCACTTACAGAACAAAAGACAAATACAAAAATAAATTCAATATTGATTGTAATAAAACTACCATGCATTTCAATATTTTATTTAATCTTTTAACATAAAAACATTATTTGATTTTCAATATATAATGTTTATATTTACACATTTGAAGGGAGGATGCATATCCAAGTATATATTTTACAAAAATGACTTAACACAATTTTTTTTCCTCATTTCATTGCATGTGTTTGTAATGGTAATCTTCTGTTCTGCTAGAAAGCGTGTAAATAACCATGAACTGTTGAATGCCAGGTTTTATTAAATAAAAAAAGCAAATGGATTTTTAAATGTCAATATAAAATCTTTGTGCTGTATAAATTATTTTAATAGATTTTCTTTACTTTTTGTTTCACAGGTTGCAATATTGATTAGTGCACCTGATGTGGAGCGTAATTTTCAGACAGTCCACAATACACAAAAAAGGTACAAGTTTGACAGGCTGTGATAAAGATTATCTGTGATCTATTCCCGATGACACATAGAGGACCCTTGCCAATTAAGAGCCCAATCAATAACTCACAAGTGTTTATAAATACAATAAAAAAGTATCATGATTCCACGTACCACTTGCATTTTGCCAGATTTGGTTTTCATCAATAAATAAAGGCATATTAGGTTGTTTTGGGGTTATTTTATTTCACAAAAATAATACCATGCATTATTTCTATCTTTTTAATTGTGATAACTTTTTATCCTGAGATTTAAGTGATTTCACAATATCTTGTTAACGTCTCAAAGACATAGGGCAGTCACTGTACCTTTTATTGAAGTTCATGGACAATAAACTGCCCTTACCTCTCTCTGCGCCAGTCTCATCTGATAGTCCCAATCATACACATTCATTCTTGAGTCATATCTGGTGCCCAACAGCTTTCGAACTCTTAGATCCCTGCATTACAGATAATAAATGCATGCATACGTTTATGGAATTATATTTAATTAAAATCAAAGTAAACCTTTTTTTACTCATAAAAAATCATCTTTGTCAATGAGGAATGCAGATTATTCAGACTCGTGTCATCAAAATTGCAGACATGCATTCTGCATAATTATTATCATAGCTAATATCATTTTGATTTGAGAACACAATGTGTTCCAATGTTAATAACTGGTTTCACTGAATATCTATTTTGTATAAACTAGATTTGAAAATTTAACATTTTTTTACCAGTATTTGGAAACTTCAAAAACACCATCTATGGCAGGATTCCTCCAAAACTTGAAAATGGCATCTAAAAAATCTCTCTCTTTAAACTGGAAGGAAAATCCAACAATTTATGTGTTTATATTTGCGTAGATATTCATAACTAATGTTTTCTGTTTACTACTACTTATATAGACTAACATAACAGAGCTTCTTTAACCTTTTCAGTGCGGGAACCAAATTTTGAAGGCCTTTGCAAACAGTTTGGATCCATATGAGACGCCACAGAACGTGGCGTCTCATCAGGATCCAAACTGTTTGCTATTCTGATAATATTCTTTGAAAAAAATCGAAGAAAATGCTCATTTTAGAAATTCAGCAGACAACATTTTAGCAGACGACAAATTTCCCAGCATGCAAAGGGTTAAATACTCACCTAACATTTGCTTGCAATAGTACTCAGCAAAATTTAAACTACATAGTGATGATATATGTCATTGCCATGAGAAAGGTACAAGAAGTTTGCTACACAAACTTTTGACATTTTATGCCATCACACCAACAAACTGACAATAGAGACTCCAATACATACCCACTTTCAAACTACTTTTGCAGGTTATAAGCAAACATATTTTAAGTGTCAGATGCCAGCATAGTTAAATAAATATAACATAAAACAAGATCAATGTCTATCAAATATACAAAGAAATAATTCACACAATAAGCAAAATAATTTATATCAGTTTTTCAAAAGCAATATTTCAAAACAAAATACAGAAACATAGTATAATTTTACCTTTAGTTCTGATAATTCAACTACGGGAAGTTTCTTCTTTAGATAGTCAATATCTGTAACCATTCTGAAACAAACATCAAGTTCATCCACATAAGATTAAAGATGTGTTGTACAGCATGCATTAATAAAAATTACACAACACATTCATTTAACCATTTTTAACTTTTAAAATGTGCAACAATGCGTACAAGTCATTGTTATCATAAATGGAATTGGCACTTAAATGGAATCATTAACCAGTATTGTGAAATCAATTTTGTCTAGGTTTAAACTTGTCTTAGTACCTTCAAATACATACAAGATTTTGCTTATTCACATTAAAATTTTGGCTTCGTGTGGAAGCAAACATAGTTTGTTCAAAGCAAGCAGGGCAATATGAGATCTGGACAAAAGGCACCAGGCAACCGGCTCCCTGAGTTTTTTGCATTCCCGGACAATGGGCACCTCCTTAAATGTCCACTAGGACAATTTGCACCCATTTAAATTTTCCACCAGGACGATCATCACCTGACTAAAGGCTATAACACATTTAAAGTTTTTTCACCAATAAAGACATTTGACTTGAATGTGAAAAAAAATCTGTTGAAAGGAGGCGATTGATGAAGCCGTCCAAATTTTAATGCACTGATTAGTCTTATCTGCTAATTGGTTTGATAAAAGAAATGATTAACCCTTTGCATGCTGGGAAATTTGTCGTCTGCTAAAATGTCGTCTGCTGAATTTCTAAAATTTGCATTTTCTTCTTTTTTTTCAAAGAATACTATCAGAATAGCAAACAGTTTGGATCCTGATGAGACGCCACGTTCTGTGGCGTCTCATCTGGATCCAAACTGTTTGCAAAGGCCTTTAAAATTTGGTTCCAGCACTGAAAGAGTTAATAAATCCTGTCAGCAAACTGTTTTGTTATCAAATAATTTAAGAAAGGACTCATCTGCTAATTGGTTTACTATCATCTGTAAACAGTTTAATTACTGGTTTTTGTATATTATTAATTAATAAGTTTTCAGATTTTAATGCCCTTTCATTAATTAAAAATTCATACTAGAAAATCGGTAAATAAAATGCTCATCTTTGAACCCGTTGGTAAAAGAAAACCCTTCAAGTAACTTTCTGTATAAAAAATAAAACATGTACAATTATTTTTAATAAAATGCAGATATATATCAAATAAATGTATACTATACTGCATGGCATTTTACAAGCAGGTGATACTGTACCTCATTGATACCATGTACCCTATACATATTGCATACCCATATATTGTCTATGCAATATTTTTCGAGTGTCTCTTAACTTCCTGACACATTGATCTTTTGTCTCTTAATTTGAAGACACCTGCTGTTCTTGAATACTTTTCATACTAACTTTTTGGGCACAAAACAAATATAATTATTCTAAAGTATCGGAAAACTTAGAGTTGTAACAGTAATCTGTCTGACAAAGCCCAACAAAATAATGATGGGCTTTATCAATCGCCTCCTTTCAAAGATTGCTTTTTGCAGCTGTAAATTTGTGTGCAGATTGTCCAGGTGGACAATTTAATCGGGTGCCAATCATTCTTGTCTACAAATTTAGGAGTTGCTGTTTGTCCAGGAAAGCAAAAAAACGCAGGGTTCTGGTTGTCCAGGTGTTGTTTGTCCTACAATTGAGATCTTGTCCCAAAGACTATTCACACGTTTACTTACTTGATAAATTCATTTGACATCCGTTCGATGTATTCTGCTGACTGCTTCCTGATCAAAATGTTTCCATACAGCTCAAGATATAGTTCTGTTTTCTCTGAAAGGACACAAAAGCAGTTTAATTTTAAATTCAAATTATTACAATGCACATTCCAGATTAGCACAATTGCTCTTACATTCTAATTCATATGAGTGTAAACTGTTCAGCAGAACAAGCTTATTACAACGTTGCTATTACTAGTTAATAGAGAGGCATATATGTTTTCATGTACCCCGGAAGAGAACAAAAATCAAACAGTTTGAAAACAATCAGAGTTTTGTAATGTCAATTAATAATTTGAACTTATTGAAAAATGAAAGAGCTAAAGTTAAACAAGCTGAATTAGCATCCTATGTATATGTGCCTGTCAGGGATTTGGAGGCTCCACCTGAATAAACAATGAACAGTATACAAAAGTGTTGTTGTTTTAATCTAACAAGAAATGTGTTTGTCAGAAACACTATGTCCCCTTCTGCGCCACTTTGATTTTTTTGTTTTTTTGTTTTGACCTTTGACCTTGAAGGATGACCTTGACCTTTCACCACTCAAAATGTGCGACATGTGTTTGTCAGAAACACTATGTCCCCTTATGCGCCGCTTTGATTTTTTTTTTACCTTTGACCTTGAAGGATGATCTTGACCTTGACCTTTCACAACTAAAAATGTGCGGCTCCATGAGATACACATGCATGCCAAATATCAAGTTGCTATCTTCAATATTGCAAAAGTATTCATAAAATGAGAGATTTTGGCCACATATATTTGACCTCTGACCTTGAAGGATGACCTTGACCTTGACCTTTCACCACTCAAAATGTGCAGCTCCACGAGATACACATGCATACCAAATATCAAGTTGCTATCTTGAATATTGAAAAAGTTATTGCAAATGTTAAAGTTGGAGCAAACAGACCAACAGACCAACAGACTGACAGGGGAAAAACAATATGTCCCCCACTATAGTGGGTGGGGGCCATAAAAATTACAACCAGATGTGAAAATGCATGACCTATGACATTGCAATTTGACTTTGCTCTTTCACTGAGGAACATGGGATTTGTATATTGAAGGAAATCATAATCAAAATTTATATGAAAATGCTCCCATCCATGAACAACTTACAGAGAAAATACTAACAGACACATCCTCCAACCCAAGCAACTAAGAACAGATGGTGCAACTACTACTTTACTTTAAAGGCATAAAAGTCCACTTAACCTTGTAGACCCATTCTTTTTTGAGGTTCCAGAGCGATTGTCAGAAACAGCATGTCCCTTGCATACAGTTCCAGATTACTTTCCACAATGTAGAACTGCAAAATAAATATATAACGTTGATATGCTTTTTTTAATATATTGTATTGAAGCATCTATCAACAGACCCCGGAAATATCAAATATTTTAAGCATGTTATGATCAAGAGTTTCTATTTTATTTCCTAACAGACGTATAAGTTCTGTATGTGATAGAATCACAAAATCCTAATTCTGCTTAGATGATCATAATTGAGACTGAGACTTACAAATACTTTTCTCTTCTTGTGTCTGTACTTTCTGGATATAGTCCATAGAACATGTCTTAAATCACCAGCACCCACTAACAATATATGGAGTGGACCTTGAAAAAAATAGAACTAATAGGAGAGAAGAACATTAAACATAAAATTACATGTAAATTAAGTGCAGAAAAGAATTGCTTATGTGTATTTTGATTTTCAGTTTTAAAAGACACAAATTAAAAACAATTTTAGAATCCTTAAAACATTGCAGTGTATTACAGGCAAACTATTTTCTATCATATGTGTATTTTTAATAATAATAATAATAATCATTATATAATAACAAACCATCTTCCATTTTATGATTTCCTTGCCAAACATTGGAGCTATGACCTAAAATAAAACAATATCATTATGTTAAAAGTTCTAAAGTTGTAATAAACTATATGACAATATTAATTTCAAGCAAGCTCACCTTATTTAAATCATAATTATTTTTACCTAACGAACAATTTCATACTGGTTTTTATTTCCATTTATATATTTTATGTTCTGTTCTGTCACAAACTGTATATTATTTTCAGATCTTTCAGAATGATGTCTTTGATTTTGGGTCTTACTTTGCATTTTAGAACTTGTCATTGCAAAATGAAATAATTAGGCCCTTTTTATTAAACACTTTTTCAGATAGCTTATTAATGCATTTGAATAAGTTTTATCATCGTCTTTTTTAAAAAACTGTACTCAGTTCTACAGTAAATCAGTTCTACAAATTTGATATAATGTTCACCTCTGGATTGAATTTTTACAGTAACATTAATTAACTTTTTGTTTTTACAAAATCGACCAAGTAATTTAAATTGCTCAACAGATGGCAATTAACCTTACATAATTAATGATTTTTACAGACGGTAAATATGGGTATAGATAATGCTGCCTTTAATTAATGTTTTATTTACCTTTAATATCATTTATTAAAGATACAAAGTGATTCATTGTACATGATTAATATACCTGTATAATTTCTGTCAAAGTCAATCAAAATAAAAGTGGCTATTTTACTTCCGGTCCATGAAATTTTTTTTGCATTTTTGTTAAATTTCACATTTGGAACTGGAAAGTCACCTTAAAATTCTATGAAATCTGTAACATCCTCACTTTGTTTTGTGTTGAATTGAAAAAAGATTTGGGCATCCACTTATCTCTTATCAATGGACTATGTCTTTTAAAACCTGGAATTTTATTGGCGATTTCACTGGGAAAGGTAACTAGTTCTATTTAAAATAGGAATTTTATCTACTTAAAGAAAAATATCAGGGGTTTTCCAATTAAGGACTATTCCCTCGAATACCCACTTGTGTAATTTATGAATCAAATGCCCGTGTGGAAACGCGATCAAAGCTTGAGAGAGAGAGAGAGAGAGAGAGAGAGAGAGAGAGAGAGAGAGAGAGAGAGAGAGAGAGAGAGAGAGAGAGAGAGAGAGATATAGATGGATAGATGGATAGATGGATCGATGGATGGATGGATGGATGGATGGATGGATGGATGGGTGAGTGGATGGATGGATGGATGGATGGATGGATGGATGGATGGATAGATAGATACATGTTGGTCGTAAAACTAATACCATCATGTCCGTCCTGCAAATCTAAAACAGGGCTAAAGCCCCACCAAGTTATTGCACCAAATCCGTCTGTCATTTTCAGAATCTTCAAATCAAATCCTTGCGTGTTGAGACTGGAGCAGCCATTTGTAAACAAACGTAGACTGGAGTGAATGAAAGGATTTCTATGATTGGCTAAAAATATTTGGACAACAACAACAACAACAACAACAACAATAAAACTGTTTAAATGCACAAAATTATCGAATTTGTGTTGTTTACAAAACGTTAAACATTTGTTGTTTACTACTGTACGACAGTTTTAAGCATTAAAAGAGTATTTGTTTGTTTGGAACATGTCATCAAATCAACTGCGAATGTAAGCGAATAATTTATCTAAAATACATCTTGAATGGTAGTTCGGAATTGTGTTATTCGGATACAAGTTTGCCTTTATATCGAGAGTGTTTTTTAATGCTCCCTGTAGGGTGGCATATAGCAGTTGAGCTGTCCGTCAATCTGTCCATCCGAAATTGTAACATTGCCCAATACTTTTGCAATATTGAAGATAGCAACTTGATATTTGGCATGCATGTGTATCTCATGAAGCTGCACATTTTGAGTGGTGAAACAGGGCTCGACACTAACGATGGTCCGTTGACCCGGGTTCAGTAAAAAATAGGGAGGACCAGTGAAACTAGAAATTGGTTGATCCGTCGGACCAGTTAAAAATCCTGGCCAGCTTATTGTGAAATACTGGTGGAAAGCCGTTTTAAACAATAAAACAACTATATGTTCATAATAAACCGATAATTTCATCATTATTTTATGGGCCGACTCGAGACCGGGATAAAAATAGCAACATATTGGAAATTCCAATTTTTCTAGATGCCAGGATAACAAAAACCTGTTGTTGGATCAAAAAATCGTTTTGCGTTCCACAAATGTCTCTGGACTTTGCCGTGATCGATACACAAATTAACATAACATCAGGCTTTTTCCGCTCCATTTTGGGAATACGCCACACTGGAATTTTGGGAATTTCGCGTCGTGAAAACCCCCATTTTGGGAAAACAACTATTTGCAAAATTGGCTCAATTGGGAAAAATTATCGCATGTAAATAGTGTTTCTTATATTTCAAAGAAGCCGTTAACTGGTAAATAATGACTATTTTGATAACTTATTATTAAAATTTTACAAAGTATTATGAACATGTGAGATAAGTGCAGGTTTTTAATCTGAATTTGGGGAAAAGGCCTGGCCTTTTTTGAGGTGAAAAAAATGGTGCGAAGCGCCGGATTTTGAGGAAAATAAGGAAAGTCTTAAATAATCATTAACATATTTTACAGTTTTTAAAACAAATTCAAGGCAACAGATATTTTAATTATGCAACACTTTTTTTTTTTGTACACCGGATCAGGTAAACTTATATATTTTAAGTTAAAAAAAAAAAAATTTTTTTTTTTTTTTTTGGAATTGGGAATTTTTTTTTTCAATTGGAAAAAAAACAACAACCAGATTTGCATTGGGAATGAAGCCGAATTTCGGACCCGTGGCATAGGGCGGAAAAAGCCTGAACATTCAAAGCCTTTTGATCGAGAAATGAACTCAATGGTATTTATTATTTTGAAAAAAGCAGCAATAATCAGCATTTTATATTGATCTTAGTACCATCAGAAGATACTTTATTTACCGTGCAAATTTGCACTGGAGGGCGCCGAATAATGTTTTGATATTGCCGGAGAGTAAACGTGCGTATTTTCAAGATTACAAGTTATCGCAATGTGGAATTTCATTCCGGGGCCGGTTGAACCTCCGCCTAAAAAATCTAAAACTAATGAAGAGAAGCTTGAAATTAAAGTAAAATAACATACAAAAATTGTCGGACCACTTTATATCTTGCAGGACCAGTAATTTCTGAAACCTGGTGGTCCTTTGGGACAGTAGGTAAAAAAAGTTAGTGTCAAGCCCTGTGAAAGGTCAAGGTTATCCTTCAAGGTCAAAGGTCAAATATATGGTGTCTGTCATTCGGTCCGAAAACTTTAAAATTGCCCATAACTTTTGCAATATTGAAGATCGCAACTTGATATTTGGCATGCATGTGTATCTCATAGAGCTGCACATTTTGAGTGGTGAAAGGTCAAGGTCATCCTTCAAGGTCAAAGGTCATATATATTGCATCTGTCCGTCCGTCCGAAAACTTTAACATTGCCCATCACTTTTGCAATATTGAAGATAGCAACTTGATATTTGGCATGCATGTGTATCACATAGAGCTGCACATTTTGAGTGGTGAAAGGTTAAGGTCAAGGTCAAATATATGGCTTCAAAGCGGCGCAGTAGATGGCATTGTGTTTCTGACAGACACATCTCTTGTTTATTTTATTTTATTAATAACATATTAGGAGAAACAGGGGTTTTTCTTCCTATTTTGAGAAAAGGAGTCTGACCAAATTGGGAATTTTTTATCGACAAAATTGTCCATTCTTGGAATTTTTGCTTCGATGAAACGGCTCTTTTTGGGAAAACATTGGGAATTTATCTTGCTCTATATTCTGTCTTCTTTATATAAACACATGCAATATTGGGCATGTTCAACGTTTATTCAAGTACTGCAATTTTGTCTTTCAGTTACAGTTACACTCTGAGATAAGAACTGTACAGTCAAAAACTTATAGCAGATATTTTTTACCAAAACAAACACTGGTTAGTCACACAAGTTAAAGCATAATTTTTCTCTGCTTTCGGTTTTTGAAAGCATCACACAGCTCCTCCAATGTTTTGTCATTCAGATCTAGACCTTCAATGCAGGTTAGCATCAGATGAGTTAGTTTGGTTTGTGTGAATGTGCTGCGTAATGGGGAGCACAGCCTGTTCATGGTGCAGAATCCTCGCTGAACCACAGCAGTGCTTGTTGATATGATACACATCAGCTGGACAAGTTTTAACATTAATTATCAAATAATCATAAGTCATAAGACACTTCTTTAAAAAAAAAAAACTAATTAATTTCTGTTTGGGATCAGGTCCGTTTGCTTTGGGAGACCTCCATTTTCTGGAGGTACAGACAGTGCTGAAAAACTCCTGTTAACATTGGCCATACCTTTTGCAATATTGAAGATCGCAACTTGATATTTGGCATGCATGTGTATCTCATAGAGCTGCACATTTTGAGTGGTGAAAGGTCAAGGGTCATCCTTCAAGGTCAAAGGTTAAATATATGGCGTCTGTCTGTCTGTCCGAAAACTTTAACATTGCCCATAACCTTTGCAATATTGAAGATGGCAACTTGATATTTGGCATGCATGTGTATCTCATGGAGCTGCACATTTTTAGCGGTGAAAGGTCAAGGTCATCCTTTAAGGTCAAATATATAGCTTCAAAGCAGCGCAGTAGGGGGCATTGTGTTTCTGACATACACATCTCTGGTTTACTTTATTTTGGTGTCAACATTGCAGAATAAATGCCACTGGACTTTTTATTTTTCCAAAAATTATTAAATAATAGCTTGTTGAACAAAGTCGATGTATTTTATTTCAATTCGTCAATTATTACCACTTGTTTTCATTGGCACAGACCTCCCATCAGTCCAGATGTTTAAGTCTACTTAATCCATTCCTGTTGTGTAATAAAAATGAGTTTTTATTGATTTGATCTTTGTTAACAATGGTTACAACAACCATTCACATTATTTCTGGTTTTCATTGGAGAGTAGCTAGGTCACATTTACTTTTCACAGGATTTATGATGAATTGTAATCAAACAACACATACTACTTATATGTGTGTTTGAGTGTTTATAGAAAACACTGATTGTCTACATATAGTTTGGACAGCAACAATTTAGCTTTTTAAATGCACTATTGAATAATTATCTTAACAAAGCTTCAAAAGTAAATTAATGACTACTGCATGACAGTTTTAAGCATCAAAAGAGTTTGTGTTTGCTTGGAACATGATGCCAAATGAATCAGAAAAGAATTTGTAAAAATATGTTATTATAATAAGAAGAACTTTAACAAGGCATTCTATTTAAAAACTTTTTACAAGACAGAGCAGAAACATGGTAACAAACAACAAGCCTTAGCAACAAACCAGAAGGGCCCAACTAATGAGAAACTGTGTACATGACATATATCTTATGGGGAGCTTTTTTAGCCAATAATTTGGCAAAATATTGCCAATTTAAGAATAGTCTTTTGTTTTAATGTCAAAGAATACATGTTTCACTGCAGATTGACAAATGATTTATTAAACCTGTTTTAAAATCTTCACTTACAATGCGTACTGCTGTAGATGTATACATGAATAGGAACAGATGAAGAATACTAATGATAAGCTAAATATTTCTTTGTAGATTGGTGAGTGGTGATGTGGAAGGCCAATTTGACCAGTTGTTTTCACGAGTGAACAACATTCAAAAAAAGAGTGGCACATTTGATGTAAGAATTTTTAAGGAATACAAGTTTTACTCACAGTGTGTTTAGAAAAATATATTTGCAAGGTGTTTGTATTTGTACTAGAGTGGCTGTAAAAATATCCATTTAACCATTTACCGTAATTACTCTTAGTTTTCTGACATTCTACGTTTTTGGACACCCTCTTTTTTAGCAAAAATAATTATTTTTAGTTAGTTTTAATTTTCGGACAGACAGGTTTGCGTCCATAATTAATGTCTCTTAATTTTCAGACAGTATTTTTTTTAAATCGCTATTCTACAGACTTTGCCCTTGTTTTTGCTTATCTTGTGACACTACGATCGTGGATTTTTTTCAACCGGATAAAGGTCATAAAACCTGGCAGATGCATGTCTGAGGGCAATGAACCATTACATTCGCTTAGTTGGATAAACATGGATATCTGTAAAAAACAAATCGTCAGATACCCACGTTTGACCCATTCCGCTACTCTCCATTTATCGATGCTGGAGAGTAACGGAATAAATTAGTCGTGTGTATCAGACGATGTAGAAAACAATGGATTCACCTGACAGAATTAATTTTGAAACAGAATGTTTGATGATTTTACCGTTTTGTTCTATATCATTTCAGGCAAGAGTTAGCAAAGCTGTGAAGTTGTATTTATTTTAATGCCCCCGGATCGGATGATCGGGGTATATTGTTTTTGGCCTGTCTATCTGTCTGTCTGTCTGTCATTGTATGTGACCCAAAACTTTAATCTTGGTCATAACTTTTCCAATATTGAAGATAGCAACTTGATATTTGGCATGCATTGTATCTCATGGAGCTGCACATTTTGTGTGGTGAAAGGTCAAGGTTATCCTTCAAGGTCAGAGGTCAAATATATGGCTTCAAAGTGCAGTAATGGGCATTGTTTTTCACAAAAACAGCACTTGTTTAAAGCAGAAAAAGAACAGTAAATCACAATAAAATAATTGTACATTTATTTTTTGCGTTTATTTCAATATAATTATAATGTTCAGACACCTTAATTTGTGTCTCTAAATTTTCTGACACCTGAAATTTATATTTTTCGTATAGTAATTTTCGGACACAATTTGTTTAAATTATTTATAAGTGTCCGAAGTAATTATGGTAAACGTAGTTTGTTCGAACAGTATGCAAACATTTTCTTCCTAAGTATTTCTAATTCTAATGTGGATTTCAAAACAGGAATCCATGTTGATTTTTTTTTCTGTTTTTAGATGCTGATATGTGTTGGAGAGTTTTTTGGAGAAAAGAATAATGAATGGGAAGCCTATGCATCAGGAAAATCAAAAGGTGCTTGTTTCATTTTAAAAATAGTTTTAATACTTACGCCATCCCTGGATACTTGCTTAGAGTTAAGACTATAAAACTGCATAGTTCAGACATCCAAATATACACAATATTTAAAGGGTATATGATGTTTACATATTTTTAGGATTGGTTTTCTTTTTAAGTTCCACTGCCTGTGTTATTATTGGGACCAAGTAACTCTGAGAATGTATCACACTTCAAGGACGTGAAAGGGGGGGAATTATGTCACAATGTTACCTACCTTGGTAAGTGTACATGATAAAGAAATTCTTGTTTAGGTGGTAATGTTTACTTGTGTAATTATCTTAATCTAACTTGATAATAAGTTTAACAGCTTTAATAAATGTGTCTACAGTGCATACATAAGTTCACAAAAAATATAACAAGTAAGATAGCATTAACTTGTTAACACGTTAACAGAATAAAAGAAATATCAATTTAACTATTTCGTTGTAAATATAATTGGGATTTATAAGTTGCCTTTATCATATAATACCAGTAAATAAAAAAAACACGCTTGTTATATAATAATAAACACTTTTAAGATCCTTTCAAACTTTAGAACAAATAATTATTATTGATACATGTTATTATCTATTGTCAGGAAAAAAAGGCATCTACACGGGTAGCTCAGGCCTGCAGATTGCATACTTGAGTGGCAAAGAGTCTGTGATCATATCAGACGAGACCAGCTTTAACAATGTGGATATTTCAGCCTTAACAGAACCTGTGAAGAATGACACTAAGTTCAAAGGTGTTGACATACTTATCACTTCACAGTGGCCAAAGGGTGTGGAAAAATATGGAACAGCTGTGGTATGTTATTAATTCAAATTAATTGAAATTTATTCAAATATTTTATCATCATGTCTGCTGAATTTGTTTAGAATTTGCTTAATTTAGTTCTATTTTTAAAGTTGGAAATGATCATGTAAGAATAATGAAATAATAAAGGTTATTGACTACCATAGCAAAAGAATAACTGACAGGCATGGCAGTTACAAGGTAAATTGTGGATATGTTCTGCTTTTTTATTTTACATTCAGTGGATATGATTTTACTTTTGTTAATTATATACAGTGTCATTAAAAAACGTAGGTCAGATATAATGTGATTAGTATGACTTTAATTGCTCTTTATGTCATTCTTTATTGTTAATACATTAGGAGGGCTTTGAGTCAGAAAGTGTTGGCTCAGAGGCTATTGCCCAGTTATCCCTTGCTCTGCGACCACGCTACCACTTCTGTGGACTGGAGGGGGTGCACTATGAGAGACAGCCCTACAGAAACCACAAGGTCCTTGCAGAGGGGGCCAGGCACGTGACAAGGTTTATTGCTCTGGCAAAGGTTGGGAATCAAAAGAAAAGCAAGGTAATGTCAAATTAGTGTTTTCGTGTCCAAGTTGAATGAAACTAAATTCGTGGTCACAACGCGATTATAGAAATTCTACCATTTAAGAGGTTTCCACATTAAGCAGTTGGAAAGAATCACTAAAATGTGAGAGTTTCTAAGAGAAAATATGCAGTCAATTTATATTCTTATAATTGTCTACAATAATTATATCTGGTTAGTGAAGCAAATAAAATACAAATACAATATAATGAATTTTTAATTGGAAGGAGATATGTTAAATGTTCTCATCTATGTCTAATCATTTGTATCTTTTGAAGAGAGTGTAATGAACTGAAAGTAAGTTAATGTATTGTTTTCATGAGGATTTTAGTTCTGCCATTCGTGCCATTTAAATTCTAAATGAGGCGTGTGTTGAGAACACGTTCCCTAAATCAGTCTGTTCATTGCTATCAAAAGGTTCGAAATATTTTTATTTATTGAACAGTCCTTTCAAGAAGGCTTTAATAGATGTCTCGTGCTATACAGGGTAAATTTTAAATTTGCATATAATAAGGGAGCAACACATTTGGAATAAGGTGGAAACTCCATTTTTAAGAATGAAGGATTTAGCAAGGACTGTACAATTGTTTGAGTTTCTGTTGGTTGTGAGTTTAGCTGATTGGGTCTTACAAGAAACTCTCTGTGTTTTCGTTTAATGTATCTATATTATTTTATTGCTTGACTTGATAACACATCTTTGTGCATTGTGTTATAGTATCTGTATGCATTCAACGTTGTACCGCTGTGCCAAATGGAGCAGTCAGAGCTGGTTTCCCAGCCCCAGGATGTGACTGAATGCCCGTACAAGAGCAAATCATTCCAGGGCCAGCAAAAAGATTCAATGGTAGGTGTAATGGCTTGGTTTGTGGTATGAACTGATATACAAAACTCAGCTGATCTTGTAGTTGGAAATGACACAAAATCCGTTCAAGTACTGATGCAGCTTTCCTTATTTTGCTTTTAAAAATGCTTCTTAACATTAGAAGTAACAATGTTTGCACACACATATATGAATCTTGGATCTATACTGAATGTAAATGTGTTTTGGAACATGTTGTTTAGGTTGCAGGGCAGTTTTTTATGTGGATGTAGAAAGAACATGTGAAAGTTGCAATCTCTGAATGGATTCAAACATTGACAATCTAATTTTGTTGTAAGGTGAAATGATTTATATGCCCCCGAAGGAGGGCATAAAGTGATCGCACTGTCCGTCTGTCAGTCACACTTTGCGTTTAGGTTTCGAAAAATGCTCATAACTTCTATGTCCCTTCAGATGTAACATTCATATTTGGTATGCATGTGTATATGGACAAGGCCTTTCCATACGCATACAAATTTTGACCCCTTTAACCTTGACCTTAGGGTCCGCGCTTAGGTTTCGAAAAATGTGTTTAGGTTTCGAAAAATGCTCATAATTTCTATCAAAGCGTTTATTGGGGGCATATGTCATCCTATGGAGACAGCTGTTGTTCATTTACTTTTTGTCACTGTGTGCAGGAACAGCAGTTTTTCTATGATATGAAGTCTGGTGGCGGAGAAAAACGGAGACAGGGAGAGGGTGGACAGGACAGGCAGAACAAGAAACACAAACGTAAGTAGGTTCACATGGGAAATAATGCATTCATGACATTTTAAGAAATATGCATGTCAGTGTAATTACATTTCAGACAATAAATTTGCATGTAAACTTGTTTAGTTTGGATTATTCTTAGAAGTATTTTGATGGATTAAATGATAAACAATAAAAATGCATGTCATGAAAAAAATGTATTCAACATCAACAGATTTGTGCTTTGATTTTCCTTCAATCTGTTCTTTATTCATTTTGTTTGTATGATATATTACTTATTCATGATTTTAAGCTCACATGAGCACAACGTGCTCATGGTGACCTTTTGTGATCGCTTTTTGTCCGTCATCTGTTGTGCATTGTGCGGCGTCACTATTTGCCTTGTTAACTCTCTAGAGGCCACATTTATTGTCCAATCTTCATGAAATTTGGTTAGAACATTGGTTTTAATGATATCTTGGATGAGTTCGAAAATGGTTACGTTTGCTTGAAAAACATGGCTGCCAAGGGGCAGAGCATTTTTCCTAATATGGCAATATATGGCAAATGTAAAAATCTTGTTAACACTCTAGAGGCCACATTTATTGTCTGATCTTCATAAAACTTGGTCAGAAGATTCATCCCAATAATATCTTGGACAAGTTTGAAAATGATTCCAGTTGGTTGAAAATCATTGCCGCCAGGGGAGCGGGGCATTTTTCCTTATATGGCTATAGTAAAACCTTGTTAACACTCTAGAGGCCACATTTATTTTCCGACCTTCGTGAAACTTGGTCAGGAGATTTGTCCCAATAATATCTTGTTATCTCAGGTGAGCGACTTTGGGCCTTTCAGGCCCTCTTGTTTATAAAATACTGATAACACTTCCTGACCAATGTGTTGTTTCTTGATTGTTGCTTTCCTTTAGCCATACCAACAGGCCCGTGCTGGTTCTGTCTTGGAAGTCCAGAAGTAGAGAAGCACCTTGTGGTCAGTGTTGGAGAACAGGTTGGTAACCAGGAGCAACTGAATTGGCTTGTTATATTTACTATGTGTGAGAAAAGTGTGTATCGCTTACTTAAAAAAAAAGAGTATGTTTTTATAGGTACACATTTTGTACAGCTCTTCCTCACAACTGTTTCAGACTTATCTAGCCCTTGCCAAAGGTGGTCTTGTCCCGGACCATATACTGATCCTGCCCATCGGCCACTACCAGTCCAGTGTGACAGCACCAGATGAGGTGATGAATGAAATTGACAAGTGAGGCTTGTAGCTTATTCATCAACCTAGTTTGAGATTTAGGACTAAATTGCATATTCCTAAAGATAGGATAACAAGTATGGAATATTCTCCAAACTGTTATTGTTTAAATCAGTCAGGTTATGCAAGTCTTGTATTATTCATGATTTTCTTGTTTTTTGTTGTTGTTGAAATCATATGATATGCATAATTTCTTCTCCAGGTTCAAGAAAGCTTTGAAGAAATGTTTCAAAAAGCAGGGAAAGGCAGTTGTCTTCTTTGAGCGAAATTTCAAAACACAACATTTACAAATACAAGTGGGTACACAATTTGAGCTTATGACAGTACAATCATATCTTAACAAATACATTTCATTAAGTGTTCATACTTAAGTCATATGTATTCATGTAACATTTGTGTGACATTTCTTATCAGAAGTGATTGCGAAATCAATCACATCCTAACAAGCCACTACTACACAATTTGGTAGCTTGTTAAACTTAATAAAACAATGGGAACAATGTTGGTTTCTTTGGTTACTAGCAGCAAGCACTAAATCATTGCAGCGCAAGAGTAGGAAATTCAGTGCACTTATCCCTGCATGGGTTTCAACCACAATGTTTTTAGCTCACCTGAGCACAACGTGCTCATGGTGAGCTTTTGTGATCGTCTTTTGTCCGTTGTGCATCGTGCCTTGTGAATTGTGCGGCGTCAACATTTGCCTTGTTAACTCTCTAGAGGGCACATTTATTGTCCAATCTTCATGAAATTTGGTCAGAAGATTGGTCTCAATGATATCTTGGATGATTTCCAAAATGGTTACGTTTGCTTGAAAAACATGGCTGCGAAGGGGCGGGGCATTTTTCCTTATATGGCTATATATGGCTATAGTCAAACCTTGTTAACACTCTAGAGGCCACATTTATTTTCTGATCTCCATGAAACTTGCTCAGAAGATTTGTCCCAATGATATCTTGGATGAGTTCAAAAATGGTAACCTTTGCTTGAAAAACATGGCTGCCAAGGGGCGGGGCATTTTTCCTTATAAGGCTATATATGGCTATAGCAAAATCTTGTTAACACTCTAGAGGCCACATTTATTGTCCGATCTTTATGAAACGATTTCGAAAATGATGATGGTTGGTTGAAAAACACGGCCGACAGGGGGCGGGGCATTTTTCCTTATATGGCTATAGTAAAACCTTGTTAACATTTTAGAGGCCACATTAACTGTCCGATCTTCATGAAACTTGGTCAGAAGATTTATCCCAATAATATCTTGGACGAGTTCAAAAATGATTTTAGTTGCTTTAAAAACATGGCCACCAGGGTGCGGGGCATTTGTCCTTATATGGCTATATATGGCTATAGTAAAACCTTGTTAACACTCTAGAGGCAACATTTATTGTCCAGTCTTCATAAAATTTGGTCAGAAGATTGGTCTCAATGATATCTTGGATTAGTTAAAAATAATTATGTTTGCTTAAAAAATATCGATTCCAAGGGGCGGGGCAATTTTCCTAATATGGCTATAGTAAAATCTTGTAAACACTCTAGAGGCAACATTTACTGTCCGATCTTCATGAAACTTTGTCAGAAGATTCATCCCAATAATATCTTAGACGAGT
Source organism: Dreissena polymorpha (assembly GCF_020536995.1). Taxonomy (NCBI): domain Eukaryota; kingdom Metazoa; phylum Mollusca; class Bivalvia; order Myida; family Dreissenidae; genus Dreissena; species Dreissena polymorpha. Next base: position 41,695,079 of record NC_068366.1, read on the forward strand.
TCAAAAATGATGTCGGTTGGTTGAAAAAAAGGCTGCCAGGGGGCGGTGCATTTTTCCTTATATGGCTGTAGTAAAACCTTGTTAACACTCTAGAGGCCACATTTATTTTCCGATCTTCATGAAACTTGGTCAGAAGATTTGTCCCAGTAATATCTTGTTATCTCAGGTGAGCGACTTTGGGCTTTTCAGGCACTCTTGTCCTTAAATTGTTGTTGTACAAAATATCTCAATCAAATATGATCCATGGTTTCTGAGTTGTATAACACATTGTCAATTAATACATATGAGCCTTGTTCTGAGAAAACTGGGCTTAATGCATATTCGTATCCCAGGTTAGCCTGTGCAGTCCACACAGGCTAATCAGGGACAACTCTTTCTGCCTAAATTTTGATTTTCAGTAAGGAGGGACTTCCTTGAAACTAAAAAAAACATAAAAGCGAAGTGTCGTCCCTGATTAGCCTGTGCAGACTGCACAGGCTAATCTGGGACGACAATTTACGCACATGCATTAAGCCCAGTGTTCTCAGAACACGACTCATATACACTGTGATTGTCTCCTTTCTGTGTCTACCTAATATTCCTGCTGTCCCGCTGCAGGCTGTACCAGTGCCTGCAGACAGTGCTCAGGAGGTGAAGGACATGTTCACAGAGTGTGCCGAGGCTGAGGGCATAGAAATCAACGAGATACCCGTGCACTCAGACATCAAACAGGTAGGAAAAGAATAGTGAAAAGTAAGTGTCTTGCAGTGGCCTAGATAATTATTTAGGAAATAGGGTTTTCACCCTTTGATTTTGAAAAATAGGGTGATTTCATTCTTTAAATAGGGTGAACTGAGTTATAAAACGACGGATTAAGTCAGATTGAAAACGCATGTATGTCGCTGTAAATTATTTGGTCAGACGCTTTATTTAACTATGAAATCCAGTCCGCAGAGCCAGTCCGCAGAGCGTTTTAATAACTTTGACTGTTATTCATCATCCAGGTGCTTGCTGAATGAAAGCATCGCCTCGTTACGATAATACTTCAAAATTGACGAATTTGCGTAAAAGTCAAATTGGTTGCGTTTTCAATACGCATTATATGGTATTTCATTGCGTTTTTAAACATTTTAATAGGGTAAAAAACGCAGATACGCAGCTTATCTGGGGCACTGGTCTTGCTTGTCTCCTGATTTTGTATGTTACCAAATCTCTAAAGTTTGTATTTTTATTTAAAGCATTGATGATTAAGCCCTTTATTTTGTACTTCAGCCTCTCAATTACTAAGTTCTATTACAATGTGTGAGTATGTTTTTTTATGCCCCGGTATCGAATGATCGGGGGCATATTTTTTTACCCTGTCATTCTGTCCCAAATTTTTAACCTTGGTTAAAGTTTTGCGATTACTTTTGCAATATTGAAGATAGCAACTTGATATTTGGCATGCATGTGTATGTGATAAAGTTGCAAATTTTGAGTGGTGAAAGGTCAAGGTCATTCTTCAAGGTCGGAAGTCAAAAAATACAATCCAAGGGAAGTAATAACCTTTCAAAGGGAGATAATTTTCAAACCTGCCAAGTGATATATTGAAATATAGGGGGCATTGTGATTCTGACAAACACATCTCTTGTTTGGTGATATATTTGTGTTTTATGTTAAATTTTTACAAACTGCTGTTGCACAAAGCCTTTAAAAATTGACCAGGCATAAAATAAGCGATTGTTCAGCCCTCTTAATTTTCCAACATAAAACGCCTCTTCAATTACTGGTTAATCACAACAGATTTACAGCCGTTGAATGGTCTTTTTATGAGGCACACCAGAGTTCCCCCGATGTTTGTAAAAAAATTATATCACTGAAAACTTTTCACCTATTTGAACATTTTACTGAAATATTTTGCAATTAATAATGTGTTATTTGACAAGAAAATTTCAGTATCTTGTTTAACTATTTAAAATGTTTACCTGTGTATGGTTTCTTACTGTATACTGTAGTGTTTTACATTTCTTATGATAAGATACATAAATAGATTCCTTTGATATTAGATTCTCTTCTCCAAACATAATGTTCTTGTTTCTACAGATTGTACAGATGGGTGTCCCATATTTCTATGCAGAGCTGCCTCTAGGTGAGAAGATGTACTGCCGTATACAGGCCTCACAGAAGTTCCCTCTGCAGTTTGGGAGGTGATTATGGCGCTTTGTCAACTAAATAAACATAAGTGTCGTGAAAAGTGTGCATAATGCATGTGCGTCAAGTGTCGTCCCAGATTAGCCTGTGCAGTCCGCACAGGCTAATCAGGGATGACACTTTTCGCCTAAACTTGATTTTCGGTAAGGAGAGACTTCCTTGAAACTAAAAATACCATAAAAGCAGAAAGTGTTGTTCCTGATAAGCCTGTGCGGACTGCACAGGCTAATCTGGGACGACACTTTACGCACATGCATTAAGCGCATTTTCCTCAGAATGCGACTCATATATAAATGAAAGGTTTCAATGGAAGTTTGTTTAGAGCTTAACTCTTTATTGTACTTTGCCTCGGCATCAAAGCGATTTAAACAAAATCTGTAAGCTAGTTTTTAGGAATGGCTTTAAGTGATTACATTCAATCATAAATATACAATTTCCATATTAAAAGACTCTTTTGGCCAAGTTTGGTCACACTTGTTAGTTTTGAAAATAATGGTCCGTTTTACTCGTAATCATTTATATATATGTACTTAGTCACTATATAGGCAGGTTAAAGTAAAAACTTATGCTCTTCATTAGGGAGGTGGTGGCGAGTCCAGGCATTCTCAACATGCCAGAGCGTGTGGACTGGAAGGTGTGCAGTGTCTCCAAGGCTCAGGAGCAGACGCATGCAGCAGACTTTAAAACCATGTTCAAGAAGTACGACTTCACGATAGATTAGATATGGGTCAAGGATGGAATGCATTTACCCTTTCAGTGCGGGAACCGAATTTTGAAGGTCTTTGCAAACAGTTTGGATCCAGATGAGACGCCACAGAATGTGGCGTCTCATCAGGATCCAAACTGTTTGCTATTCTGATAGTATTCTTTGAAAAAAATCTTAGAAAATGCTTATTTTAGAAATTCAGCAGACGACATTTTAGCAGAAGACAAATTTCCCAGCATGCAAAGGGTTAATACTTGATGAAGAAAAGATTGATTTGATGAGACTCCATGCTTGAGATGGTCAGGCAACTTATGGTGTGGATTTTAAGGATGCAAGACAGGAAAACAAGTTTAAGAAGTACAACTTCACAATGGATTAGAACTTTGCCAAGGAAATAATGACTTTATACCTCATGCAACTTGATGCATATGGATTTGATATTATTATCTGATGTTATTCTTACCGTAAAAACAATTGTTTCAACAAACATCTTGTAGTGAAAAATATGTTAAAGTAATTTGTACAATACTGCATGGTATTTTACAAGGACTGCACAGGCTAATCTAGGACAACAGTTTAGGCACATGTACTAAACCCTTTTTCAAAGGGCAAGGCCAATGTAGTGTCATCGGAAACACCTGTATCCGCATCTCGAATATCGTGGTCACACACAGCGGTCAAATATTGGCGTTATACAGCTGTCTGTATGCTTTCATGCCATAATGGTATCTGTCAAGCAGTAAACAGAGATATATGTTGCCCTTATTCTTTAGTGTAGGTCTGAAAAAAGGTCAGAGGGGTAAAAGCCCATATCAACTGAAGACAAACCATATATACTAGCTCTACATTTATTGCTGTGCACATATATATACATGAGACATCAAATTGCTTAACAACAATGTAAATTCAAACATGATTCGTTTAATGGCATGATAAATATTGCATATTAAATTTCATTGAAATAGCTGAAATGTAATGATTACAAAATAATAAATTCAGATTGATTTTGATTGAGATTCTACTCTCCAATATATTACTAAATCTTATATAATGTTAAATTATTAAAGCTTATGTACCGTTTAATAGTTGGAAGCTCATGTGCAAAAAATCAATTTGCATTCCCATTAAATCAACAAAACAAAATAAAGCATGTCTGGATTTGTTGTGATTTTTTTGTGTAAAGATGGGTTTGGAACAATTTTACTTCAGAAAAAGAACAAGAGATGTGTTTGTCAGAAACACAATGCCCCCTATTGCGCTGCTTTGAAGCCATACATTTGATCTTTGACCTTGAAGGATGACCTTGATCTTGACCATTCACCACTCAAAATGTGCAGCTTCATGAGATACAGATGCATGCATACAAATATCAAGTTGCTATCTTCAATAATGCAAAAGTTATTGCAAAAACTTTAACCAAGGTTAAAGTTTTGGGACACTTCAAAAATATTGTTAATGCTTTAGATATCTATCAAACACTTTGGTAATTGAATAAATACCATTGCATACAATAATGCTATATTTTTTATATTTTATACTTATTGCAAATCAGTCTTAAAATAATACATAAAATGTTTGCCATTTACAAAGAGGCATTTGAGACCAACCATAATGGATTTCGTATACTGTATAGTGTGTGCAGACTTAACTGCAATATCTGAGTAGGTCACTCCATATTTGACATCAATAACTAGATAAAATGATAGACTTATTGGTGTCCTGTGAATATTTTGCATTTTTTTCAATTAACTATGTGTTTTTTTGCATGAACAAAATAGCACTAACAAGAGATTGCCAAGCAATATGGTCGGTCCCCTACCGGTGAAACTCCACCATTGTCAGATTTTTTTTATATTTGTTTCCATAGCCAACAGAATTCTTGACATAGGAACAAAATGAAATGACGTGCATAATCTCCATATCATATTGCCATCTATCCATGTTAATGTTTCATGAAAAAATATGAAGAACTTTTAAAGTTATCGCAGGATTCAGTAAAAAGTGACACTGACTGATGGACCGGCTGACTGACAGACAGAGCGCAAACCATACGTCCCCTCCGGTTTCACGGGTAGGGGACAATAATGAATGAGGAAACCAAACGTTTTGAAATATTTGTTATCAATAATAATTATGTTCTAAATCCAAGCATGCAGAATACCAAGCACAGCTGACACATGTGGACCCTAATGAATACAAGCTTGCAACATAAATTAGAATAGAATGTAAAATGAGTGAGGAAATATTTCTTCCAACTGCTACTTAATAAACAACAATATATACATTTACAGCACCATATGGGACAAAACCACAACATCTATGCTAAATGTATAAAAAAATGTTAGTAAATATAATCAAATTTACAGTTTTACAGCTTGAGAAGTCTTCCGTCCAATGAAATTGCATGTTAATTTTTTTAAACAAATTGATAACTATTACATCATACGAACAAATCATATGGCACAAAGAATAAGAATTTTATAGAAAGAGTGGCGCATTGCATGTGTTTTGAAATTGATATTTCAGTATACAATATGTAAAACAAATATAGATTGTAAAAAGTTGATAACATAATTGAATACGAGTACAAAAAATATTCACAACCTTAAGAATCACAGATTATTTATATAATATAGATAAATCAATACAAAGTGAAATAAAAATTCAGATGCAGTTAAACATTACTCAATTAATGATAATAGAAAAAAAATCACATCAGTTAGAACAAAATAACTTTTTTGGGTTGTAATCAGCAGTTATTGAAAAATCTTAAAAGTATAAATCAATTGAATAATAAGAGTATAGTCTTTTACAAAATGTACATATATTCTATAAAAAAAAGAGCATATCATAATAACATTTTAATAAGATTTTGATATTGATAATTTTTGAATTTGTATATCCATAGTTAACCATTTAATTTTTTTTACAGCACAACGCTTATTAAATTGTACTTTTAGCAGGTTAATGTTATCATTTATCAGAAGAAGAGCAAAGCAACATTGGGAGGATAAATCTATCATACTACAATAAACTATATGAAACTACCAATATCAAACAAAAGTTACCAGTATACATGAACAATAATTGCCGTACATGTATACAAATCAGTTTGATAAATGTTCCCACAGCATTACTGGCCTGTTTAAAAAAACCCTTCCCAAGATCATGAGAATTGTAACATTGTGGAACATTATTGCATCACATACTTTACAACTTTTACAAAGGTTCATAAAGTCTAACAGTAATATCCAAACATCAGCACAATCTATGCCTAATGCATGCGTATATACATGTTTTTCTCACTTTCGTGTATGTACAATACCAGTCCTGCAGACAACTAGAGTTTTGTCACAGACGTGACGAATACCCCCACATGCCGCATTGACACATAATATTTTGCATGTCGTCTTCACACAAAACAGCGGACACCATGCTCAATTTTTAAAACGCACTTAGTGACCCCTAGACTTAGTTTTTGACACAGAAAGGCCCATGTTCTAACTTGGCCTTAAGATCATCTCCATAAAACTTCTGACTAAGTTTGGTGAAGATGGGGTGTTAACTACTTGAATTAGAGAGCAGACACCATGCTGAATTTTAAAAAACGCACTAAGTGACCCCGTGACCTAGTTTTAGGCCTGGAAGGGCCCCTTTTTAAACTTGTCCTAGAGATCATTTAGATAAAACTTGTAACCAAGTTTGGTGAGGATTGGATGAAAACTACTTGAATTAGAGAGCGGACAACATGGTGAGGTTTAAAACGCACTAAGATACCCCGTGACCTAGTTTTTGACCTGGCATGACCCATATTCAAACTTGACCTAGACATCATCTAGATACAACTTCTGACCAAGTTTGGTGAAGATTGGATGAAAACTACTTGAATTAGAGAGCGGACAACATTGTGATGTTTAAAACGCACTAAGTGACCCCGTGACCTTGTTTTTGACCCGGCATGACCCATATTCAACCTTGCCCTAGACATTATCAAGATACAACTTCTGACCAATTTTGGTGAAGATTGGATAAAAACTACTTGAATTAGAGAGCGGACAACATGGCGAGGTTTAAAACACACTAAGTGACCCCATGACCTAGTTTATGACCCGGCATGGCCCATGTTCGAACTTGACCTACACATCATCTAGTTACAACTTCTGACCAAGTGTGGTGAAGATCGGATTTAAACTACTTGAATTAGAGAGCAGACACCATGCTCAATGTGTAAAACGTACTAAGTGACCCTGTGACCTAGTTTTTGATCTGGCATGGCCCATGTTCAAACTTAGTCTTCAGATAATCTAGATAAAACTTCTGACCAAGTTTGGTGAAGATCGGATGAAAACTACTTGAATAGAAAAGAAGACACCATGCTGAATGTTAAAAAACGCACTAAGTGACCCTGTGACCTAGTTTTTGACCCGGCAAGGCCCATGTTCGAACTTGGCCTTAAGATCATCTAGATACAACTTCTGACCAAGTTTGGTGAAGATCTGATGAAAACTAATTGAATTAGAGAGCGGACAACATGCTGAATGTTTAAAACGCACTAAGTGACCCCGTGACCTTGTTTTTGACCCGGCAAGGCCCATGTTCGAACTTGGCCTAGACATCATGTAGATACAACTTCTGACCAAGTGTGGTGAAGATCGAATGAAAACTACTTGAATTAGAGAGCAGACAACATGTTGAATGTTTAAAACGCACTAAGTGACCCCGTGACCTAGTTTTTGACCCGGCAAGGCCCATGTTGGAACTTGGCTTAGACATCATCTAGATACAACTTCTGACCAAGTTTGGTGAAGATCGGATGAAAACTACTTGAATTAGAGAGCGGACACTTAATACGGACCGACAGACAGACCGACAGACAGACAGACAAGTTCACTCCTATATATCCCCCTAAACTTCGTTTGTGGGGGTATAAAAACAGTGGATCAAATACACACAGTTTTCAAAACTGCACAAAAACAAACGCATAGCGCCATATTCCATATGGTTAATGCATTCTCAGTTTGTTATCTCCTGGCCCAAAAGTCACAAAGTATTGAACGGTAACCTTAATTATTTAAAAATCATAAAATGCCTGATGTTTTATGTGTTGCATGTAAATATCATTGGTCATTTAAAATGTTTTAAACTAGTCTCTGTTAAGTATACTATTTAATCATTTGAGATTGTAGAAAAAGTGTACAAATAGTTTGTCTATCCATATTTTTCCGAATACATTTCAAAGTTCCCAAGTGAGCCATTTGATACCAAGCGCCAATGTCTCCACTGCCTTTAGTCCTCAGCAACCTTGGCAACAAAGTTTTGAAGGACGGACCCCCCCTCGGAACTTGAGGGCAGATAGGTCAGCTGCACTTCCTCCTCACGGCTGTTCTCATCAGATCCAGTTGCTAAAATAAAACATAATGTGATAAAAAGTATCACACTATAAATCATTTCAGCAGACATTATTTCCTCAAATGTTTAAACACACTAAAAATTAATCTTAGTAACCTTAACTGCAGCTCAAACATATTAAAAGTATTTGTAAAATGTTGAAACCTTAATGTGTAGAAATATACTTTCTATCAACAAATATGTATGTGTCTATCTATTATTTAAGTGCATGCTGCATATTTTGACACATACTACAATACTTAACCATACAACCATAAGACACCAAGGGTACTTACTCTGTGGTTCAAACTGCTTGTGAGATGGAGCGTAGAGAGACAGAAGTCCAAACACATACACGTTCCACATTCCATACACTCCTGGAATAAATATCATTTTAATTGTACAGTCTGATACAATGCTTGTCTGCAGATTACAAAACTATGAAATATATAACAATAAGTTAGCTACTTAACAACACATATAACACAACAGTTTAAGTTTTCATCATTTGTTCACCACACAACTTCTGGAGAATAGTAGGTGAGTGGTCAATTCAATCAACTTTATTCAGTGAGGTTTAGAAGACCTATACCATGAGCCTTGACAACATGGTGTTGATAATTTTCGTTTCTTGAAAATAAACTTATTTGTGTTCAATACTAACCTGGTATTTTACTTGTTCTACCATTTTCTAAACATACTAGGTATTTTTCCTTAAAAAATAAATTGCTGAAGTTGCCAGAAAACACGAACAACATCCAATGACATCATGTTAATAAACAAAATAAAGTCATTGTTCCAGGCATGAAAGCATTATACTGGCAATGCTGAACTAAAGAATACTCATCAGGGATTTATTTTGACAATGTACCCCTGATGGGATTACAATTGATTATTTGCTAATTTCAAGTCAGAGTACTTGAAAAACATTTATCTCAGAGAAAATGCACGTGCAACATGGAAACACATACTGAATTACACTGAACATTTCTCCACAATATTCTGACCATTACAAATTTCTACATAAACTAAAATAATTAAAATCTGTGTATTTAGCATACTTGAGTTTTCGCTAAAGCCAGCTTACATTTTCTGATTTATTTAATTTTTGCTTTGAAGTATTTTCTTGCCTTTGAGCAAATGGGCTTGTCAGAAAAGTTCTCTTCATATCACAGGGACGACAATCCCATAAGATGCTGTTGTAATTTATGAGGGTTTATTCATGTCCAGTGCACCTGGCACAGTTGACATGGGATGAGGAACTCAACAGTTAGTGGTTAGAGCAATAGTAACAACCCAGTAGAGGGATCCCTACCTGTGAAAAATGCACTAGTGTAGCGTATGGAGGGGGGTTCTCCCATCCACTGACCCTCCCCCAATTGACTGAGGATAAAGAACACCACAGTGAGGGCTGAGCACACAAGGGTCAGCAGCATCAGGAACTTAAACCGGTAGATCAGACCCTGAAATGAAACCAAAGGTCCTTGTGATGTAAAAGTCCTGGGACCACAGCCTGATATTTCCCACACAGATGCCAATTACTCTTAGATTTTAAGATACATAAAATAATAAAATATAGAGTGAAAATCAATATGAAATAAAAGCTAGTATTTTTTTGCTGATATGGCTGGAAAGTGAGTGGTATTTAAACAGGTAAAAAAGGGTATAAAACAGCAAAAAATACCTATTGTGTGATTACCGGTACGCCCTCTGAACAATAATTTAGTGCCACAACATTACTTAGAGGAACACTGATAACTATATATTACTTTTTTTTTTGGATATGTACTGTTTAGAACGGCCTTTGTTGATATATTAATGGATAATTATGTTCATAAAGGTTGACAAGGGAAATAAAACAATTCAATATGTTTGATTTCCTTTTAGCAAAATGTATTTCGATTAAGTTCTTTGATAACCGATTTCAAAAGCAAGCATTTGATATATTGTAGTATAAACCTTTTATTTTCAGTGAAAATAACATGTGAAAATAAATTTTCGCTTTTTTATCCTTTAAATTACTTCTAAAATATGACTTTATACAATTCGTTACACTAATCACATATTTCAGCAGACAATTGCATTAGATAACTGAAATGCTAATAAAACCTTCATAACAATTTTTCAAACACAACCTGCATCAGATTAACATGACTGACATTATATATTGGTTTCTGTAATGAGATACTGCAGTTAACTCATTAAGCAAAATGCTTTGGTTGCTTTCTAATATTTCTAAACGAGATGACCACTTAAAGGCATAAGGTGAAATCGTTGTCTATTACATGTAAACATGCTTATTTACCCAAATAACCCAGACGTTACACTCCACTCACTTCTCACATTCCTCTGCAAAGTTTTATGACCATTATTCCAGTGTAATATAACAGTTGTGATGTGTCATGAGATTTACGCAAAAAAGGTAAAATTACCCTACTAAAAAATTCAGTCATTATTTGTAGGTGAAAATCTGATTGTCACTACATTTAGAGTGATGAGCAATTTTTGGGCTGAAAAAAATGATGTCCAAAACTTAGAATGTCTGAAATCTTATAATGATTACGGTAAATTATTTTGACCCTAAACTGTGGGGAAATGATCCCATCCTGAGAGGTGTAAAAAGCCCACGTATTAGCAAATAATGTGAAACCTATGCAACAACCGATGGATACCATGAGTTGTATTAACCACAAAATAACAACACCAGACACTGTTAGATAAATGATTAAAATCTTATTATTTTGGGTCATCAAAATATGGTTAAAAGCAATCTTGAGAAAAATATTAACATTGCAGGCGAAGGAAAACATGCAAGTTTTTAATATAAAGGGAAATAACTTTGAAATGTCATTGAAGTTGTCTTAGACTAAAATATCAAGTCTTATCTACTAACACCTTGCTGAAGTCTGGTGATGATCATATGAAATCAGTAGGACATTAGAGAGTGGCCATTGCTTGAACAGATGGAATTCAGAGGGAAGTAACCAAGAGAGCCTAGATATTATGCCTTATAACATTGTTACAGACTAGAGTAGACAATAGAGAATTACCTACTCACAGACATATCGGAACCAACAAGAAACCGTCCGAGACGGGTGATGCTCCCCAAAGGTTTTTTCTTGTCACAATATTGCACAATATATTCAGATAAAAGGAAACGTCTTGAGGGAACAGTAGTTGGGGGGACAATAATTTTTGTATAGAACATTTCAAAGGGCCATAACTCTGTGAAAAATCATCCGACCAGAACGCACTGATAATATGCACATCTCAACTTGGTAGTGAAGCTTCCCATAAAGTTTCATTGAATTCCGGTCATTAGTTGCTGAGAAATAGCCCGCACAAGAATTGCACTATATGTACAGTTAATGGAAAATTTCAAAGGGCCATAACTCTGTGAAAAATCATCCGACCAGAACCCGCTGATAATATGCACATCTCCTCTTGGTAGTGAAGCTTCCCATAAAGTTTCACTGAATTCCGGTCATTAGTTGCTGAGAAACAGACTGGACAAAAATTGTGCACAGACGGACAGACAGACAGACAGACGCACACACCGACAGACGAAGCGGCGACTATATGCTCCTCCCAAAATAAATTTTGGGGGAGCATATAAACCTGGCATGTTTCATTATTATAGCCATTTCTTAATAAACATTTAATTTTTCTGTCTAAAAGACAATATATATGTTCTGTGTTAACAGGTTTTTTTTCTGACTATCTCAATAGGTTTTGCATTGGCATAAACCCTTCAGTATCGGATAAAAGAGAATTAAGTTCTTTATAATTAAAATTGATTTTTTTTTCAACATATTACAGTTTGGGTAATTAGCTGTAAAAGTTTGTTGTATCAACATCAAACATTGTTTTTTTTTTCAAAACTAAGCCTGGTTTTTAGAAAAATGAGCATAATTAATGAGCATTAATTGTTGTCCCAGACTAGCCATTGCAGTACCCCACAGGCTAATCAGTAACCAAACTTTTGGCCTAAACTGCATTTTTGTTTAGAAGAGAACTGATATGAAACAAAAATTCCATAAAAGCGGAAAGTGTCGTCCCTGATTAGATTGTGGGGACTTCTAAGGCTAAAGTGGGACTACAATGTACACACTAGCATTAAGTCCAATGTTCACAGAATGATGCTTGATTGTAGGACATACCATGTAGTAGAGTCTTCTGCTGCCGCTCATGGCAGGAAGTGCCTGCTTCTTGGTGCTGATGTTCCTGAACACCAGGAAGATCATGTAGCACAGGAAGAAGAAGTAACCAGCAGCTGCGATGCCCGCAATGATGATGAACGACAACTGATACACGTCAAGGTTTTATATGTATACTGGTACTTAATACTGGATAAAAATCACAAAATTTAATTAAACTTATTGTGTTTACTATTTGCTTAAAAGGATACTTTTATACTTGGGACACATTTAATTCAAAATGTGTCAAGCCATTCAAAACGAAATGACATTTTTTGCAAACATGACTTGTAGAAAAGTCTAGTGTGTATATGGATTTTTGAAAGACTTTTTCATAAGTAGTCAACATTATTATTCATAAATGTATCTTAAATTTAAAACAAGATAAGTATTGATGCAAAGCATCAAAGGGCGTCGGGAATGTCAGTGTAAAAGGCACTCAATGAAGTTACATGGAACGATTTTTTTTCTACTGTAAATATTAATATATTGGCCGATTATTTTAAACAAAATAGAAAAAGATACTGGTATAACCATTATCATGATTTTGTGTCATAACCACCAAATAACCATTATTTATGATGCTGTGTTATAACACCCAAATAACCATTATCTACAATTTTGTGTTGTAACTCCCAAATATTTCATAGTTCATTTTATTTACATTGGTTTCCTTTTTTTAATTGTATCCGTGTGCAGTTTTCATTAATGGAACAGAACTGTTTAGGTTTTAGAAAATCTGCATCATCTTGTAAGCGTAATTTCATATTTATCTCAACTTCAAGGGGAGATGATTCTGAACTTATTCTTACGTTGCTCATTTACGATAGGGGTCGAGTACTCATTGATATGAAAACACTGTAAAAGTTTTAAAAAAATTGAATGAAAACTATTAATTGTATAAAGAAGCTGCATTTCACAATACTTTGAAATTCATTAAAAGATCATAATAGATTTATTGCTCCGATATTCATCATTTTCAATAGGGTTCGAGTAATTACTGATATAAAAGCACTTAACAAGTTTGGAAAGATTCAGACGAAAGTTGTGAAATCTTTTAAACAAGTGGAAATTGTTTATTTTGTCAAATTTAATAGAAAAAAATTCTGGACTTATTGTCCCGATGTTTCTCATTTTAAATGAGGTAAAAATGCTCATTAATATGAAAACACTGTAAGTTTGGAAAGAATCTGATGAAAAATGTTGACATTATCACCTAACCAAGCAGTTTTTCACTTACATCCATTAATTTTAATAAAAATGTCAAATTTTAGTAAAATGGATTTTAAAATGTCTACATAAAATAAAGCTTTATTATATTTATTAACCTGACTGAAAAAATTGTCAGCCTGCCGAATTGTTTTGTTCGTGCCAGAACCCTGGGATTGAACCGGGGGCCTTTAGATGACTGTTGCATAAACAACTTCAGTCTAACGCTCTCCCAACTAAGCTATTCCGGCTGACATTCACTTATGTACTGCTATTTGGTGAAGTTGTGTATAAGGATCGTTATTATATGTCTATTAATAAACTAATATATTGTACGTTTTCGTACCACTACACCTTCCAATAAACTTACTTGCGCAATAGGTCGTCAAATATCATACTACATTGATTCTCCACTAAATAAGCAAATTAGAAAAAACACAAAATAATTATATTTTGATTATGTTTTGTTTTTATACAAAACATCATTTGTTTTTATACAAAACCAGAAAGTTTCGCGTATTTGCCCAGTCCCTGTGATCTTTCCCCTGTGATAAGTTGTGGATCAGTTATTAATTAAAAAAAATAGCTTTATAGCATTATCGGCAATAAATGTTGTAATAAAGGTAATAGGCACAAATGCAGTACTTTGTTACACTAATTTACACAAAAAATCACCACCATGCAAGATATTCTTAAAACAAAAATATATACATTGATCCGTAAATAACTTCTCTTCCCATAAGCAAAAAAAAATGTATTACATACTAGTCGCCGCCCTCCAGGGCGACGCCAATAAAATACTACTGATTTGCTTGTCTGATAGATGGTTGTTTTGTTAATGAACATTTAAACATGGAAATAATTCAGCATACAAAAAGGTTCTTTTGTCAGTAACATTTAAGTATGTTTTAGGATACAGCCAACTTAGCTCCAATACTCGTCACCCAGATACTGAAGAATGGATTGGTCAGTTGTACACCCCTGAAATGAGGCAAATATACAAATAATACTGAGTTGTGATATTGCTTTTTTCTGCAACTTACCAGTATGTGAATTTTTACATTGAACAATAAATTGTAAAAGGTAATTCATGTTATGAATTATATTTCTCATTTGTGCAATCAACATGTTCATAATACAGTATAACTATTTAAACTCAATGATCGATAACTCAAAAAACTATCGTAACTCAATGAAATCTTAGTGTACAGTATAATTCATGTAGTTCAATAACGCATTACCATGTTCAACTTGAGCATCAATAAGTCGATAACTAAAGCACGTGTTGGAACCTAATCTTGCGCAATATGGCAAATAATATATAACTCAAGCAGGTTATTCACACCTCTGTACAATCACAGTGAAAAATCATTCCCACAGAGTGACATCTTCTTACAAATAAAGTCAATTACAAGAATTTGTTTATAAAAGTCAAAATGACCTTTAACGTGAATTAATACAACCATGCGCAAGCCATCAATCTTTAAATCATAGTTCTTGCCAAAAAAATGTATGCAAAATCAATAAGAGTTCAGATATTGTCTAATTATTGCCCAATTCCTGAAAGGTATCATAGCAACCTATAATTTTGTCAAATGTTTACAATTGTTATGTTTGGTCTTCATTTTGATAGGAAAATCCTATAAGTAAGTTGCTATTTGATGTAATTCATTACAAACATTTAAACACAAACAAAATCTCAAGATATCCTATAAAAACATAAAGTACTGGTTCTTCCCTTGCAATGAACTCAATAGTGTTTCAACAAGCCTAAGGCTTTTGATGAAATTGAGCTAAAATTAATAGGTTTAAATAACTAAAACTTTAATTTTAATTTTTAGCAACAATTATGTGAAATTCATGTGAAAATTAAATGTATAATTAACAATCTGTTAATTGTCACTATTTCAAGGTCACCTTTCTGTTAATTCAAAGAGCAGCAGGCAGAAGCAACCAATGGCAACCGCGAGCAGGTGCTTCCAGTAAAGAACCAGTTTGTTCCTCTCTGTCTTGTCCTGCAAGGAGAGATCCTTTCAGAAATAAAGTCTGATGTCAGTTAGAAATGCACATAATTTTAATAAATGAAACAAGATACACTTTACACACAATTATTTAGTTAACATCAGGTACCAGTATATATTTTAAGTCTGACCTCTCATTTTAAAATTATTAAGTGTTACATATTTGTTTTGTGAGTAGAAGAAGAAGAAATCAAGTATCAGGTTAATAACAAAGTATTCAGTCAATATATTGAACCGATAGAGATGTCCCAAAAAGGCATAATGAACATTACCTTACATAATGACCCTGTGGAAATGTGGAAGTCTAAACTTAATATTTGTAGAAGATAAAGTGTATGCAAAATTCAACGTAATGATTTAAAGTAAGACAAAAATGCTAAATTTGTCTCAATCAATGGACCAAAACGAAACTCACACTTCATCTGTGAGTCAAAGTGTCGTGTTTTTCAGAAACATAATGCCCCCTACTGAGCCACTTTGAAGCCATATATTTGACCTTTGAACTTGAAGGATGACCTTGACCTTTCACCACTCAAAATGTGCAGCTCCATGAGATACACATGCATGCCAAATATCAAGTTGCTATCTTCAATAATGAAAAAGTTATGACCAAGGTTAAAGTTTTGGGACGGAATGACAGAGTGACATAATGACAGAGTGACAGAATGACTGACAGGCAGGCCAAAAACAATATACCCCCGATCATTCGATCCAGGGGCATAAAAAAACTCTGGAAAATGGTTATCATAGAGAAAAGCCCAAAGCCCATTACTTTGCCACCAATAAATGGACCGAAATGAATTTCACACTTCATCTGTAGAGTATGTATGTAGACTCACATACCAAAGAATCAGCTCAATATCTGACAGCGTTGTGTAAAAAATCTACAGAAAACAGAATGCCAGACGGACAGAGAGAGCAACTGCTTTACGCCACCCAACCAGGGGCATAAAAAGTAACTATAAAAATTAACTTTTAATAAAAGATCTCTTTTAATTAAGTGAATCAATGCTGCGGGTTTCAATCATCCATTTTTTTCTTTAGTCATGAAATGAAGAGATACAGGTCCATACCATGATGTGCTCGCCAGTAAAGATAATCCAGAAGCTGAGAAGCATGGCGTAGAAGTAGCCCTGTCTTATGTCAGTGATCAGTAGCATGTATGGCATGTTGAAGGCTAGGGTCAGGTACTCAAGGGGACCTGAAAGAATTATGATTCAGTCCCAATACATTTATTCATGCAAATAAATTAACACCATTCCAATGCCTATAATTATTACACATTTATATATGCTGCAGTTGTTCTTGCAAAAGTATATTAAAATCACTGGCATTTTTCTACAGTATCTTTCAAATAATCTACTGATAGATATATGAATTAGAATCCACTAAATGTGTTTACAATAGAATGTGGAATTCTTTACAATAGACTGTGGGAGTCTTTACAATTGACCGTGAGATTCTTTACAATAGATTGTGGGATTCTTTACAATAGACTGTGGGATTCTTTACAATAGATTGTGGGATTCTTTAAAATAGACTTTGGGATTCTTTAGAATATACTGTGGGATTCTTTACAATAGACTGTGAGATTCTTTACAATACTCAGTATAGATTCAATAGATTGTGGGATTCTTAACAATAGACTGTGGGATTCTTTATAATAGATTGTGGGATTCTTTACAATAGATTGTGGGGTTCTTTACAATAGACTGTGGGATTCTTTACATTAAACTGTGGGATTCTTTACAATAGATTGTGGGTTTCTTAACAATAGATTGTGGGATTCTTTACAATAGATTGTGGGATTCTTTATAATAGATTGTGGGATTCTTTACAATAGATTGTGGGATTCTTTACAATAGATTGTGGGATTCTTTACGATAGATTGTGGGATTCTTTACAATAGATTGTGGGATTCTTTACAATAGATTGTGGGATTCTTTACCATAGATTGTGGGATTCTTTACGATAGATTGTGGGATTCTTTACAATAGATTGTGGGATTCTTCACAATAGATTGTGGGATTCTTTACGATAGATTGTGGGATTCTTTACAATAGATTGTGGGATTCTTTACGATAGATTGTGGGATTCTTTACAATAGATTGTGGGATTCTTTATGATAGATTGTGGGAGTCTTTACAATAGATTGTGGGATTCTTTACGATAGATTGTGGGAGTCTTTACAATAGATTGTGCGATTCTTTACAATAGATTGTGCGATTCTTTACGATAGATTGTGGGATTCTTTACAATAGATTGTGGAATTCTTTACCATAGACTGTGAAATTCTTTACGATAGACAGTGGGATTCTTTACAATAGATTGTGTGAGTCTTTACAATAGACAGTGGAATTCTTTACAATAGACGGTGGGATTCTTTACAATAGATTGTGGGATTCTTTACGATAGATTGTGGGATTCTTTACAATAGATTGTGGGATTCTTTACGATAGATTGTGGGATTCTTTACAATATATTGTGGATTTCTAAGTGTTTTCAGGACCTATACAAACAACTGTTTGTAAAGGTCCCAGGTGTTTTCTAAAACTTAAAAAAAAACAAAAAACATTACAGTTCATTTTGATACACTGACAAGTTCAGCATATACAATGAAGCATATGTTGTGTCAATAAACTTAAAACTTGACCTTCATTTAAAACATTAATTGCAGTAAATAAGAGCGCACTCTACAAGAGTTCAATACACTTACAGATGAGCACAGACATACACTTACAGTTGAGCACAGACATACACACACAGTTGAGCACAGACATACACTTACAGATGAGCACAGACATACACTTACAGTTGAGCACAGACATACACACACAGTTGAGCACAGACATACATTTACAGTTGAGCACAGGCATACACTTACCGTTGAGCACAGACATACACTTACAGTTGAGCACAGACATACACTTACAGTTGAGCACAGACATACACTTACAGTTGAGCACAGACATAAACTTACAGTTTAGCACAGACATACACTTACAGTTGAGCACAGATATACACTTACAGTTGAGCACAGACATACACTTACAGTTGAGAACAGACTTACACTTACAGTTGAGCACAGACATATACTTACAGTTGAGCACAGACATACACTTACAGTTGAGCACAGACATACACTTACAGTTGAGCACAGACATACACTAACAGTTGAGCACAGACATACACTTACAGTTGAGCACAGACATACACTTACAGTTGAGAACAGACATAGCAATGCCTAGAGCAAACAGAGTCCTCTCAAGAAGGTTTGGAGGTCGCGCCAGCATGCGAATTCTGCGCCAAAACCAAACAAGTACAGCGATTATTAGCGGAAACATCACAGACTTGATGGACACCCACACCTTAGTGAAGCCTCCATTCTGGTATATAGCCTGAAAGTAATCGGAAGGAAATCTCTTGTCTATGCAAACATACATAATTCTTTGTCTTTGCATGCCGTATGTTTTTATGATCAGTATTAAGCAAATGCTACTAAAAGTGCACAATTTATTTTTATTGTATGATTTTATAATTTTGAGCAAAACTATTTTGAAGTGACAAGTATTTTACAACTTGCAAAATCTTCATTTTTGCTTATATATTTTTTTCAAAAAGTATACACAGTGTAAGTAAAGCAAATGAAAAATTGATAACAAGCTATTTTTCTATAGTTTGTTAATGATTAAGGTTAATGCAGTTTTATATAAGCAGTTATAAATATAAGTATGTGGAAATTAAATGCCATTTGCAAATAGTATATATTACGCATTCTTTAAATACAAACCACTAGATGGATATCATTTAATTTCCCTATGTCCATGTTAATGCCTGTATAACTGTCCACAGGCACCCGGATGTTGACAAGGTAGTAGTCGTGGTGTAGACTGCCAAGCTCGAAGAATGACAGCATCTCACAGTCGTATTGGTAGTCCTTCTCTTTCTGTGAACAACAACGTCTTGTATTCTCAGACATAAGAATCATGAAGTGACATGTATCATGAAAAAATACTTCATAGTTAAAATTAATACCCCTGTACATTTTACCCACCTTAGAAAGCGAATTTCTTTCTACCTTCATTTCAAACCTTTAAATAAATATATTAACAAGCAAAATGGCCCCCTACCCGTGAAACTCCACCATTGTCAGATTTTTTTATTTGTTGCCATAGCAAACAGAATTTTTGACACAGAAACAAAATGAAATGACGTGCATAATCTCCATATTGCCATCTCACCATGTTTCAAGTTTCATGAAAAAATATGAAGAACTTTTAAAGTTATCGCAGGATCCAGAAAACTGTGATGGACAGACTGACACACAAAACGCAAACCATAAGTCCCCTCCGGTTTCACCAGTAGGGGACAATAAATATTATGCAGCTAGCAGCTTTCTGACTACCATTTCACACCCACCTGTCACAGCTGTCAGTTTCTGTGCTAAATTTTAAACCCACCTTTGGCAAAAAGCAGTTCAGTTTCCTCTCTTCTAATGACTCTGCCAGCAGTTTCCAGGCCAACGGATCATCTTCCTTGTCACGATACCCAATACGTGTATCCAAGGTCAGCGTGGAACCATCAACTTGAAAGATTACAGGGGTTTTTACAATGACATAAAAGTTGGTTTAATTGTGTTTGCATCTACTAAATATTATCTTTGCAGTGTTAGCTTAAATTCTTACTGTAATACATGGCTTTTATCAAAGTCACAGCGACAATCCCCAAACAGATTTGTGGGAAAAACTTGTTTGGAAAAAAACTATGATATAAGTTATACTTTGAGATAAAGATAATTAATTTATTGCACAGAAATCATAAGTGAAACTTGTGCAGTGGGTTTATTTGTTGAAAAATCGGGTCCAGTATTATTTTTCAAAATGGGACCTAAAAATTCCCAATCAAAGGTTAAAAAAAAAGTATATATTTTTTAGATTTCAACATTTTGTTCAACTCCCATCCAGCCATATAATTTCAACCTTAGTAAAAATAGTCCTGAAAACACTTCTTTTCTCACTTTGAAGCATTTTTTAGCATAACAGCATTAACACCAATTTCCAAATTTAGTCAAATCGCGAATTTTACCAACTCAAAGGGACGCGGCCAGATTCCCAAAATGGTGAAAAAGCACTTGTGTTTGATTGCAAAGATCATACATAGATTTGACTTGGTATATGGATAATATATTCAGTTGCTTAAAACATGCTTGTAATCATTTATACCAATCCATAAAACAGCATTTCATTACTTAGTTCTACTCTCTCATCATATGATATGTCCAACTGCAGAACTCCGATCAAAAACTGCTGCCACCGACTGAAATCCAGCTGTTCACCCTCCCTTGGATGAGGCAGCCAAAAGGAGAACACAACCTAGCAATAAACAAACACAACATGAGATTGTCCTTTAATATTAGAGACTTCCTTCCTCAAAACCTAAACATGCACGAAATCCCCTACACTTAAATAAACAGGATAAGGCAATTTTTTTGTACACACCCTGTCTAAGAAGATACAATTTTAATGATTAAACAAATTTCAAAATAATCATAGCACCGGAATATTATGCATAAAGTGTTGTTTGTATAATATTTTTAATAGCAAAATGCTTAAAGGTCCGAAATTATACGAAAGTTAATAATCATACTCAAACTGTAGCTATATAATTCCATGGTCCATGTGATTGCATGTAACAAGCCTTGTAACAATGACTTTTGACCAATGGACGTAAAAAATCTATAGGTTTCTTCATGTACTCCCTTGTAGCAATTTGCATGGTAACAGTTGTAGGTCAATGCCTAATCTATATATCATGGGGCATTGTATAGTCTTCGGATTGGCAAACTTACATGTATATTGCCTGTCACAAAGTCATGTACACTTCTACCTCAAGCTTCTGTACATCATTTAAACTTTTTCAAATGTAAACGTTTGCACAAATTTACAATGTTTCAAGCATTTTACTTTTGATTTATGAAGATATTTTAAGTTTAAGGAATAAATATTATACAATGCCGTCTTCATAAAATAATAATCACTTTCATTCACTTTCCTTGATTTAAGAATAGCAGCAGTACCTGATTTGCCCTGACTTTTTCATGTTCAATATGTTCGATATCTTGAATGTCCACTTTGCTGCAAGCTCCTTTTTCTCTTGGTATATACCAGTCTGTCAGATTTCTATTGCCACCTTTGTTGAGACAGGTTGTTCCAATTACATGCACAAAGTTCGTAGGATTTGGGGCTATCAAAAAGAAAAGCTTATCATAAAAAATTGGGCTTATATACATTTAGTAAATTTTACTTTGCCTATTATCAGTATATTATTTCAGAAAGTTTTTAAAGCGTGTGTTTCAAAACTGACCCCTATTACAGTAAGACCTAATATATTAAATAAAGCTATAAATCATTGTCAAATGCTTTGTGTGTGTTTTGAACAGTTATAATAAACATCAGATTCATAACATATGTTAATGTTACAGACAATTATAACATAAACGTCTGTAGACGTGTTACTCCCTAATTCTGACTATAACAGGGAGGCAAATAAATAATAAAGAAAAACTTGTTTTAAACACGCTAATCTCCTTACACATCATTTATCATACATAAGGTATTATAAATAAATTAATTGTTGAATTTCTTGGTCAAGTTTTTTGCATACAATCCAGTTATACAACTTCTTTAAGTAATGTTCTAAGAAATTTTAAAATCTATTATGTATTATTATATGCTGTAGTGCAGTTAGTTAAAAGCCAGAACATATATGAGCCACCAATTTTAATGTTTTGTTTCCATCAGGCCATATGATGTATGCTTTTTTTATAAACAAGAGGTCTTGATTTAATTCAAAACTTGAAATAATTGATAATCAGTTATTGAACCAGATTTGTGTCAATAGAATTGGCAGTCATGACCCATTTTTAACAAAGGACGCTGTAGTGGCATGTGACAGGGATGGATGTGTATGCTATTCAACATGTAGCTAGTAAGAGGGCTGCTTGTAACAATTTTTATTACTTTTTTTCAGTAAAAATGTTACTTGCAATTGTAAATGTTTTGTTGAATTCTCAAATGAGCATAATTAGATTTTCATTCAAAAACACTTAAGAATTTTAATGTTAATGCGAAATTCACACTGTCTAGCTTCATATAAACAACGCACACGTATTTCGTGATGATCCTTGTCTTGATAAAAAGTGTGTGAAAATCGTGCTGCATGTACATGGTCAAGTCATGCTCATGAAAAGTGTGGGTGTTGATAGTTGTATCAAAACTTTGTAGCACCAAGCACTGGATATCATGATTGGCGTGCAAATCAGCAAACAACGTTAATTTTTATAGTTTAAAATGATACAATCAGTCAACCAGTTTAGAATAACCTGGCAAAAAAGTAATTCTTGTGACCACAATAATTTCTTTTGGGATTTAGTGCCAATGTGAGAAGATGTAAAAATAATGGGTAAAATTTATTTTGTATGATAACAGGTTAGGCCAGACGGCATAATTATGCAGTTTTTTGTAAAATATAGCCAATTAAAGTTCATCCCTTGGAAAAGTATTAAAAATCATTCAACTTACAGAATTAGTATTTCAAAACATTATCATGGCATTTGTTTTCAATCAGCAAAAAGTGTGTTTAAAAGCCTTCTAAGAATCTATATCCATATGCACATTTAAAAACATAACTCATTCAATCAGTTCCAGTTAACTATTTAATGCATTTATGCCCCCTGTAAGCATTATACAAAAGCTTTCTTGCCAAAACTTTGTTAATGTATTCCTTTACCTAATGTTTACCGTAGACACATCATTTTGATTTTATTGGGGCATTATGGAAAATTAAATACAATTTAATAGGAACTGCTTATTATCCGGAACTGGTTGACAAACTGTATGGTAATATCATGTGAAAACATATTGGCTTGTTTTTTTCTAGTCAGTGCATAACTACTTTTTAGTTAACAGCAGTAACCATAGTGTTTCACTGACCTGATGGTATGTAATAATGTTTAAGGTAAATCTTTTAAACATAAAAACTAAAATGTATAACAATGTTATTTGATAACTGCTCCCCTGTGTCTGAAAACTCCCTGGTATTTTTCAAAGTAAGCGGGAATTTCTCCCATACTTTTGGGTTTCTAGAATAGACACTTCTTACGTCAATAATTTTCAAGTAAACGACCAATAGTATTACAGTCGATTGGTGTATAACGGATAGCTAAGGACTTCGAGTCTCATTTCGTAACGTAAACAACATGCATTCAGTAATTAAACCTAGATAGACACATGTCTTACCTATCGCAACATGCCAGCGGTTTTAAATTTCTGAAAAAATATTTGTTTACAGCGCGAATTTCATGGTACACTGATTCAGCCATTACCGGATCTCTTAGGTCTTTATCCGATTACATGTGTATCGTGATATTTCTTGAAATTTGACACAGCATTTGTAAAAAATAATTGCAATATATGTACATTTCCAGCAGGCCCCATTTCCAGAGAGGAATTCATTTCTGCGTTTAATAAGACCAAGTTCATGGAAATCGCTGCACAATTGATAAAGTAATGGCTGTTCAAAGCGATGCACCCTATATTCGGGTCATTTTGAGTTAAATACCTTGTTATATATATAGATTTGATAGCGAAAAATATGTTTTCAGAGAAATCGATGTTTCGTTATAATTTGATTATTTTTCATTAAAAAAGATGTTTTCACTAATTAATATCATAGACACACGCTAACCACATGCGTATTGGACAACTTCAATTGAGTTTATATTTATTTTGAGACCATCCCCACATTCCTGACTATGGGTCACCAGATGTCCGTTATTCACTAAATCCTGAGTTGCAGCTTTCATGCTTAATTTATATGGTACGCATCAATTTGGTTTCTGAGCATTCTTACTTTTGTAAAGGACACATAATGCTAAAATATTACATCAATGAACATTATGTTTACCAAACAAAATCTGCAAAATTTAAGAAACCATTCGTCTTAATTTTTCCTGTTGTCACAAAAACAGTGCGTACATAACATGACCTTGTTTTGCTTTCGAAAAAAGAAACAGTTGTAAACATTGACACACATCAACAAAAACATGAATCGACAAAACAACAATAGACTTGTTGTATTCAATTCATAGAAAACTATACATCTTAACATAAATAAAAGTATTTTGCAAAAAACGTTTAACCTATCCGTTACAGTTCGTTGCCCAGTTCCGACGTTTCACCGGTTCCGATGGAGTCCGAATGTTTTTCCGGTAAATAGCGGCGGCCACAAATCGAAAGTGGTTTAGTTTTATTCGCACACGTGCCATTGTTGAACAAGCAGTACAAGATCGATGAAATCTTTATCCTAGGTAACAAAATCCCAACATACTTTATGGCAGGTTTACTTGTATTTACTTAGTGGAGAATCAG
The DNA here is from genome assembly GCF_020536995.1 of Dreissena polymorpha. Taxonomy (NCBI): domain Eukaryota; kingdom Metazoa; phylum Mollusca; class Bivalvia; order Myida; family Dreissenidae; genus Dreissena; species Dreissena polymorpha. Next base: position 41,720,196 of record NC_068366.1, read on the forward strand.
GAAAATGGCGTTTTGAATAATGAGTTTCATGTCAAATTTTTCTTAGGCATGGCAGGTAAAATTTTATAGTGCAGAAGTTATTGCACAGGTACAGACAACATATGTTAAAAATATGATGTAAATCAATATATGTTCTCTGAATGAAATTATAACAAAAATAAATGGATAACTTTTGACCAGTTCCGATGGATTTGACGTTTAATTGAGTGATGGGTGTCCTTAGGGGCAATTAGCAAATTCCTGCAATTTTACAATTTATGATCAATTTACAACTCTTGTTTTGTTGTATTCTCAGTTGCTCAGACTCCAGTAATATTTCAGTAACCTATCTATGTTCGTCTGTCTGTCTGTCTGTCCATATTTTGATATGAAAGAGATCATTGAAATATTTCCAACACATGGCGGTATATATGTTGATATAGACTCTTAGTATGGCCCAAACAATAAATATTGACTGTAAGCAGGCATTAACATCGGATATCACCATGCTTTTTTAATCATTTTCTGTTTCTCTTTTATTAAATTTATTCTTTTTTTTTCAACAGGAACATGGGAAAATTTAGGCTTTCTAGCAGTGGGTCAGACTGCAGGACTCCATGTAAATGTAAATGCAGTTCCCGGAAGCAAGCTCAACATTTGAGCCCAGCACAGAAAAATGCTACAAAAATATCTTTGAAATATAAGAGGGGATACAGAAAATCACCTAGTAAATTGATTCGAGTGAAAGAGGCCTTAGCAGATGTAGGAAGAGGTATTCCTATTACAAGAGCTGCTAGGAACCATGATTTGTCAGAAAGTTTCTTGAGGCGTAGACTGAGTGGTGAAGTATCTTTAGACAGTAGGAATGGGGCTCAGCCAATATTCAGTAAAAAAGAGGAAGAAGAGCTGGCAATGTGGTAATCAGAGTAGTCCAAAAGAGGAATGGGCCTTGGTGTTGGTGAATTTTTGGACTTTGTCCAAGGTATCTTAAAAAAAGACAAGCGTAAAAACAAGTTCAAAAATGATAGACCTAGTAACACATGGCACTACAACTTTATGGCCAGAAATTCTCATGTAGTTGAGATACGGAAAGAGTCATCTTTAGAAAATTCACGTGCTAAGGTAACCAGTGAAGAACTTTGATAGATGGTTTGCCAATTATTACAAGTTTGTTTCAGAACTTACTCTTTTGTTTGTGATGTTAATACTGATTGCACCAGTTGTTCAGGTGTTGATGACATTGTGTCACCATCTGTTAGGGAGGCCCTTGTGTTCCCTTCTTGTAGTTAAAGTAAGAAAAGGAAAACAAGTTCTGATACTTTGCCAGACTGCTTAACTTCATCAGAAAGCATTAGAACGTCAGCTTTGAGAGTCTGTAAGACTATTTGCAAGAAAAGAGCAGGCAGCTAAGAAAAAGTTTCTTCAAGAAAAAGTAAAGGCTCAGAAGAAAGAAAAAAGTGTAAATCTAAAAAAGTCTTGAAGTAAGGCCTTTGCCACCTAAGGGAAACCGCATACTGCTTGTTCTAAAGGTAAAGCGCCTGTTTCATGTAGGGGTAAAGCTAAAAAAGTATTAATATTTGATGCTTCATGTAACACAAAATCAGATCATTGCGCTGTTTGTAAGAACATTTCAGATGATCCAGATGGTTGGGTTCAATGTGATATATGCGACAGTTGGATCCATGTTTCTTGTATTCCCGAAGACCATGACTATGATAAGGCTGCTTTAACCTCTTAAGGGGAAGAATTCTTTTGCCATTTGTGTGTCTATTAAATAAAATAAATTATGCACTGTTGTAACTTTTCTGGAATAGTTTACTGCGACATTGTACAATATACACTAACTCTTGTATTCTTAAGATATTGTAAATGTGTATCCATAGTTGTGTTAAATTTTCAGCTGGAATGCTTGTGTCATAAATGGGCCTACTTTGTATTATGTAGCTACATGTAATTATTGTAATAACGATAAAAAAAAAACATAAAGTCATAGTAATGGTTCATATGTTGTATTATTAAAAGACTATGCACATAATTATATGTAAAAATGTACTTTTTGTTTTGCGTCATTTTATTTTACATCTTTTGTATCTTCATTGCCTCCTTCTCGAGCATACTATCTATGGCATCAGAGATGATATTAAAGTCATTCTCTGCACAGGTGATGATGTAGTCACATGGAATGACCACACCCCCACCTGTTGCTTCTGGGGCTGGCCAGGGTGCAAAGCTAGGGCAGGGCTCTCCAGTGGCTAAAGCGGTGATTTTACCCTCCAATTCAATGATTTTTCTGAATGCACCAGCTAGTCCTCATGGCACATGGCCTATGGGCAATCCTGCAATGTCACACAATCTTAAGAAACGACTTTGGTCTGTTACATTATGTCTCATTTCTGGAGGAAAGTCCTCAATAGGTGGAATCCACACTAATGCTGCGTTTTCATCTTGCAGATTTGTATATTCTAAGTCCACATTTAACTAGGTATGCATTGGAGGCCTTATTTTAAATTGGTGATAGCCTTTTATAACGCTTTCTTCAATTTTGTAACTAAACATGGTGCCAGTTCCCCAATAGTTGTGCAAATATTATTTTTGCAGTATCGTGTAAGTACCTGTTATCGAACAGCACCTATTATCGGACGTTTTGTTTTGGTTCTGTATGCACATGCGCAAAAATGCGCATGACGTCACATTGATAACCAAATGGTCGCACATAAAGTTCATGACCTACTTGCCTACTTGGCTTGAAACAAATGCGCCGAAAACAGGTTAAAAGAATGCATTTATTGTTATTTACACGGTTTAATGTGTTTTTTGCTATTACTTTTTGAATGCATTTATCAAAACTTACATTTATACACACAAAAAGCATATTTCCGTTTGCAATTTTGATTGCAGCAGACGCAGATTTTTACGCCGAGTCTGGGCCACGTGATAGTCATATGACTTTGTATATGCTAGAGTAGTATTTATGAAGTGTCGGGTAATAGGTCATGTTTACATCGGCCGCCATTTTGTTTTGTCTGCTTAAGGTGACAATTACCAGGGAATCATTATTATGAATTAGTGAAGGATATTTGCTGGAAAACTTTACAGATAAGTTATTAAATGATTAAACTGTTAGTCAATTGTTAAAACAAAAGGTTTTTGTCATTTTAAGTGTTTCAATTTTAACGTAATTTAAGGTTATTTCTTAGGTGTTCGATAACTGGTGCGTCCACCATATATTAAGACGTTTTGCATTCCCCTAATGTACCTCTTTTAGTGATTTTTACGGGTTAGTAAAAATAACGGTGAGCCGTCGGAACTGAAAAGAGGCACCGGAACAGGGCAACATAGTGCGATGTAAACATCAATAAATCCGAGAAAAAATACTTTGAACTTCATGTAAATCTTTTGTGATAATTTAGGAAAGTAATTGGTCGACATATCCCAGCATAAACATTCTTTATCATTGAATGTTTTGATACAATTTGACCTGTCGATGTCAAAATCCCGTCGGAACAGGGCAACGAACTGTACTCACAGGTGAAGGGCGCGTGGCCAAGTCACTTTAACACTATCAATTTGTCATAAAACAACATTTTTTATCATATTGACCAAAAAAAAAAAAAAAAAAAATTTTTTTTTTTTCTGATATGTTATATATGAACAAGGTAGGTATCTCTTGACACAGAAAAATCACCTTCATCAGCATTTTAAGCGATAAATTGCCTAAATGGCGGTCGATTTTCGAAAACTATGTACCATTTTGTTGGGAAAGGGTGCCTCGTGACGAAAAATGACCACAAACGGCTACTTGCCGACATAAACTACAAGAAAATACTTCTCGAACTCGAAGAAATGCTAGGTCGGCTCCGATCTGACCGATAGTTCAGTGCCGATTTTACAAGAGTAAAACTATCGAAATACCACAGCTACCGAACATAATACGCATTAATACAATAAACAAATAAGAGTTTATCAACTTACAACACAGATTTGTCCTTTTGTTTGCGTTCTTACCTCGAAATCGTTGTAAATCGGGAATTGTTTATCGGCAATTTCGAGTCAAGCTCCATGTCATCAGACGCTTACAAGGTGAAGGTCGTGGGGGTGTGTATGTTTCGGAACGCTTCTAAATTCTTCCTAACAATAATTCGGCGCAATATTTAAAACGTCAACACTGTTTTCTCACACAAGTATTTGTTCACAAAAATGACAATCATTACTTGGTAAGTTATGTATGTGATCCGTTCATTAATTATTTAAATAATGTGCAATGTTGACACATTGAATAATATTTATACATAGAAAAACTTTTTATTCACACTGTTTGCAGAAGAACAATGACGCTTCACGTTGGGCCTTTTTTCATTTCAAATGGTGTGAAAGACCAGCACACAAACGATGGATCCAGCCTTCACACTTGTCACATTGAATCCATTTATTAGCTTTGACTCCTTTGTTTGTGGAATTTGTTTTAAAACAATCATTCATGAATAGAGATTTAAGGTCTATATCTGTCCCACTTATCTTCAATTTCCAGTGCCCATTACACTGAAATTGAATGACCTTATACACCTCATTACCATCACAGAAGATCTTTGTTGGTATAGAGCACTTAACACTGTCATTGAGTATTGCCAAGTAATGATTGTCATTTTTGTGAACAAATACTTGTGTGAGAAAACAGTGTTGACGTTTTAAATATTGCGCCGAATTATTGTTAGGAAGAATTTAGAAGCGTTCCGAAACATACACACCCCCACGACCTTCACCTTGTAAGCGTCTGATGACATGGAGCTTGACTCGAAATTGCCGATAAACAATTCCCGATTTACAACGATTTCGAGGTAAGAACGCAAACAAAAGGACAAATCTGTGTTGTAAGTTGATAAACTCTTATTTGTTTATTGTATTAATGCGTATTATGTTCGGTAGCTGTGGTATTTCGATAGTTTTACTCTTGTAAAATCGGCACTGAACTATCGGTCAGATCGGAGCCGACCTAGCATTTCTTCGAGTTCGAGAAGTATTTTCTTGTAGTTTATGTCGGCAAGTAGCCGTTTGTGGTCATTTTTCGTCACGAGGCACCCTTTCCCAACAAAATGGTACATAGTTTTCGAAAATCGACCGCCATTTAGGCAATTTATCGCTTAAAATGCTGATGAAGGTGATTTTTCTGTGTCAAGAGATACCTACCTTGTTCATATATAACATATCAGAAAAAAAAAAAATTTTTTTTTTTTTTTTTTTGGTCAATATGATAAAAAATGTTGTTTTATGACAAATTGATAGTGTTAAAGTGACTTGGCCACGCGCCCTTCACCTGTGACTGTACTCACTAAAATCCGCTATACTGTAATCAATTGTTATTGGTAATTGTTGTATTTACCCACTAAACCTCCAACTAGAAAGAATGTCACCAGCAAAACCAACAAGGCAACGCCGAGAAATATCAGTTTCTTCCAGCTCAGAGTCTCTAGGACGACGCCTGCCATTGTGAATCACCGAAAACCATGAAATAATAGAATGAAGTTTAATTGCCGGAAATGTCAGTCATTTGCTTATGGTTTTCGGGAAAATAGCACAATAACATCGGATTACTTAATAGCTGGGAACCATTTAAGTAAGCAAAACGGTCTATCAATAATGGTCCAAGACATTATGGGCCACCATGTTAACAAATATGTTTATTTATAGATCTTTGCTAATAGTAAGTCTATATTTTATTTGTATAAACAAGTCAATGCGTAATGACTTATTCAACTACGAAAACAAGCCCACGATTCGCAACGATTTATCACATGTATTGAATCAGGAAGACTCTTGACAGTCTACGATTCAGTTACGACACTGGTACGATCTAGTTACTACGAATCGTGGGTTTCGGTTGAAGTCTTGCGAATAGGGGCGCGACTTCACTACGATGTGTAAGAATCTACTGCGACTGTACTGCAAACGATGAAGATCGGTCACGACTAAGCTAGGACCTCACCATGAATTTGGCGCCAATATCTATTGATATTGATCTAAATCGCGAGAATCTTAGCGGGCTCGCAACTCACTCGGGTTGAACTCGTGAGAGTCTTGATCTAAATCGCAGGAATCTTAGCGGGAACGCAACTCACTCGGGATGAACTCGTGCGAGTCTTGACAAAATCGTAACTGATTCGTAGACAGATCACGTACGTGATCACCGATTTCCCGATTGAGTATCGAATTACCTACGATCCATTACGACGCCCAAGAACGCACTACGACGCTGTTACGAGTCAACTGCGATTGAATTCAGTCTTGGAGGTCCTGGCCAAATTAAAAACACGTTTAAAACCGTGAGCGACAGCACTCGTAGGCCTGCATGACCTGCAGTAAAATTATGCAGACGACGAATGCTAGGAGCGTCTGCTCTGTTACGCTAGGAACGATAACCAACGCATCTGCCTGTTTATATTTCACCACTGGTACACTGCAGTGTGTTTATGTAATCAATATTGTTTAACAGCTTGTAAGACGACATTGACCAGTCTAGTTTTTAACAGATTGTGCGACGACATTGGCCAGTTTATCATTGAAATCTGTACATATTGGCTGCTTTCAGAGAAAACGGGGCTTTATGCATGTCCAATAAGATTAACCTGTGCACAATGATTAGCCTGTGCAATGCGCATAAGCTAATCAAGGACGACACTTTCTGAATTTATGGTGTTTTTCGTTAAAAGAGAGTCTCTGGTACTGGGATGACAATTAATGCATATACATAAAGCCCTGTTTTCCAAAATGAAGTTTAAATTATCTTTTTTATTAATGATTAAAAAAAAAACATCTCGACCTGTGCTTTAAGAAAAAATTTGAATGGGTTGTGTTCATTTCAAACTTTCGATATAAAAAGCTAAAACATAATTTTGAAAACTGAGTTGCGTCTAAGATTATACAATAGCGAACAACCCCAGTGCCTTGAGCGCGTTGATTAAATAATACTGTTAAATGAATATATGTACCGCCTTGACAGAAACTATGTGTTCTTGCAATTGATTGTGTTTTTTTGTATTATTACATGACTGAATCTATGTTTTTAAGTAATATTATGGTGTTATACCTATTAACATGGCAGAAAAAAATGCACCAGGTATATGTTACAAATGTAGTATGAAGAAAATATACTTTTGTGAAAGTCTGAATAAACTATCCGTTCTGTTCTGTTAATCCTTCATATGTATTTATTTTAACCTAATTTGTTTTCTCGAATATTTTCAAAAATGTTTGCCAAAAACATTATTTTAAAACTAAATTTTATTTGTGTCGGACGTTATGATACTGTTACCTTAACTGGTCGTTTTGTGCAACCGGTTTAAGTTCCGCTAAATAACATTTATATTGTTTCAATCCCTGTATTTATAGCATCAGTACAACTTTATGTGGAGCAAAAGACATGATTTGCCGCACTTTGCATACGAGTCAAGTGCGTTATTTTGATGTTGGTGTACACAATACTTTGATATTGCGACAAACTGTGAACGAGTCACAGGAAATGCCTACTATATTTGAACTTGGGAGTTATTAGAGTAAATTCCGAATGTGTATTTATCCTATTTGTATTAACCATAAAGCTATTGATTTTATTGAGTATTACACATTTTTGGTATACAATGTACATTAAGCATTTGGATTAGGGAACACAAATCATCGTTTCAAGAAGTATTATCTTATATTTATTTCTTAAATTATCACACAGTTGCTGTCGATGATATATTTTGATAATGTTGAGAATTAAGTTATTGGTTTTATAGAGTACTACAAGTTTTTGTTCATATCGTACAATATGTTTTATTCATGTTGGTGACTTCTTAATTGAGTTGATAACTTATATATTTAACAAGAGCTGTCCCCATCGGAAGACATATGCCCACGATAAACGCTTTTCGAAACCTAAACGCAGATTTCGAAACCTAAACGCGGACCCTAAGTTAAAGGTCAAAGGTATCAAATTTTTGTGCGTATGGAAAGGCGTTGTCCATATACACATGCATACCAAATGTGAAGGTTACATGTGAAGCGACATAGAAGTTATGAGCATTTTTCGAAACCTTAACGCAAAAGTGTGACGGACATACGGACGGACGGACGAACAGACAGACGGACAGTGCGATCACTATATGCCCACCTTCGGGGGCATAAAAATCATTTTGCGCAAGAACATTTTCATGAAGTTTAGTGACGATCCGATGACAATTACTTGAGAACTTGAGCGGAAACGCAATTTTTTGATGATTCAAGGACCGTAACTCAAAAGTGCCTGGGTAAATTTGGCTGATTATAGAACTTAACCTAGATTTTATTGCCTTACACATTTTTATGAAGTTTGGTGAAGATCCGATGACAATTGCTTGAGTTATTGAGCGGAAACGAGAAAATACTAAATTTTTCGATGATTCAAGGGCCGTAACTCAGGAGTGTCGTGGTCAATTTGGCTGATTATCGAACTTGACTTAGAAACCTATAACCTTACACATTTTTGTGAAGTGTGGAAAATACGGTGCCTATACCATGTGACTTTTTCGGATCTTTGTTGGGATAATAAAGCACGATCCAGTTAACATTTTAAGGATCTCTTTAAATATTTCACCAATTTTAATGAGACAAAGTGGAGAGCCCGCTCATTCGTTAGAGTTTTCTATTGGTATCATGATCTTTTTTAACAAATTAGTATTTTTTTCAGTTAAGTGCAACCGCGCGTTTGAACAGTTTGAAAAATGTCGGATCAGTGTGGGGACTCCATATTACAAACGCGCGGTTGCACTTTTCTGAAAAAATACTTATTTGTTTAAAAAGATCGTGCTACCTATAGAAAACTCTCACGAATGTGCGGGCTAAAAGTATTGTGATGATTCAATGACAATTGCTGGAGTTATTGAGCGGAAACGAGAAAAAACAAATTTACGATGATTCAAGGGCCGTAACTCAGGAGTGTCTGTGTCAATTTGGCCGATTATCGAACTTGACCTAGATATTATGACCTTACACATTTTCATGAAGTTTGTTGAAGATCTGATGACAATTGCTTGACTTATTGAGCGGAAACTAATCCGGACGGAAAGACTAACTAACTAACTAACTAACTGACGGTGCGATTTTAATATGGCCACAGGACCTATGTTCTGGGGGCATAAAAAAACTATATCTTATTTATTATGGTATGTGTTTATGTTCTAAAAAGATTTGGGCCTTTGTATGTACGTTGTAAAAAAAAAGTAAATATAACAAAAAACATTATCTATCACTTGTCCGTAATGTGATGTCATCATAGGCGGTTTCCTAAAATCGCCAAAGTAAAGTCAATTCATTTGATGTTGGCATAATAAGAAGGTACTTTGATTAAAGTATAAAAGGCGTGACATGCTCAAGAAGTGGTTTTCAAAACCTTCAAAATCATTAAAATCGTGACGCTACCAGGGGGGGGGGGGCCCCCCTAAACAACGATAAACTATGCACTTTTTGGCCATTATAAGAAGGTACTTTGATGAAAGTATATAAGGCGTGATATGTTCGAGAAGTGGTTGTCAAAACCGTCAAAATCACTTAAATCGTGGAGCTTATGGACCCCCTATCAGGGCTTTGCCCTGCGCCCACCAGGGGCCCTAGCGGCCCCCAGCAAATATTTCAATATCCGCCCCCCCCCCCAACCAGAAATCCTGGATCCGCCCCTGGTCATTGCGATTAGACTATTAATTGATACATACTGTGGCGCCATCTCCCATCAGAGGTTGCATTGGCTCATTTATTAATGCATCTCAAAAAGCGGTCGCGCCCGTGATTCACAGCCGTGTGTAGAACTTGTGTATTTCCCAATCTTATTAAAAATTGTCAAACTATTACCCAAATGATATATCGAATAAGTAAGAAATGTTTTTATGTGAAAACAAGAAAAAAAGGCTTGTGATTGTCCAATCTTCATGAAACTTGGCGAGACCATTCAACCCAATCATACGTCAGCCGTGTTCGAAATTGAGTCATGTGAAGTAAAACATTATATCAGTAATCAATCTTCATGAAACTTGTTCAGAGCATTTGGTCTAATGATCTCGGATGAGTTCCATAATTGTCCTGGTGAGTTGAAACAAGAGGCCCATGAGGGTCTGAATCGCTCTACTGCTATAAACACTGTGCAAGTTTGGAAAGAATAAGATGGAAACTGTGTACTTAATCGCGCAAACAAGGAGAATTTTCTCAAATTCAAGGGGAGATTATTGTGTACTTATTTTTCCGATACTGCTCATATTCAATAGGGTTTAAGTCCTCATTGATATAAAGATACTGCGCAAATTTGGATATAATTGGATGAAAACTGTGGAATTAATTGCGTAAACAAGCGGGATTTCGAAATTTTCTCATATTCAAGGGGAAGTCATTCTGGACTTATTGCTTCCACATTGCTCTTTTTATTTAAACAAGGGCTGTTTGTAAAACAAGCCCCATATGGACTGTCAGTTGCAATGGCAGCATTGTGTGAATAGTTTTTTTTTCACTGTGACCTTGACCTTTGACCTAGTGACCTGAAAATCAATAGGGGTCATCTGCCAGTCATTATCAATGTACCTATAAAGTTTCATGATCCTAGGCCTTATTATTCTTGAGTTATCATCCGGAAACCATTTTACTGTTTTGAGTCACTGTGACCTTGACCTTTGACCTGAAAATAAATAGGGGTCATATGCAAGTCATGATCAATGTACCTATGAAGTTTCATGATCCTAGGCGTAAGCATTCTTGAGTTATCATCTGGAAACCATTTTACTGTTTCGAGTTACTGTGACCTTTACCTTTGACCTAGTGACCTGAAAATCATTAGGGGTCATCTGCCAGTCATGATCAATGTAACTATGAAGTTTCATGATCCTAGGCCTAAGCATTCTTGAGTTAACATATGGAAACCATTTTACTATTTCGAGTCACTGTGACCTTGAACTTTGACCCATTGACCTGATAATCAATAGGGTTCGAGTCCTCATAAATATAAAGACACTGAACAAGTTTGAAAAGAATCGGATGAAAACTGTGGACTTTATCGGATAAACAATAAAAAGTAACCATTTTACTATTTCAAGTCACTGTGACCTTGACCAATGACCTAGTGGCCTGAAAATGAAAAGGGGTCATCAGCCAGTCATGATCAATGTACCTGTGAAGTTTCATGATCCTAGGCCTAAGCATTCTTGAGTTAACATATGGAAACCATTTTACTATTTCGAGTCACTGTGACCTTGAACTTTGACCCATTGACCTGATAATCAATAGGGTTCGAGTCCTCATAAATATAAAGACACTGAACAAGTTTGAAAAGAATCGGATGAAAACTGTGGACTTTATCGGATAAACAATAAAAAGTAACCATTTTACTATTTCAAGTCACTGTGACCTTGACCAATGACCTAGTGGCCTGAAAATGAAAAGGGGTCATCAGCCAGTCATGATCAATGTACCTGTGAAGTTTCATGATCCTAGGCCTAAGCATTCTTGAGTTATCATCCGGAAACCATTTTACTATTTCGAGTCACTGTGACCTTGACCTTTAACCCAGTGACCTGAAAATCAATAGGGTTCGAGTCCTCATTAATATAAAGACACTGAACAAGTTTGAAAAGAATCGGATGAAAACAGATAAACAAGAAAATTTTAACGCACGCACACACAGACACCATGCCATCCCATAAGCTTTTCTGCCTTTGGCAGTAGAGCTAAAAACATCACCAAGGAAGGGATATTGTCCTTATATGTTGAAAAATTGTTAACGTTTTAGCAGCAACATTATTTTTACAATCTTGGTAAAACATGCTTATAACACATGTAATAATGATATCTCAACCGAGTTAGAATATTGCTTCTGTCCATCAGGAAGCATGGCTGCCAGAAGGCGGGGTAGTTACTTTATATGCAAAAATAAAAACTTGATAATAGTGTAGTAATTACATTTCCAATCTGAAACTTCCTCAGAACATGGTTTAGATACAAAATCCATGTGATCAATTTGGGGTAAATTACACAAAAGAGTTCTCGCTTGTGACGACAGTCTTGAGTCTCTGCTGGCTTTTCTTACTTGCCTGTCGTTACAAATGTTATAACCACAAGTGACTAATATGACGCAATATAAGCGTTTTACTTTTCAAATAAGAACGATAATACAAAATAAAGCCCAACGCCTTGCATTAACTGTTAATATGTAACAGTTTGTATATATATTCCTATCGACCTTGATTTTCTTTGAAACTTCATTGCCATGTAAATCGTTGAAAAATATAATGCATTGCAATCAAATCACACATGAATGTGACGGTATTTATAGTCCATATGGTCTGATGGATTATAAACATTCATTGCTGATATCTTATTTCATGTTCGTTTTTGTTCTTTTATATAAATGTATAAATATTAATAATGGATTTGGTTTGCTGCAAATTATTAATGTTCACTTATTTCAGAGTTGCTTGCAAAAAGGAATCATACTACCAAGATAATATCAAACATTTTATTACCTTGAATTTCATACTTATCACAAATGTAGCAATATGAATTCATAATGAAATGAATGTCTATACACTGTACAATTTATGTCAAGGTAAAGATTACACAGTAAGTAAGAGTTTAGACAAATTCTAACCAACATCAGCTTTCGATAGAAAGTAACTTAAGAGTATGCAACAAAATGATTACAAGTTTACAAAAATATTAATTTAATTTAGTAAGAAAATAATGAACAGGCACTGCATACATAAATTATGATGATCATAATATGATTCATTAGAGCACAATTACATTCATACAACTTTGAGAATAATAACTTATAAAACAAGACAAATATCCTGCATATTCACACTGGACCATCAACCTGTTCCCATTTATTTTTGCATCAGTTCTCACATATGCACCAATATCTCATATACAATTCATCGATAATCAGTTATTCCACAGGTATCGGGACATTCAGGACATCACCTACTAACATTTTTTGAAAACAAAAACGTAACAAAACAATGGTACAGATATAACTTAGTCCAACAAAAAGAAGTATATTCTGGTAGAGAAGAGAAGTAATACAGTTTCCATTGCCAAGCAGAAAAAAGTGATGTTAAGTGTTAATTTATGTCAGATTTATTTGCGATCACTGATGTTGAATCTTACAAATGTATTCACATATGAGGCACTGTTAAAAAATACACTACTTTTTTGACAGGACTAGCTTTTAATTTTTTAAATATTTAATGAAAACAAAAATGCTGACACAAGGGTAAAATAGAACAAGGGCTGTTTGTAAAACATGCATGACCCCCCATATGGGCTGTCAGTTGTAGTGGCAGCCATTGTGTGAATACATTTTTTGTCACTGTGACCTTGACCTTTGACCTAGTGACCTGAAAATCAATAGGGGTCATCTGCCAGTCATGATCAATGTACCTAGGAAGTTTCATAATCCTAGGCCTAATTATTCTTGAGTTATCAGGAAAACATTTTACTGTTTTGAGTCACTGTGACCTTGACCTTTGACCTAGTGACCTGAAAATTAATAGAGGTCATCTGCCAGTCATGATCAATGTACCTTTGAAGTTTCATGATCCTAGGCGTAAGCATTCTTGAGTTATCATCCGGAAACCATTTTACTATTTCGAGTCACTGTGACCTTGACCTTTGACCTAGTGACCTGAAAATCAATAGGGGTCATCTGCCAGTCATGATCAATGTACCTATGAAGTTTCATGATCCTAGGCGTAAGCATTCTTGAGTTATCATCCGGAAACCATTTTACTTTTTTTGAGTCACTGTGACCTTGACCTGAAAAACAATAGGGGTCATCTGTCAGTCATGATCAATGTACCTATGAAGTTTCATGATCCTAGGCCTAAGGGTTCTTGAGTTATCATCTGGAAACCATCTGGTGGACGAACCGACGGATGGACCGACCGACATGTGCAAAACAATATACCCGCTCTTCTTCGAAGGGGGGCATAACAAATAAGTCATTAAACATTTTAAGTGATTGAAACATGATTGCAAAAATGAACAAATCAAAGGAAAATCTCTCTAGTAATTGTTTTCTTCTTTATTTATAATAATAATAAATGTGGCTACTTAATTCTAATACAGTTATCAAGTCCCTCTTTTTTATCTGACAATAGTTTCATAAACACATTTGACAGTTGACTCATTACTGGTGAGACTATCATTTCACTGCAAGATTTGCAACAGGAACTCCGCTTTGAAACTTGAGTAAGAAATTTGGCATTATGTCTCCCCGGGAGCACACTTAACAAATATAGATCACCCTCATTTGAGACAAATATTGACGTGGTAACTTGCATGTAGGTTACATACAAGTTCACAACATCTCACACACTAAGTAATGCCAAAATTAAGAGTTCACAACAAAGCACTCCAAATTGCCTTACCCCAACACACTATACACTACACACTTAGGTGTCATCATTGAGCACTAGGTGCACTCGAACGAACTCGACCAGACCCAGATTTTGTTGTCATCAGACGCTCTACCATTGTTCTTGCATATCTCAGACGACTAGCTAGTTCCTTGCTACAGCCAAACTTTTCAATCAAGGAGAATTTGAATATTGTGAAGTCTCTCTTTTCGTCAATATATGTTACAGCCTGCATCAAGGGGCAGAGAATGATCTTTGTATGGTCTTGGAAAAAGTTGATCTGAAAAAAAAAAGAGAAGCAAATAAGAACATAAAAGTTTTCAAGTCATAAGATTTACATTTGAAACACATGATATTATCCTTGTGTATTTAGAAAGCAATATTTCTTTTGTCAAAAATATATGTAGATTTTAAAAGGACAAGAAGCAAAATACAGAAATATGTCCCAAATTTGACATAAGGAAAATTGGAGTTGCGAAATGTTCAAAATTGTGAAAAAAAAGAGTCTTGAACTTTCTAAAATTGTGAAAATTTGAGATGCAAACTTCTTGAAATTGCAAACATTTGAGTCACAAAGTTCCGAAATTTGTGAAATAAACCTTCAACTCTACTCACCAATTTCAAGCAATCAAGAACCTTTACCTATGTCTTCCTTTCCAGTCACATGAATAGGGTTTGTTATATCAGGTACTTTTCAACATTAAGTTAATTAAAGTACAAATAGATTCAGTTGTTTCATAGATTTATTTTTACTTGCCACACAACATTCATTGATAAAATAACATAAACATTGATGACAAACTGTCCAACCTGCAATGTGCCATTGCTTAGATGCAGAACAATAGCGCTGCGTGTTCGGAACCATGTCCTGAGGAAGGGCAGGCGCACCATGTCATCTGTCTCGCGGGGAGTGATGTTTGCACCAGCCTAAACACATAAATGAAACCAATCAATTTTTCTTCACCATCATTTTAAGTGTTCAACTGGAGAATTTTATCATAGGACTAACGTAATTGCTGTAATGGATGGACGTAATTTTGTGAAAAAATTAATAATATTTTTTTTTTGTTAACTTGAAACAATAAAGTTTACTTTAAAGTTTTAAATGATTACCGATTAACAACAGGAAAGGATTGTTAAAAAAGTTTGCTTGCACACAAATATTATTTCAAATAGCAACAGACTAAAATATCATCAAAGATTTTTTCTCAGATCTACTCCGCATAAAAGTAAAGCATTAATTTGAATTTGCCAATAAACGTTAAATTTAGTTGAAAACACAAGCTTCAGACCGAATTGATGCACAAAGCACACATTCTCAATATTACCTTGAGTAGATGCTCACTCATGTAGTTTCTGAAGTATTTGAGAAGCGTCACCTTCTTGGTCAAGGAATCAGGAAAAACCTTCAAAGTGTGGAAATGCTCAGTGCTGTCTCTCTCAATGTACTGCACATTACTGGAACACATGCAGTAGAATGTTTTACATTTGGTAACCCCAAAATGACATCTACTTTAAATTTAAACAAAAAAATAAGATAATAAGCAGTGATTTTTTGGGCTCTATACTTTTCAGCCTGTGCCTTTCGGATAGGGAAAAATAGCGCAATAAACCCTGAAATAGGAAAAATAAATAACAGCAATTGTTTTTATGAGCATGTTTAGCAGGATTTTTTTACATTTATATTATTAAGCGCCAGATTTATATAACTGAAAAATTGACTCAATAAACCAATTGTTGAGTTCATTGGAAAAGTTTGATATAATTTTTGGGGGAAATTTTGTTCAGAATTTTGGGGGAAAATATGCCTTATTGCAATTCGGAAACGGCCTGTAACAGGTTGTAATATTGGGGGAAAAAAAAATCAATATTAAGTTATACATAATGATAAGATTTATTGACTGCAGAAAGAGTCATTGTCTTAAAAGTGTGCCATTTTAGTAGCTAATAAACCAATATTGCCATGTTGAAGTGTGTGCCATTTTAGTTGAAATTTATTTTGAATCCCTAGTACTGCTGAATATGTATTTATATTAACAAACGCTGACAAACTTGAAGACATTTTAAAACAACTGATATTTTATTCTTTTAATAGCATATCTAAACTTTCATGTAACCTACACAGAAAGTTCAATGGAAAGGTAAGTCATCAGTGCTTGCAATGTGAATAATAATACATAATAAATAAACATTTACAATTTCTATTGTTTTTTGAGGTGTGACAATCAGTTGTGCATATCAACAAAAGGTTGGTTGGTTATTCGCTCCTTTTTATGTCCCCTGTCTATACTGGGGGACATATTGTTTTTGCACTGTCTGTTTGTTTGTTGGCTTTTTAGCATCAAACTTTAACATTGGTTATAACTTTTGCAATATTGAAGATAGCAACTTGATATTTGGCATGCATGTGTATCTCATGGAGCTGCACATTTTGAGTGGTAAAAGGTCAAGGTCATCTTTCAAGGTCAAAGATATGGGGGAGGGGGACATAGTGTTTCACAAACGCATCTTGTTAGGTTTGTAACTAATTTACTTATGTTCAGGCCAAAAAAATAGGTCCATCTCCCAAATCGGCGCCGACCCTCTTTTTATTTGGGTCGCCAAAAAAATCAATAAAAAAAAATCGTTCATTTTCGTTCATATAAGATGTAATATCAAGCAAACAAAGCATATATATACATGTATTTCTTATTATAAGCTTTAGTTGCCTTTCATTCTAGTACCAAAATGACCAAAAATTAAATAAAACAAGAGATGTGTTTGTCAGAAACACAATGCCCCCTTCCATGTTGCTTTGAAGCCATATTTTTGACCTTGAAGGATGACCTTAACCTTTCATCACTCAAAATGTGCAGCTCCATGAGATGCACATCTATGAAAGCTGTACACATTTTTTTAAGTTGCATATCCGTTGAAACAATTTTTTAAAACCTCAATTATTTAACTCTTTATAAAGTCGCATTGTTGAGCATTTGACATACCAAATATTATGAATTTTTATCAACAAGAGGGCCTGAATGGCCCAAAGTTGCTCACCTGAGATAAAAAGAAATGAGCTGTTCTTTGCAGCCAAAGATATCAATGGAACAAATGTTCTAACCAAGTATCATGAAGAATGAACAACAAATGGCCCCTTGGTTGCCATGTTTTTTTTAACAGACCTGAACCATTTTTTTAACTCTTCCAAGATATGTCCAAATTTCATGAAGATTGGAAAAAAAAAGTGTGTTTTCTAGACTGTTCACATGTTGTCACTATATACATATAAAGAAAACTGCCCCAAACCCTGGCGGCCATGATTTTTCACTGATCATGACCATTTTCAAACTTGTCCGAGACATCCACATAACTTATTTTTTGACAAAATTTCATGATGATTAGGCAAAACATGTGACTTCTAGAGTGTTCACAAGCTTTTTTACTATATAAATATAAGGAAAAAGACCTCCATTTGGCGGCCATGTTTTTTTTACCGATCCAAACCATTATCGAACTCAACGGTCCTATCCAGGTGTTGTAGTGCCGTCTCCTTCGCTTACGCAAATGAACCGGTCACAGGACGGTTAAAAGTAATGTAACTTTGTGAGCACTTATGTAATGTGGAAATATTTAGGGACAACGCACGACGGACAAAAGGCGATCACTTAAGCTTACCATGAGCACGTTGTGCTCAGGTGAGCTAATAAAAAGTAATAATTAAATCTTATAATGGTACCAAATTGCTATTTGATGTAATTTATTTGTCTTTGAGTTGTTTAAAGGTATAAGCTATCTATTTTGCTAATACATGAACTTCCTGGGTGTTTTTTAAACTCAATAAACACTAAACAACAAGAATACAATCATTTGTCCCTGTATCTTATGAAAACATGCACCTTTGCTTTTCTCACAGCTGTACATTTTCGAAACATTTTTATTGTGGATTATTTTGAATTCGTAAAGAAAACACTATCATAAATACATATATTCGCAAATATAAAACCAGCTTTACAGTAGATAAGCTACCACAGCAAGAGAAAGTTGAATTTTAAGTGGCACTTTTAGTATTCGTACCCAAATTCAAACTTGACCAGTGCAATAAAAAGATTATTAAATAATTTCAAGCTGTTCTCAAGTTTTCAATGGGCTCCAGATCATCAAGTCTTATAAACCAGCAAATATCAATGAGGACTCGAGAGGTTAAGTTCTTCTTGAATGCTTTGAACTTTTATGAGTACATCCATACAGCTCAAAATTGTTCCTGACAGGGCCCTCAATCCATTTTAGGGGAAGCGGGTCGCTACCCATAGCAGGGGGAATTTTCGCGGCGTTTCCCTTTTTGGGGGATTTTTTACTTACTATCTAATTATTACATTTGTACATGTTTGCACTATATTCATTGCTTATTTCATAATTTAGTATGTTTGACAAGATTAAATAAAAATAGAATTGAGATATAATAATCATGAGACATCTATCTATAAAAAATTTTATTTTAATTTTTTTTTAAGGGGGAATTTTTCCCCCAAAAAGGGAGCGAGTTCAATCAACCTATTACATTTTAACAAACATGATATATCCGTTCCAATCAACATCAATCTGTTCAAAATACAACTTATTTAAAACCGCTATAATCTCTAGAAGAAGTTTTGAATTGACCATTCAATCTTTTTTACGGAGGTTCTGAAATAAGTCTCACAATTGGTTGATCAATCTTGCAAAGAAATTTGCATATATTCAAATTCTGCTTACTTTTCCATAGCAAACATTCACACATTTCCATGAACTGTTGACATCCTATAAACATCCATTAAAATCCTTATTCTACGATCACACCATATCAAGTAGGTTGTTTTGAATTTGATGATAATAATGGCTATAGGTATGATTTTTTGTGTTTATTAATTCCAGAAAATAGTTTTTTTGGCTAATATTTCCAATAAAAGTGCAACCTTGATTCCAAGCAGCGACTTTATATGAAAAAAGCCTTCATCAGTTGCCACTGCCAGTAATGCACATGGTAAATAAGGCTGGGATTATTGAAACTACTGAGAGGACTTACTCTCCATTGGCCAGCAAAATGAGCCTAGTGGAGTCGTTGAAGAGCACACCGACGCTGTTATCACAGAGCTGGTAGCCGAGACCATACTTGTCACTGTAGTCCACCCACTTAGAGACCCAGTAGATGGGGATGCTGGCTGGGTCCTCCGCATCCTCTGAAAATGGAGAAAGGTGAATTAGACTTTTGAAATTTCAAGTTCAATGACTTGCCTCATCATGATACAGCAATGCAATTCAAGAATGCTTTAACCTTCCATTTATTCTTAATTTCAAAGTAGCCAACTGTGCTTTACCATGCTTAATCATTGATAGTGTAATATGCAGTTTCTATCAGTGACCTAACATAATCACAAACTAATAATGTAGAGCAAAGGTAACAAGAGCTCTGCCGTCGGTGACAAATGCCACCCTCACCCCACCTCCCAAAAAACAGGTCTTTGAACAAGTGACACATGTAAACTTTGTATTGTATCAAGCAAATTAGTCAATTTGTTGACGAGTCATTGATCAGACACAATTTTCACACTTATTGTCACAGTGACCTTGGCCTAGTGACCCCACTTTCAATAGGGGCCATCTACTGTCCAAGGCCAATTTACATGGGAAGAATCAAGCCAATCGGTCCCTCCGTTCACAAGTTGTTGTTTTTTTTAAAACAATTTTCACTCTTAGTGTGACAGTGACCTTTAACCTTGTGATCCCAATTTCAATAGAGGTCATCTACTGGCAAAGGCCCGTGCACATGGGAAGTACATGTATCAAGCCAATTGGTCAATCGGTTCACAAACTATTGATCAGATACGAACTGGTCTACCGACAGACCGACATACATCCAGTAAAACAATACACCCCCTCTTCTTCAAAGGAGCCCATAAAAAGTACAATTTGCTAATAAAATTACCATTTAATTGTTTTTCAAATGATAATGGAATATAAATCTTTCAGACAGACCAAAGAGAATACTAGGTTTTAGTTCAATACACACAGTTTTTTATAGCTAGGCTTAAGAGCCTACAGGAGTGTCAGATTTTCATGTTGAGCAAATAAACTTATTTTGGGGTTGTGGGGGAAGGGGCCTTAAGCCCTAATGTGGGGGAAATTTTACGAGGGGATTTGGGGAAAAATTGTGCGCGTGGGAATTTTCGCGGCGTTCCCCTTTTTGGGGGATTTGTTTACTTACTCTCTCATTGTTACAAAACATTTGTACATGTTTGCATTAAATTCATTGTTTTTTTCCATAATTTATTACGTTTTGCAAGATTAAATTGAAATAGAATTGAGATATTATAATCATGAGACACATCTTTCTATTAAAAACAAGGGACAAAATTGTCACAAAACCAGGTTTTCATTGTGAAAAAAAATCTGATAAAGGGAGACAACTCAAACTGAACTTTTTAAATGAACAAACAAAATTAACACCCTTTGTAAGTTTGTTTTAAAATAAATCTATTTTTAGTCGTGGCGACCTTGACATTGGAGATATTGACGTGATTCTTTTGTGCAACACACCGTCCCATGATGGTGAACAAATGTGCCAAATGATTTTAAAATATCATAATGAATGACATAGTTATAGCCCAGACAAGCTCATTTATGGCTATTTTTTACCTTTGAACTCAAAGTGTGACCTTGACCTTGGAGATATCGACGTAATTATTTCGCGCGACACACCGTCCAATGATGGTGAACAAATGTGCCAAATGATTTCAAAATCTGACAATGAACGACATAGTTATGGCTCGGACAAGCTCATTTATGGCCATTTTTGACCTTTGAACTCAAAGTGTGACCTTGACCTTGGAGATATAGACGTAATTATTTCGCGCGACACACCGTCCAATGATGGTGAACAAATGTGCCAAATGATTTTAAAATCTGACAATGAACGACATAGTTATGGCCCGGACAAGCTTGTTTCGCCAGCCCGCCAGCCAGCCAGCCCGCCCGCATTCGCCAATCTAATAACCAGTTTTTTCCTTCGGAAAACCTGGTTAAAAATATAAATAAAAAAATTCTTTTTTTTTAAGGGGGATTTTTTGGTTCTGAAAGGGGAAAAAAACAGCCTAATTTGGTGGGGGAAGACGCCCATATTCAGCGTCTGTTATATAAGGTAAAAAAACCCTGTTATGACAATACGGTCAATCTCAACTATGCATGGCCCCATTACCAACCCCGGGGCATACCCACCACATAGGCCACGTCCACCCAAAATTGCCTTTTACTATAACTTCTTCATTTCTACACCAATTTACTTCAAATTGATACTGAACATCTCTTATGACAATACGGTCAATCTCAACTATGCATGGCCCCATTACCAACCCTGGGTCATGCCCGCCCACATAGACCACACCCACCAAAAATTGCCTTTAACCATAACTTCTTCATTTCTACACTGATTTACTTCAAATTGACAATGAACATCTCTTATGACAAAACGGTCAATCTCAACTATGCAGGGCCCAATTACCAACCCTGGGGCGCCCCCTGGGTCAAACATGCGGCCTCTGCCGCGCCATTTCTAGTTAAATAAAATGTCATCAATAAACAAAGCATTACATTTATCTCAACAAAAAACAAACAACCAACATTCATCAGTTGGTCTGTTATTTCAAAAACGCTTGCATTAGGATGGGATAAAATATGATATTTTGAATCATGAAACAAGTTAATGTATTTGAACTAACAAATCACAGGGTTGCCACCAACGTGATGAAATAAAATTCCCTGACTTTTCCCTGACCAATCTTGGTTTTCACTGACTAATTTCGCGACAAATTCTGCCTCCTCCCCATACAGCCGACCAAATCCACCCATTTAATGTCTATTTTATTCTTTAACATAAAATATTTCACAAACAAGAAACCGTCGGAGACGGGCGATGCTCCCCAAAGTTGTTTTTTTTCCATAATATTGCACTATATATTCAGATAAAAGGAAACGTCTTGAGGGGCATAACTTTGGACAAAATAATACGATGGATGGTTTAGAAACTTAAAAATTTCAAATGGACATACTGTCTAAATAAATCATCTAACCAGAACCCACAAATAACATGCGCATCTCCTCAAGGTAGTTAAGCTTCCCACAAAGCTTCATTGAATTCCAGTCAGTAGTTGGGGAGAAATAGCCTGGACAAGAATTGCACTATATGTACAGTTATAGAAAATTTCAAATGGTCATAACTCTGTGAAAAATCATCCGACGAGAACCCGCTGATAATATGCACATGTCCTCTTGGTAGTGAAGCTTCCCATAGTTTCATTGAATTCCGGTCATTAGTTGCTGAGAAATAGCCCGGACAAGAATTGCACCATATGTACAGTTAATGGAAAATTTCAAAGGGCCATAACTCTGTGAAAAATCATCAGACCAGAAACGGCTGATAATATGTACATCTCTTGGTAGTGAAGCTTCCCATAGGGTTTAATTGAATTCCTGTCATTAAGTGCTAAGAAATAGCCCGGACAAAAATTGTGCACGGACGGACGGACACACGCACGGACAGACTAAGCGGTAACTATATGCTCCCACCAAAATTTTTGGAGGAGCATAATAATAAAGCAGTACTGCTTGTACACTAAACTATGCATGATGCAAGGCTATATCGTAAATAAATACCACAATACCAAAGATAACAAGACTATTGCCAAGCAATATATGTCCCCTACCGGCTCCACCATTGTCAGATTTTTAAAAATATTTTTGGTTGCCATAGCAACCAGAATTGTTGACGTAGGAACAAAATGAAATGACGTGCATTATGTCCATATTGCCATCTATCTATGTTTCATGAAAAAATATGAAGTACTTTTAAAGTTATCGCAGGATCCAGAAAAGTGTGACAAACAGACAGACGCACAGAACGCAAACCATAAGTCCCCTCCGGTGAAACCGGTAGTGGACAAAAAAGTTATGCATGTTAAACCACCACATAATATGATTATGTCTCAATATCTATGAACAAAACATACTTCTATAGGTAGATACATGTGATGTTAATTATGGTTGTGCCTTTTGCCTTTGGCATGACTCCTTAGAGCATGTTTTCCAATGTTTCCTAGTGTAAAGGAACCACCACCATATATAAGACAGTGTGCTTTGTTGTCATTTTGCCAAAAAAATGTCTGTTTACTCATGCTGGTAATATGTCTATCTATGTGTACATTATATTAAATCTGTAATCAGAAGAGAAAATCAATTTGTGAGGTGATATATGGTAGGTTAATATATATGAAAATCATGCAGTTAGGAGCTGAAGCAGGTCTTCTTGATAACTGAAATAAATAAGCTAAGTTAGTATAGCTCTGTCATGATGTCATCTCTAATGATCCTGCAAATCATAAAAAAAAGAATTAATCAGCTCTGGGGGCAAGTTGCAAAGCCTTTCAGCCTTCAAGGATACCAAAAAAATAATCAAAGATAAAGAAAAATAGACAAATGTACATTTTTTAACATGCTTTACATATGTTAATGTTTTATGCACATAGAAATAGTAAAAACATTTCAAATAAAAAATAAACTGTTGAATCTACTAAAACAAAACATACCAGAAGACTGCCATAGCCACTAAATAACTTAAGCATCGACCCCAAATTTTGTTTTTTCCCTCACTTTTCTGAAATTTCATTTTTCACAGACCATTTTTTTAAATTCCCTGACCTTTCACTGACCTTGAAAAAAATCTAATTTCCCTGACTTTACAAAATAAGTGGCAACCCTGAATCAGTATAATTTTCAATATACCTTCACAAATGTTAATGCGTTCTGCTGGTTTGGCTGCTACAACTGCCGACAGTTGTGCAAATAGATCATTGAGGTAGAAATCCACTGGCTCATCACCTGTAACAGTTAATTTTTTTTAGTTCACGCTTACAGTTACAATATAAATTTTATGGATAGTAATAGAAAAAGTATATTGTCTCTCATTCAAATATTTGTCTTACGACCACTTGTGAAATACAATTCACTCACACACTGAAAGCAATACTAATTGTTTCACCCCATTGGTGCAAAAAAGGCACCATGTGACGTTGACATTAGAAGGTACATGGTAGCTTTTTGCCTCCATGGGGCAATTTTACTTGATAAATACTTGAGAAAAGGCACCATGTGACGTTGACATTAGAAGGTACATGGTAGCTTTTTGCCTCCATGGGGCAATTTTACTTGATAAATACTTGAGAAAAGGCATTATGTGACGTTGACATTAGAAGGTACATGGTAGCTTTCTGCCTCCATGGGGCAATTTTACTTGATAAATACTTGAGAAAAGCTTACCTGTATTCTTATCAACTTCCATATCAAAGTCAAAATGAAACTACTTGTGAGACACTAATTAGGAGAACGTTATCACAGTGGTTTATATTACAACTGCATTAGTACAGGCTGGCCTTGCATGTATCGAGAGTCAACCCCTGCTCATTCCACTTACTGGATCTCTTCTGATCATTGTCACCCCCGCCCTTCTCCAGATCAAGGTCTTCCTGGCTCTGTGGACGCTTCAGGTCCTTAGCCCGCGGATCCAGGACAGGCACTGTGCTCTCTGAAAGATTTGCTAGTGACATGAACAACTAGTGGTCATCACACATATTCAGGGGTGTGATTGGAGTGAAGTCCGAGGGAGGAAAAATATGTCCAATGATTTTTACTTAGGGATTCTCGTGGATAATGCAATGGCTAACCTTTAAACAGACATTTAAATAACACCTTTTCTTAAACTGCATAACTTGATTTATTTATGAAAACCTTTTAACTTCACATTTAACATATTAATTATTGTCTAAGGTTAAAGCGGGTATATACGATTTTTATATGTGCTGAATTGTAAAATATTGATACAAATATGTTATAATAACACACAATATGCAAGAAAAATGATACATTTAAGACGAATTTCATAAAATACAGCAAATACAAATTAGAGCCCCGAGCCGATTGTGACGAAGATAATTCGTAATTATTTTCCTACAATAACCGATGCATTCGTCTTTTTAGTAAGTGTTCGTGTGTCGTATGAATCGATATCGCTGCAGGAATTTCAAATGAACCGTTAAACTAAATTTAGATTCACATCGTACATGCATGATATACATGCTGGCGAATTCGGCTGTACAGCCTTTTTCGATTTCAGAATTAAATATCTGGCTTATTTAGCATTTTTCGACACATGTTCTTCTTAACTATTATTTTAGTTTATATTGAAATATATGTATAATAAGTTTTTACACATTTTATATTAATAAATAAATATTTGACAAGATCGTATATACCTGCTTTAACAGTGATCAACACAATATGTGATCCAATCCCTGTGAACAATGTCAGAAATCTTTTTATGAGCTCAATGTTTTTACCTTTGAAGTACTGTATACACTGTCAGTCAGTGCCCCAGATAATTATTTCGGAAATAGGGTTTTCACCCACTGATTTTGAAAAATAGGGTGATTTCATTCTTGGAATAGGGTGAAATGAGTTATAAGATGCATACAGTAAAACCATTGCTGCTTTACTTCTGTTGAAGCTGCACACAATTGTATTGATTCAATAAAACTGTAAACTAATATAATTAACTTTAATAAACTGATGTTTCATAACATCTTTAATCCTTGAAACTGTCAATGATATAAACTTAAAACTTAAAAAAAAAATCGATAACACGAATGATTCGTCACTTATTGGCTCTTGCTTTCTTGGTTCGAAAAAGTTAGCGATTGACTGATATTTTGGCGCAACAATTGAGAACGTCTTTCTCTTAGACATTTTTATTACGCATCGTATTAGAAACTGAAAGAACAGACACTTAACAAATACATGCACAATGAACGACGGATTAAGTCAGATTAAAAACGCATGTATGTCGACGCAAATAATTTGGTCAGCCGCTTTATTTAACTATGAAATCTAGTCCGCAGAGCGTTTGAATAGCTTTGACTGTTTTATTGCTCTGTCATCCAGGCGCTTGCTGAATAAAAGCGTCGCCGCGTAACGAAAATAATTACAAAAAATACAGAAAATGAGCAAAGTATTTTCTATCAAAGCTATTGTATCGTACGCATCAAATAAGACGAATGTGCGTAAAAGGCAAATCAGGTGCGTTTTCAATACACATGATATTGTATTTCTTTGCGTTTTTAAACATTTTAATAGGGTGAAAGACGCAGATACGCAGCTTATCTGGGGCACTGGTCAGTGTTAAACTAACGACACTTTACCACTGGATCTGTAGTTCAAGAATTGTTAACATGGAATACACTTTGCCTTGCCAGGTCATTCGATCATCCCTTCTTCTTTCAGAAATTGTATTACTTTGATTTATATCCACAGTTGTTTTTAACCATTCCCATAAAAAAAATCACTTGTGTTTGAAAATCACAGATTTTGTGAGATTTGTTCATTCTTTAAGTAATCTTGAGTTTCACTTCATAAAAGCGCCATTTATAAACAGCACAACAATAAAATACCAAACACATTTTAAAAGATAAATTTTAATAGGAAGATTGGGAAACAACAGCCAACCGGTCGTTTAAAAAAATGCTTAGGCAGAATCTACCATAGTAATATGTGGAGAGTTTTTGTGGGCCGCGGATATTTTAGACCGCTTTATGAAATATGTCCGCAGAATCGGCCGTACCCTTCCCCCATTTGTTTTAAACCAATCTCAGAAATGACACCGAGACAAGGGGATCTGCCGAAAAATCACATCCCTGCATATTTCAATACAAAATAAATTCAGGGCTTATTGTACAATCTATATTTTGAGGTAGTGGTAGGTCACATTACTTCAAAAAAGTTCTAAAAGTAGTTGTGTTTCACCCCCCCCCCCAAATGGGTCCAGGAAAGTAACATCACATGAAAGTTATTGCAAAATTTGGTTCATAAACACTTTTTCTTGTTTAAAGGATGGGCATATTTTAACTAACCTTATAAAAACCCTGGGATTAAGATATATAAGACCGGAAAATATACATTCATCTACTTGTCAATAAAAAACACCACATTAAACTTACTTAACATAAATCAATATTCTTATTTTAATACATAATTATAAAAAGGAAAGTTGCAGCTACTTTCTGTTCCATTGAGCTCCAGTAAAGGTCTTCTGTGCAGGGACTCTGACTTGGCGAGGGTATCAAACCTGGGCGCCATGGTAAGACAGCTGGTTGGCAGCCGGGATGGCAAGTAACCTGAAATAACAAGCTAATTTTTATGACAGATGAAAAATACATGAATAACTTCTTTAAAGCCAACAAACAAATATCTAGGAACTTGTTGAATAAAATTGCTTAAAAACAAAGAATGAAGTAATTACAATATAAATTTCTAATATGTTCAACTTCACTACCCATTTAAAACAATTCAGTGCTTTCTACAGGAATTTTTTCAGACGCCCGGTCGGGGTGGGAAGAACATCCACTCCATCCTTTAATATTCATTTTAGATGCCAATTACGTAATATATATTAAAAAACAAAAAAAGAAAAAAAAAAGTAAATAATAAAAATAAAATACGAAAAATAAACCGTTTGTCAGGCAATGTGACCGGGACATTTCTGTTGGAATAAGTCAGGTCTTTTGGAAGATCAAATCTCAGTGTGCATTCTAGACCGCGCAATTACACGAATCGCACTATTTTCCCAAAGATCGCACACATTTGCAGCATGTGTGCGAGAAAATTCACTCGCTCGATATCCATGAGTATATTTAAAGATCAAAGCGATATTGACTTCGCCAAAAATTAAAAGAGCCGATTTATGATAGTCTGTCAATAACATGTATCTATTTACCAACTTAAGCCTGCCTAAAAGCGGAGTGATGTTGTGTTGGAAAATTGATATTGACCAATGAGAGCACACACTTTGATCAAATGAGAGCACTTGTAGCCAGTCAATACCTGCATTAAAATTATGCAGATGATGCGTGACGTAATTGACATAAGTGTTTGGTTTTGTGGCAGTTTGTTTGCCATGTTAGACCTACCATTCTTATCCGACGCTACGTTTATTTGTACACCTCCACGATGAAATCGTGGCTAGTAAGTAAACTTACTTAGAAAACTGATGATGGCAACCGGGTGTAATCCTTGCGGAAATTGTGCATTTCAAGCGTAATATTGTCTAAACATTTATTTGACGCATAAAACGTTTAACAAATTATCTTTAAATTGATTTCACATAACAGTAAACGTTTTGTTTAATTCGCAAATGGGCATAATAAAATTATTAATTTGAAGAATCTTACGATGTTCGACGTTTAATGTAAACGCGACTGGATTATGGTTAATGGATATGTTCGATATCGGAGGAAATAAAGAATATATATAGTTAATTTCTGTGGTGTTTTGAATAGAAACTTCTTACACATCAGGAGAGAGACCTCACTATTAATAGTATCCTTGAAATTCTCTCTTTACATTTAGTTGTCCTCAAAATACTTTAGAGCTTTTATGAGCACACACGTACAGCTCATCCGGAAGGTCAGTAGCTGTGACTTGGATTATTGCAACTAATTTTACATTGTGGCACTTGATAATTTAGTTTCATATTGATAAATTTCCTAACCTCTTAAATTGGTCAGTTTTGCCATCACATGTCCAGTAAGCAGGCTGTGAAAGGGGATTTTCGGTTAAAAAATTAAACTCTAAAGCCTTGAGAAACAGGCTAAACCCATACACTCGGGATATGGACAAGTATTAATGGCAAGGCCAAGGGACCTCTTTTGAAGCGGCCTTAGAGGCAATTGTTTTGACCATGAATAATTGAACTGGATTCAGTTTTGACTTGTTTTTTTTTTATTAACTGTATGATAACAAAACTGTCTGGAAGTTTTTTCATGATTTAGGACAAATGTCCGGAAAAAAATTACCATTTAGGTCACCTGTCCTAAGGAAATTGGGGCCAATCTGAAACACTGCCTATGACTCTTTATACAACAGCTATAAATTAATGAATAACAATATATATTTATAAATTGTTTTTTACTTGTTTAAAACCTTTTACAGAAAGATAGTTTGATCCCAGCTTTAATGACTCCCCAATACATCTGTTTCAATCCAACTCCATTAGTGCATACTTACTACTTTTCCAGTTTCTTTTCATTACCCGAACTGTATACTGTATTTAAACAAGGGACAAAATTGTCACAAAACAAGGTTTTCAGTTGAAAAAAAGTCTGATAAAGGGAGACAATTCAAAATGTGTATTGCGCTGCTTTGAAATTAAAAAAAAAATAATTTTTTTTTTACCTTTGACCTTGAAGGATGACAATGACCTTCCACCACTCAAAATGTGCAACTTCATGAGAACGCCGCTTTGATTTTTTTTTTACCTTTGACCTTGAAGGATGACCTTGACCTTCCACCACTTAAAATGTGCAGCTTCATGAGAACGCCGCTTTGAATTTTTTTTTTGGACCTTGGACCTTGGCCTTTAACTTCCACCACTCAAAATGTGCAGCTTTATGAGATACACATGCATGCCAAATATCAAGTTTCTATCTTCAATAACGCAAAAGTTATGGCCAACGTTAAAGTGTTTTTTTCGGACGGACAGACTGACATTCACACATACTGACAGACAGTTCAACTCCTATATGCCACCCTACCGGGGGCATAAAAAGTCTGATAAAGAGAGACAACTCAAAATCCAAATGTGCATTGTTACTGATTGTTAATAGTTACATAGTTGTTTCAAAATCAATCTATTTTTAGTTGTGGCGACCTTGACCTTGGAGATATTGACGTAATTCTTTCGCGCGACACACTGTCCAAAAATAGTGAACAAATGTGCCACATGATTTTAAAATGTCACAATGAATGACATAGTTATGGCCCAGACAAGCTCATTTATGGCCATTTTTGACCTTCAAACTCAAATTGTGACCTTGACCTTGGAGATATCGACATGATTCTTTCGCACGACACACCGTCTAATGTTGGTTTAGAAATGTGCCAAATGATTTTAAAATTTCACAATGAACGACAAAGTTATGGTCCGGACAAGCTCATTTATGGCCATTTTTTACCTTCAAACTCAAATTGTGACACTGACCTTGGAGATATCCACGTTATTCTTTCGCGCAACACACCGTCTAATGATGGTGAACAAATGTGCCAAATGATTTTAAAATCTGACAATAAACAACAAAGTTATGACCCGGACAAGCTTATTTATGGCCATTTTTTACCTTCAAACTCAAATTGTTACCTTGGAGATATAGATGTAATTCTTTCGCGCGACACACCGTTTAATGATGGTGAACAAATGTGCCAAATGATTTTTAAATCTGACAATGAACAATCAAGTTATGGCCCGGACAAGCTAGTTCCGCCCGCCAGCCAGCCCGCCGACATTCGCCAATCTAATAACCAGTTTTTTCCTTCGGAAAAACTTGATGAAATACTCCCACTAAATATTCAGAAATCACATAAATCATTGACATGTTACTTTGTGTACATTTTAATTGCTATGCCAGCCCAATGTAAATTGCAGTGATGGTATGGATATCGAATCAGCCTTGCAACTGAGATGTGACAGATTCCAAACATTGTCACGAGTATTTTCCGGACTTTTCAAGCAGTACTCAGACTAGAGTACCTTGTATAGGTCTAGTGGCTTTTGACACAATTGTCCAAAAATAAATAAGCTTTCCTGGACAAAACATGGCTTAAAGCGTGAGTGTAGAATGTTGACCTAGATAAGCCTACGAAGAATGCAGAATAATCATGGACAAACTTTCTGCCTGGATTTTCATTAAGAAGAAAATTCTTTCAAACAAAAAATACCATTAAAGCAGAAAGTGTTGTTCTGGATTCCTGTGCACTTGCACAGACTTATATAGGACGACACTTAACGCACCAGAGCAAGGCTTAAACATGTTGTGACTGACCTGATGTGAAGAACTCATCCTCGAGCAGACCATCCATGCCAGGTCTCTCTGAAGGGTCAGCACGAAGCAGCTTCTGTATCAAGTTTTTGGCGCATGGGGATACCCGAGAAGGCACATGATATTCATTTTTCTTGATTCTAGTGTAAGTGTCTTTTAAACAGGAAGTCTCAAATGGTGGTTTGCCAACTAAAAGTGTGAATCTGTAAATGATGCGTTTACACTGGATTATAATAGTTATCTTTTTTTTCATATGTCTCTAGCTTTGAAAATACATGAAGCACTGTTGTTTTATTCATTAATCATACTAGTATTTGACATGGTCAATTTTATTCAGCACCAATACAATTGTATTTCCTTCTAAAAAGTTCAGAAATTTAAAGTCTACATGTTTTTTTTAATTAATACCACAAATAAATAATAATGGTTTGAATATTCATTTGAGTTCAACAGATTTCTGAAATGTACACAAAATGATTAGATTATCTCCAATTTCAATTGCCCCCGTCCCCATTTCCAGCATGGCAAACAAAAACCCTGAATGACAACTTACAATATACATCCAAGTGACCAGACATCAACTTCAAAACTGTGACCTTTCTTTCCAAGCACTTCAGGGGCAATATAATTGGGGGTCCCACACAGTGTTCTGGAAACAAAAACAAATAAAGCTGTACACGATTAACCCTTTACCACTTACATATGTAATTTGACACATTTTTAGTCCCATGGAAAGTTAAATTTAATTAAAGACCTTTCTCAGTAAAATTAGATTCAAGATTTAATGGCTTCATTTCCAACCCTAAGATACTGATGAGCAGCAAACAGCATAAAACTTGAACCGACTGTGAGTTACTCGCAGGCTGTTCTGGTTATATGCTGTTTGCACATAGCCATTTTCACTTTGTTTCTGAGTGGGAAAGGGTTAAAGCCATCTAACAGACATGATGCATGCAGGGCTTATCTGCTGACTTTATAAGTTCAACCATATTCACTATTGCAAATTTATTGTTTTTGCCCTATTCTAATCCAAACATTTGAAAATGATTGACTTTCATATGTTTGGATATAGTGCTGTTAAGTATAGACTTTTCTAGTTTTTAATATTGTATTTCCATTTTAAGCAAATGTAAATTATTTTCTTTCTAAATAAAGCTTATAATGTACACATAATTTCCTATTTCACCCCCCCCCCCCAAAAAAAAGCAAGAGGTGCGTTGGTATGCAATCAACAAAATTTAAGTTCATTTTAAGCTTAAAAACAAGACACAAATAATCTTTTGCAGGATTGAATAGGGATATCAAAAGCCTTAATGTTAAAAACTGTACAGAAGGAAATGGTCCATCATTCATTCTATCATACAAAATAATGTCAATGAACAAGTTTTCAAAAAAGCGCTAATTTGTTAATTTAGCATGAAGAATATTTTCAGCAAGGATGCTCTATGTTAAGAACACTTCAATTCTATGAAATACAAACCTTTTGCGTTCTCCGTCATAGTCGACTCTGGTCGCCAATCCGAAGTCTCCAACTTTGATGTCCATGTCATCATTGATGAAGAGATTACCAAGCTTCAAGTCCCTGTGTATTATGTTACGACCATGCAGATACTGACAGGCTAGAACAACCTGACGTACAAAGTAGCGTGCCTCTGGCTCAGTGACAGCTTTTCTTCTCTTGTGCAACTCCATCAGAGACTACAATATTGAAAATATGTGGCCTGCAAAATGATCAAAAACCCATAAACATAAAAACTAGTGTACATATTTAGTGACAGTCTTTTTATACTACATGTGTATGTTGGGGCACTTAATGTGAATGTTGGAGTACTAAATTTGAATGTTTTACGATGGGCAGGGCTATTTATCTTCCAAATCCTTTCCAAAAGGATCATGGCTGTGAAGTCGAGATCTGGAACAGCTAACTTCCAGTGATACAGTGAGTCATGTACTGAAGTTGACCACAATAGTTATGTTTATTTTTCAAAGTTGATTTTATTATTAATAATGTTTTGTTATTTCTATTGCTAGTCATGTTTATTCACATGTGTATGTTTACACTGTTAAAACCTATGATTAAAAATTAGAAACTTTGTTTTAGTGCTATTTCGTCAGTTTCATTGTTAAGCACTACAGGACTCATTGAGTTTGGAACTCATAGATAATCCCTGGGACTCATAGTTTTCTAAAATGCGAGTCCTGGGACTCGTTTAATTAAAATTTTAGATTAATCACTGACATACAAAAGGCCTTTTCCTGGGGTATCTATATCTCAGTAAAACTGACCGATTCCCAATTTGAAATGTCTTATGATTGTTATATCTCGATGTCATCTAACAAAGTGTACAACTATAGATTATATGATATTGTTCTTTATTTGAATAATTTATAAGAGTTTTATACAGTTTTGCCCAAATCAGTTAATTCTGCGCTATAATTTACAGTCCCAAAATAACATTTTCGTAAATGGCAAGAAAATGTCGTCCTGTACAAAGACAAGTGTAATCAGGATAAGTTTTGACATTTTTTCCATGACAACAAAACAGTGCTCCAGCTAGCAATAAATAGAGGGGCGATGCGCCCTCTAAAATTTGCCCACTTAAAAAGCGCCCCTCTATTTTTCTGTCATATCCCTTTTAATCTCTAAATTCCTGCTTTCAGGCCGTATAAATCGCCAGAAACATCGACATGAATACACAGATAACACCCTTACATGACTGCCTGGGGTGTATAAAGTCAACACATTGTGAACAAACAAGCCCCAAGGCCATGGTTTGTTATCAGATCACTAATTAGCTTTTTGTTGCTGATGATAGTAACATGCTGTGAAAGATTATCTCTGAGGTCACGCTTGGTTAGGCACAATCACACTCAAATGAAATCAAACTCATTACTATTGATTTTTTTAAACTTCTGAAATCTTTGGCTATATTTTTTTTGTTTGCAAAAATAGTGATTTTTAATTCAAAATACCTATTAACATTTGAAAATTAATCATCTTTTTTAAAGCGAATATGCGGTTAATTTTTAGTCTGAAATTACGGCATGGAAAACATATTTGTGTTTGGATTTTATTTCTGAACTCTAAAACACTGTCTGTCCTCAATCATGATGAATTTAAACATGAATAGGGGCAGACAGTTGTTATTTCAAAAAATAAAGAACTTGTTTGGAAGGAGGATTAAACACTCTGCAAGTAAAATGTAATGTTGATATTGTCATATATTTTCGCGACCTAACAAAACTGTCAACGTTGTTGACATTAGTTGAAATAACGTGTTGTGAAATAAATATATCCTATTATTAATAATAACAATGTTTCATTTTAATCTCCAGACTGGATGCTACTTCATGGTGATATTGATGATTGTTTAGACTTTAAATTTGTCAATATAGATTTTTGTTTTAATTAATATTATTATTGTGGATAAACATTGGCTCAAAGTTATTTAAAGCAGGGAATTTAAGTAGTGACAGTCACGTTTTTTTGACCCAGTGAAACCCCTGAATTTATTTCATG
This sequence comes from Dreissena polymorpha, assembly GCF_020536995.1. Classification (NCBI taxonomy): domain Eukaryota; kingdom Metazoa; phylum Mollusca; class Bivalvia; order Myida; family Dreissenidae; genus Dreissena; species Dreissena polymorpha. The sequence goes on from NC_068366.1 coordinate 41,755,028, forward strand.
TTTTCTTCATTTCATTTTCTTCTAAAAGGCCACTGATGCTGAAACTGGAACCTGAAAGATTAACATGCAGTTCAATGATGATGCAGCGATTTTCCTCCTTCTTTATAAAGTACCGGTAAACGGTACTTTCCCAATCGAACGAAAATTCCCAAATTCCCAAAACGGTACTTTCCCAATCGAGCGAAAATTCCCAAATTCCCAATCGGCATCTGGAAAAATCCCAATCAGCGTCCGAATTTTTTCTCAAAACGATAGAAAGTTTCGTAAAAAAACAACTTTCGGCGAGCGAACAAAGAAAATCGTATAGTTGTGTGTAACCACGCGCTCGATTAATTTCGGGTTTTATTATTCAGCGCATTCAATCAATAGAGTTGTTACTGTTTCCGGTTCTTTTGCCAGGCAGCCAGCGTACTGTTTTACGTCGGTTTGTAACCTTATCGTAGTTTGAAATGAGTCATAATAGCAAATATTATGCCAAAAAACCAATCGGAACCATCTATCACAGGACACATTGACAGCAATAATGATGCTGTGCAGGGCGGGATGCAAGCAACTGTGTGATGATCAAACATCAAAGATTGTTGAAATTTTCACAAAAATGAAAGAGAGAGACATTGCTTTAAAAGAGATTAAAACAACTAGTAATTGATTTGGTGTGTTCTTTATAATATTTTGTTATTTATATAAACTTTATAACTTAATGGTCATTAAGGCATGCCTGCAAATGATTATTTAAATGGGTATGTTCAATTAAGTATGAACTGTATGATGTATTCAATAAGACCCAAACTTTTCCCAATTTCAGGATTTCACGACTCGATTTTTCCCAATTTTGAGGTTTTCACGACTCAATTTTTCCCAATCGGACCGGTACGGGTACTTTTCCCAATTGGACAAGGAAAATCGCTGTGATGGGTGATAAAAAAACCCATTAAAATCCCCCCCCCCACACACACACCGGAAAGAAATATGATATCTACATATCTCTAATGCGTGAAGTCGGATGCTAGCCCAAGTCGGTTAGGAAATTGGCTACTAAGTTGTTTTCCTTAGCGCCAATGTAGATACACTGTAACTCCAATATAACGCGGATGACGGGGTCCAAGCCACGCAACAGCGTTATAAACGGACAGCGTTATAAGTTTTGAGCTTATTTATTTAAGGGGCTATAAAAACAGGTATAGCCTATAATATAGGTCCTGTGTATCTTCATGCTGTGTTGTCATCCGCAAATACATGCATGTAAACCAAATCGATCGATAACAGTATAACTACCGCTTTTCTTATGTGCACATTTATCCGATAATCCAATATAATTACATCACTTACGAAAAAATAATGTTTAACATTTATGACAAGAAATATGCTTACGAACTTCGTAAACAAATTCATATGCCAACGCCATTTTTCAGAAAAAAATAGTACAATGCATTATAAGACACAGCTTTCATTGGACGAGCGAACTTAAATTTAGATTGAATGCAATACGATACATGTACAAAGAAATGTTTTATTGCGTCATACGCAGCATGTAAAAAACGTGCTTTCCGTGGACTTTCTGATAACGGGCAAAAATTTAAGTGCATCTCTGTTAACTATAACACTGCGTTAGCATGTTAATAAATCGTCGGGATTTTTAAATTTATTTTTCGTATACGTACTGAAACATTAAACACACACAAAGATATTTTTATTTATCAAGCATGTGTAGCATATAATAAGCGATAACACACTTACACAGCCATAGTTTATACAAAGAAATACAATACACGATAAATACAAAACATAAACAGGTAATCGCATTAAATAACTTTAATTTGATAATTATTCCGCTTGCACTTGCCTTATTGAAATTAGCGCATCAAACCGCTCTGATAGGGAATACATGTAATAAACACCGACTAGCGAGTTTTCACTCTTTTTGTTGACATAACACAACAGATTAACACCAATTAGCTGTCGAGTGTCATTTAACCTCTAATCGATTAAAATCAGTTAAACGGACGGATAAAGCAATTAAACAGTGATCGCCGGCTTCCTTGAATTTATGAAAATACATGAAGTTGCATAACATGGATTTGAATCAGAAATGGAAGGTTTGAGAAAAAACGGGATCCAAGGACCCCCCGCGTTAGATTGGACACAGCGTTATAACGGACCGCACTATATTGGAGTTACAGTGTAGTAATATATTTATTGTAATTTCATTACACAAAATGAGGAACAGCATACAATTGGTGAAGTCATCCAATGCACTAATGTTTACAATTAATATGAGTATAGTATAACCAAAGTATATACTTAAGTATATTTATAACCAAATGCCCTATTTTCCAAAATTACGCGTGAAATGTGCCCTTTTTGGGGCGGCCCCCCCCCATATTTTGAAAAGCTGGCTGGAGCACTGCAAAATATGTCAATATCCATGACTTCCAAGACCCTGTCCTGATATATGCACTTATATGAGCAGACATGAACCTGGTATAGCATAAGGACAGCCAGAAAGACGAAGGTATTATTTCCTAGAACCTTACCACCTCTTCCCTTGCCCACTTCTCAGTGGCTGAGTATTGAATTGAACTTCTAAGTGCACTTCAGACACCAAATTAAGAAACAATTCAATTATAGGAACATTTATTAGCTACATTCTCTTGAATTTTCTAAATACTCAGTTCACTTACCCTTCTCCTACACAGTTCCAGTAAAATGTAGACATTATCGCTGTCTTCAAAGAAACTGTGGAATTTCACAACATGTTTGTATGTTATCTCCCGGTGTATACTGATTTCCTGAGTCATCTGGAGAATAAACAAACATTGACTATAAGTGTAAACATTATTTGCTACAACAAAAGCTTTCATGTAGCAAGTGGTGGGGGACATAAAAACATTACAAACTTCCTAAATGAAAGTTAAATTGTATCAATTTTGTTCCAAAAGCCCATAATAATCTGCAAGTGAACCAAAAAAATAATATCTGGAACTTTGCATGTCAGCAAAAGGGTCATTTCCATTAAGTACCAAGCAGTTCAATACACCCATGATTCCCATTCTGAAGATTTAACTTTGCAATTTCTAAATTTCAAGGGTTTTCACGCAAAATTTTTCCCAATATACATAATACAGGTACTTTTCCCAATTAGGCAAAACAAATGTGCCACACTGATTATATGACAACGCCCTGTAATGTGCCCTTTTCCAGTCCCAGCCGATTGACAAGACGCCTGGACGATGATCGCTCCGCCCACTTAATCACGTGGCTCAGCAGGTAGCAAACCTAGACAAGCTAACACCAAAATGGCTATTTTGCCTATAGACTGCATTTAGATTTACGCGATATTCCGGATAATTTTTATGGACTTTTTGACACCATATAACACTTGTAAAAGGGGTTTGTGTCATGTAGTTATTCTACAAATGCAAAAAATAAACGTTTATAGAGAACATCAGCTAAATATATTTATAACGGATTTCATAACATACAATTTAAGCATACAGTCAAGTCCGGTTATCTTGCAGTTGCGAATTTCACCGACGACTTATGGTTTTCTTTAGTGATGAAAGAGTAAATTTCACATTTTTAAGAATAAACGGATTTAAAAGGTACGTATTCCATGCAAAATAAAATCCGATCATTACATTTAAACACGGGTTGCGTCATCTCTATACATTGTACATGTATCTTAAACACTGACCTGCTTACGATAAATTCGAATGAATCACAAATTTTCTGCAGTCTTTAGCGTTTTCATTCTTTAAATTAAGAATTCATAAATCCAACATGTAATTTAGCATTCCATTGCACAATATCCGATAATCCAGTTACGGTATTTTTGACCATTAAAAACATATCGCATCAGACGACATTGTCATCATTTCCTTCCATTCTGTCAAACCACATTTGGTATGATCTCCGCATGCGCAATGGCAAAGTTTTGATATTTTCTGTAAATTATGGAAGCATGATCGAGGTAAAATTCAACCTGTTATGCATAAACATTTTTTTCATGCATACGGGTTCTATTTTATTAATTGAACACTATTACAAGATTTGTTGATTTGTAGTGAAAAAACACTAGTAATCTACATTAAATTTGAATGGTTTTACAAACTGATTTTTAAAATAATTTTCTGGAATATTTTTGTCACTGATTGGACACCATATGTCTACAATTTTGCCTAAATGAGGTTATTACACCAAGTGTGCAAGATTACCGGACACTGTGATAGTTTGAAAATGAGGCGAGTCATGTTTGTTTTGAAATCAAATCGGACAGTTCTTTACTTACTTTATCAGATATTTTTGTGTCAATAACACGTGAACTTCTTATTTTCATAATTAATGTAGACATCTTACCTTGTCTTTCTGATGTTGCTTTACAAGCAATGTTTTTGAAACAATCTTCCCTGCAAATATTTCTTTTGTATCTGTGTCCTGTAGTTCGTAACATTTTGCAAAACCACCCTGAAAATATAAAAGCAAACATCATCATGTAGTGGTGTCATATAAATCAAAATATGAGCATGACAAGAGCAAATGTGTACGGAAAACAGTGGGAATATTATTATAAATTTATGAAAATGATACATTCAGGCATTTTCTTAGCTATTCTCAGCAAAATGCAGTTTCTCTGGATTGGGAGTTTTTATGTCCCCCACTATAGTAGTGGGGGACATATTGTTTTTGCCCTGTCTGTTGGTCTGTTTGCGCCTTGACCTTGAAGGATGACCTAGACCTTTCACCACTCAAAATGTGCAGCTCCATGAGATACACATGCATGCCAAATATCAAGTTGCTATCTTCAATATTGCAAAAGTATTCATACAATGAGCGATTTAGGCCACATATATTTGACCTCTGACCTTGAAGGGTGACCTTGACCTTTCACAACTCAAAATGTGCAGCTTCATGAGATACATATGCATGCCAAATATGAAGATGCTATCTTCAATATAGCAAAAGTTATTGCAAAATGTTAAAGTTGGCGCAAACAGACCAACGGACCAACAGACAGACAGGGCAAAAACAATATGTCCCCCACTTCTATAGTGGGGGACATAAAAATCTATACTGATTCATATAACTATAACTAACTGCTGTGAAAACCTTTATTTTTAATGTGTAAAATTACTCTTGTATCCGTTATTTACATTAAAACAAAACTAGTGTATTTAAATAAACGCGGAGCATTAACATGATTCATTGCTATTTTAGACGCAAAGGAGAGCTTCCTACAGAAATTGCTTGTTTACATTGGTCAAGTTGTCATGAATATTAATGATTTTCTGCAGTGTCGTAAAACTGTCGAGCATGATTTTACGACTTCTATCGAAAATCGGTATCTTCAATGTAAACATTTTTGCGTAGCACTAGCAGACAAGAGAATGTAATTTAAAGAATGGCTTTGTTCAAGTTCGGATTTGCGTTCGACAAATCAGTTAATAAAAAAGAATCAGACGCTTTAACTGACACGAAACATAAATATGGAGAAGCACGAAAAAGTCAATTTTATCCTAGATGGAAAATCGAGTCAGTTTCCATGGATTAAATTTGATTGAGAAAAGCAAAAAAAAGTTTTATTTTATTGTTTTACTCTATGCATCATAAAAATCTGGTGTTCACTGATTATTTACTGATAAATCCTGATTAAACAGTAACATGATACAATTGTGTTCATTTGCTATGTCATTTGTGGTCTATTAGACATCAGGTTCGGACTAGTACATTTTAAGAGGAGCTGGTCTGACGGTCTTGCTGTAAAAAAAGTTAAATGTCGAACCCTGAAGGTAAGTCTTAAATAATCAATTTAACATATTTTACTGTTTTTAAAACAAATTCAAGGCAACAGATAATTTAATTATGCAATATTTTTTTATTTTCTACACTGGATCAGGTTAACTTTTATATTTAATGGTTTAAAAAAAAAAATTGGGGGGAGGGGGGATTGGGAATTTTTTTCCAATAATTATTGGAAAAAACAACAACCAGATTTGCATTGGGAATGGGGCCGAATTTCGGACCCGTGGCATAGGGTGGAAAAGGCCTGATATTTTATCCCAAAATTTGTTAAAAAACATTCCCAAATGGTAAAAAAAAAAACGCTTATGACATCGGCTGTTTCACTTTTTAACAAAGCACAGTCCGATCGGGTCTCGTATGGGTTTTAGACTATACCTCGATTTGGATAAAGATGGCATTATCCGTGTTGTTCCGGCGCTTATTATATTTGAAATGAAATTCAAGCGTTTTGTGAATTGGCTGAATGGAAAACAAAAGATGTTGCGCAATTTGAAATATTATGTGAAAGATTCCTAAGCAAAAACCTGGCAGCAAAACGAAACCTGTTGATTTTTTAAAGCAAGCGTCATTAAATAAACATACATCGTCATGAAGTATAAGTCTTTCCATTGAAACTCCTTCCATTTTTAATGTTAGTCAGGTTTTTTTTTCCTTCTTTGGGACCCGCCGAAAATCGGCCCTTTCCCCTCGGATTTTTTTCCCCTCAGCTGGTAAAATTTCCCCTAGATTTCATTTTCCCCTAAAAAAAAAAAAAAAAAAAAAAAAATTTTTTTTTTTTTTTTCCTTTAAATATATAAGTTATCCTGATCCACTGTAGAAACTAGAAAAATCTTGCATAATTAAATTATCTGTTGCCATGAATTTGTTTTAAAAACAGTAAAATATGTTAAATTGATTATTTTAGACTTTGCTTATTTTCCCCAAGATCCAGCTTTTCGCACAATTTTTTCCCCCAAAATTCGACGTTTCGCGCGATTTTTTTCCCCTCAAAAAAGGCCAGGCCCTTTCCCCAAAATCAGATAAAAACCCCTGTTAGTAATTTAATAACACATGACTATTTTGCATCGTCCTTGTTGATTTCCGAAAGCAAAGTGCTGACTGTTGAAAGCAGCAGTTCTTCAGATGAAGGGCCTCCTAGTGCTAATACAAGAGCACCGCCTTGCGGGTGCAGACCGCTCATCTATTTTCTTTTTAAAGGTGAAGGGACTCTCATTTTCAATCACAAAGGAGGGAGGAGTGGAGTGAAGAGGGGTGTATAGTGTGGGGTTGTGGACATTTATTACATTATCTTCCAAAAAAGCGAAAAAAAAAGAAAAAAAAAAAATCGGGGGGGGGGGGGGGTATAGTGTGAGGGTGTGGTGATAATTTGTGAGATGATCTTAAAAAAAAAAAAATCCAACAAAAAAATTGGGGGTGGGGGGTGGGGTGGGGTGGGGGTATAGTGTGAGGGTGTGGTGGTCATTTGTGAGATGATCTAAAAAAAAAAAAAAAAAAAAAAAATTAGGGGGGGGGGAGGGGGGGAGGGCACGGGGGATGGTTTGGGTGAAGTCTATTGTGGTATGTCAGGTAAGAGTAGTTTCATCAAAGTATCAATAAAATCTAATCATAAATAAAGAAGTTATGGCAATTTTAGCAAAATTTAATAATTTGACCTTGAGAGTCAAGGTCATTCAAAGGTCAAAGTAAAATTCAAGTTGCCAGGTACAGTAACCTCATGATAGCATGTAAGTATTTGAAGTTTGAAAGCAATAGCCTTGATACTTCGAGTGGATCGAAACACAAAATTTAACCATATATTAAAAGTTACTAAGTCAAAAAGGGCCATAATTCCGTAACAATGACAACCAGAGTTATGCAACTTGTCCTTTTACTGTACCCTTATGATAGTTTGTGAGTGTTCCAAGTATGAAAGCAATATCTATGATACTTTAGGGGTAAAGTGGACCAAAACATAAATCTTAACCAAATTTTCAATTTTCTAAGTATAAAGGGCCCATAATTCCGTCCAAATGCCAGTCAGAGTTACATAACTTTGCCTGCACCGTCCCCTTATGATAGTTCATAAATCTTGCAAGTATGAAAGCAATAGCTTTGATACTGTAGGAATAAAGTGGACCTAAACACAAAACTTAATAAAATTTTCAATTTTCTAAGTATAAAAAGGGCACATAATTCTGTCAAAATGCCAGTCAGAGTTACATTACTTTGCCTGCACAGTCCCCTTATGATAGTTAGTAAGTGTTGCAAGTATGAAAGCAATAGCTTTGATGCTTAAGGAATAAAATGGACCTAAACACAAAACTTGTCAATTTTCTAAGTATAAAAAGGGCACATAATTCTGTCAAAATGCATGCCAGAGTTATCTAACTTTGCATGCCCAGTCCCCTCATGATAGTAAGTAAGTGGACCAAGTTTGAATGCAATAGCATTGATACTTACTGAGAAAAGTGGAACTAAACGCAAAACTTAATCAAAATTTTCAATTTTTTAAGTATAAAAAGGGCACATAATTCTGTCAAAATGCACGCCAGAGTTATCTAACTTTGCCTGCCCAGTCCCCTCATAATAGTAAGTAAGTGTACCAAGTTTGAATGCAATAGCATTGATACTTTCTGAGAAAAGTGGACCTAAACGCAAAACTTAACCGGACGCCGACGCCAACGCCAACGTGATGACAATAGCTCATATTTTTTTTTCAAAAAATAGATGAGCTAAAAATGGTGCCTGATGTGACTGAAGATTTGTGAGAGCTTATTATGTGGAAAACTGTTTATAATGATGGTGTTTGTGATAAAGATGTTGAACTCTTTAATGTAGTTCGAAATCCAGATTTATTTTCCCAATTTCTTGAAAATGCAGATAAAATTTCCAATTTCGAAACCATGTGCTATCTTCCCAACAGTGCTCCAGCTAGGCCTAAATAGATTGGCACCACGCCCTGCCCTTCCGAACCTCAGCCCTACAGTTCTGCCATAGGGCTTCTCTTGCCCTTAATTTTTTTTTATATATGATAAATCTCTTATTACATTGTATTTAATTTATTCCTGAGTGCAGACAATATTTTGAAATGTTTTAATAATGGGAATAATATATTCTCACAATTATTAATAACATAACAAATGAACATGCAACAGGAAGCATTCCAGAAAAACCCACGCGCTCGAAAGTGCCCTTTTGAGAAAATACTTTGCGTCAAAAGTGCCCTTTTGACAAAAAAGCCCTCACTGCCCTTTTCAAATCCTAGCTGAAGCCCTGGAATTGCAGTTTGCCTACTGAATGTAATAAGTCATGTAACTGACATTTTTATACATTTTTACTTTTTTCCATTTTTGTGTTTATTAAGGCGACATACATCAACTGTTAAAATATTAAGTCAACCTTTTTGGTAAAAATAATGTTTTTATCAAATTTTTGAAATTGACATAACAAACACATGTCATTTTCTGAATGCAAAAAGTAGCGTAACTGCCATTTTGTTGAATTTTCAGGAGAAGCAAAAACATGTTCTATTAAAATAATAAACATGTTTTCGTATTCAAATTTTCTGATAAGTATTATAATAACTGTTTTAACACTTTAAAAACGAAACAAAACTCCAAATTGATATGTCTTTTTAAAACAATAAAAAATTAAGAAACGAGCAGTTACCATAATTTTCAACACTGAAATATTTTTAGCGCAAAAAATAACGCAAGTGCTCTTACTGTATTTTTGTAAATGTCTGAAAATATGCTTTCCTGAACAATTTACAAAATGTCAGTTACCCTGGTTATTACTTTCAGTACACGAGTTGTGTTTACAGGGTTTTTTATCTAATTTTGAGAAATGGGCCTGGCCATTTTGAGGGAAAAAATAGCGTGAAACTCCGAATTTTGGGGGGAAAAATAGCATGAAGGATAACCTTGACCTTCCACCACTCAAAATGTGCAGCTTCATGAGATACACATGCATGCCAAATATAAAGTTGCTATCTTCAATATTGAAAAAGTTATGGCCACTGTTAAAGTTTTTCGGGCGGACAGACAGACTGACATACACACATACTTACTGACGGACAGTTCAACTGCTATATGCCACCCTACCGGGGGCATAAAACATGTGTTTCTGTTTTCCGTACCCTGTTTTTTTCTCCAAGGAGACCATAAACGAACCTTTTATTTATTTTGGCCTAACATTATTAAAGTAAACTTTAAGGTGTTACACTTTTATTGGTATATATCTCAGCTTTTACTTTACTAACAGCCAACAAGCACCATGCCCATTATACTCGCGAGAGGCGTGAGGCAGTACTATGAGATAGATAGATATACTATGTTTTAAGTTTTCGTATCGAATTGTAGGAACCAATGGTTGTGGTGTCAAAATATTATAGGGGCGAGTCCAGGTTGTCAAAAGAATGTAGGAGGGACTGTCCTGTTTGTCAAAACAATGTGGGGCGAAAGTCCACCTTGTTACAATTAGCATTGGAGCGATGTCCAGATACCATCAGAAACCATTTGGGCTACAAAGGCAAAGCTGAGAGTTGAATTATTGCAACTACTAAAACAAAGAAAAATGCTATTAATTTGATAAAATAACTTAATAAAGTTGAATAAATACTAGCTAAAGAAACTTCAGCGTACAGTTTATATAGTATTGACAGACCTGTACGCTGAAGCTAACCCCGTATCGAAAGTCAACCAGAGTCGTAACATATTTATGTCACGCTATAAATCAAAGAAAGCTCATTTTCTTGGATACATTTCTACATATATTGGTGAATGAATATAAATTACTGAATCGAGGAATATTTTAAGGTTCAAATGTTTCAAATGCATCTTACAAAAGATGAAAATAACTCTCATCAGTCTGAAATTCACAATTTTGACGCCATTGTCGCTTTGTCACGTGACGAGTTTTCATTTGGATACTTTCGGATAAACCTTGACATTTTATGCTGAAATTGTAAACATTACTTTCGTTTTCTGAAATCTATTATTTGTGATTTACAACTTACGTCTGGTGGATTATAAGACTGATTTCATTGTGAATCAGGTAGTTTTATATAATATTTACTTTGACTTTGTATTGACACTACAATTTGTTTACAAAATAAGCCAGAATAATTAAAATACCGGGAAATGTCTTTCTGAATTTGAAAACACCTGAGCACATGGTTTGTTACTAAAAATAGAAATAACGTCATATGACCGTGAAATCTCGGGAGATTCGCATTTCAAGAAAGTCTGTCAGGTCGCTGTTTTTCTCGATATGTAAGAGCAGAGTAGATACATTTTAAATGTTTAAGATAGTATTTTGTGAAAGAATATATCAGTTAAATGTGAAAAATGTCAATCTTTCCAATCAAGTGGTTGATTTGGGCCAACAACTGCATTTAAAAGCTGTTTTGGACCGGTCTTTGTTAACTGTCAACTTTTCGAGAATTTCTGGTTGACTTTCCTAATGGGGTTGGTCCATAACTATAAAGTCGCGCCAGTCAAAAATCATAAAAAGCGACATTTAAAGTTATGGAAGCCAGAACTAAATAAATACATATTAAAGGCAAGGGATGATCGTTGTTTATCAGGCAGCACATGGGTTTAAGTTAATACAACTATTTATTTTGGAAAACATTTGAGTTTTTATCTTGCTGTTTTCACAATCTGAAAATTAACTATAGGAAGCCATATTGAAGTAACAAGTCCAAACATGCTTTAAAAAGTAAATATGTAAAAACAGTCTTAAATATTTACAAAACATAAACACTGCATGACTAAATGTCATTTTAATACTTGCTGAACACCTATGATGTACCACTTGACATGTGCATGTCTACTATTTACCTTCCCAAGAAAACGACCTTTAATGTAACGTTTTCCAGTACCAGGATTCACAATCAAGTCAGGAATATGTTCTTTCCGAACTTCTTCCTTTTTTACTACAGCAGCTGACATATTTATTTAAAAATAAAGAACTTAAAAAGTATCCCAATATAACACAACTTTAAATAGCAAGAATTTTTTTCAATTCAACATCCCGTGTTCGGATTGATTTTCAAATTTTCTAAGGTATTGTGAATGTTTTATAAACAAAGCGTTGATTGGCGGGTTTTAAATTTATAACAGTTTCATTGGTTGCTTAGACCGCCACACAACAAGCTTGTTTATGCCCGTCTATAAACGTTTCGTCTCATGGATTTTAATTGGTTTAAATATAGAAAACTATCCAATCGCAAAACGAAATAGTTTTGCTCCATAGTCTTTACCTCAAGCAGCTTGTCAAAATGATACAAAGACTGACAATTAAGCGTCTGCTGATTTTCACTGCAAAATGGCGATGCTGGCCGAGCCACGACGAAAACAAAAGTTTTCGGTGGATCCCCGTAACATTTCTTGGAGCAATGGTATTTGATAAAAAGTGTTTTTATATATTACAGACATGTAGGACAATCAGCCGAACATTTCTGTACAGTAATAACGCTTTGTTCACAGTCACGAGTAGTCCATACTCCATATAAACGGACTCACAGTCACAGAGCCTGCCCTTTGATAATTTTTGGTATGGCGGCTCTGGCAGTCCATATGCACCTCTTCATAAACATGGGTGCAGATCAGCGCAGCGAATCCGTGCGCTTCACTAAACAGACGTCGTTCGAGAAAAATTGAGGAAAATAATGAATAAACTTCATAAACATGTTAAATTTACCTGAATGGCAACCTACGGATGGTATCCTTTGCATGCACCCTATAAAAACACGACAATGTTTCAACACACTTTTCTTGCTGACATGTTTATGTTTAAATTTGAAACAATGAATTCTGTATCGAATACCACATCATTATCGACTTTATAGGCTGGAGCACATAACCCGACGTGCAAAATATTGGTGTACTGCGACCTAACCAATATAGACCAATTCACGCGTGACGTCACGCTCACCTGCGTGTTTTTATCCGTGCTACTCTGGTAGGCAAAAGAAAGACACGATCAAAGGGGAGATATCGAGCATGATATTTATTGTCACGCTCTATATCTATATTAAATACATTATTTAATATATTTTAATATGTATACCACCATTTTTAGATTTTAGATTTAAACATCCCAAAAGTTGTTGTACTGTACTCAAACAAATAAGAATGAAAACAAACAATAAATAGATCGATTCCATGCACACAGCATACAACAACTTACCACTATGATAATCCATAATCCATCTGTTATTAAGTATGTACAATTGCTGCAACTAAAGAACAGGGTCTGAACTAATAACACTTTGTTTATGTGTTAAGGAATCTTTGAGTATCAGATAAAATTTGTTAAATCGTATAACGTAATTTACCAATTGTTCATCTAATGTACCTCAATATACATTTGACTTATTCATACTCGTGTTTGTTGAAATGTGTTTTCTGGCGCGTATCAATATCAACCACATGACTGTGATGTTGACGAGGTACATTGTGCAAGTCAACTAAAAAAAGTCTTCCAAAACATTGAACTAAATTTTGCAATTATATCATTCTGTAATCTGACCATAGCTGATTACATCAATGCACACATTATAAACTCGGTAGTATTATTGGCAAAATATTTTATTTTTAAATGCAAACAGGCAAACAGGAAAAAAACAACACCATAAATAGATTTTCTTGTGTCCTTTTAATAATATAATTTAACAAGAGGAATTAATCGCGACTACACAAAATAAATTACATATATTGTATATTCGTTGTGCGCTTTTTATGCTCAATGGGTACACCTACCCTAAAAAAAATGTAAATATACTTTGTGACATAGTTTCACCTACCTTAAAGCAACATTTATACACTTTTTCCCTTGTATGTATATATATATATATATATATATAATATAATAAAATATATATCGAAATTGACACTGTTTTAAACATATATTTCACACCATCCATAGTCTTTATAGATGCTATGTACCATAACTAATATCGGGACAAAAGACAACATATATACTACTTTTGTGCTTTTTTAAACATAATATGTTATATACGAAATATATTATTTTGACGATAGAAATAAAAAAGGAAATTACTAAAAATAGTCTTGTCTGTCTGTCTAGGAAAACTAACACTTTGACACATTAAATAAATTAATTTAATTTAATTGGTTTGATTTGATTGTTTGCATCAATCTTAAAATCGTGTTAGCCTTTGTATTCCGGTGTTTAATTGCCCCCTTTGTTCGGCACAAGCCGATTATCTCGTTTTGATCAGATATTGTCCCTACTTAACTAACAGCAAAGTGTCATAAACTACAGCAGGGACCTATACAAACAATAGGTCCCTGACCACAGGTGGTATATGAAAGTCTGGTCATTAAACACAATTGATGATACCACCATGTCTTCTCTTTCTAGTAGTATTGAGCAGTTATTTGGGGTTGAGTAATATACCGCCAAAGTTCAACTGTTCAATAAGATATGCTACATATTGTAAAAAAAAAATAAAGTAATTTGTCCAGTATATATTAACAGAAAATGTACGCTGTGAAGATACTAGCCTGTTTACCGGTAATTTATAACAAAACGTATTCAATAATTGGTAAATGTACATATAATCATTAAACGTATTTAGCGGGTACCGGTTAATTAAAACTACGTCATTCCGTTACCTTGATGCTAATGACTAACGAGTATATATTTTTTTATAGATAAGAATACATGTATTAATTAAACAATATTGACATTAAAAATGCAATATCTTTAACCCTTAAAGCGCTGGAGCTGAATTTTAAAGGCCTTTGCAAACAGTTTGGATCCAGATGAGGAGGATCTCATCAGGATCCAAACTGTTTGCTATTCTGATAGTATTCTTTGAAAAAAATCGAAGAAAATGCTAATTTTAGAAATTCTGCAGACGACATTTAAGCAGACGACAAATTACCCAGCATGCAAAGGGTTAATATTATTTAGGTGTTATGATGTTGTTGTTTATGTTTTCGATATATTGACTAAACACGTGCCGTTATCTATACGACATAATGTTTATCGTAACTGTACCCAGTGCTTTTGCCTACCAGCGCATCGCGCATGCGCGAAAATTCGGAATCAAAACAATAACAATGAATTGGTCTATTGGGTCAATTTTCCAAAACAAAACCTAAGTCAATAAAATCAATTATTTCTTGCTTTAATGGTACCATTTGGATGAGTTTGTGGTTTAGATAGGTTAACTTTAATAAGTTCTTGCAGTTTCAGTGTTCCTTAACCCTTGCATTGTTGATAACATTTTGCACCCATGGACAAGAGAGATCGCATTGCAACTCTAAGCAGCCCATTGGGCTATAAAGCTTAGAGTTGAATTATTGCAACTAATTCACGAGGAACACATGTTTAAGGGAATCCGGATTGTTTCGCCCTAATACATGTTCGTCCCTGAATTGTTTTACCCTAATTCCTGGGTCGTCTCGCCCTAGTTTTTATATATACAGCGATTCTAAGGATTTATCTTTTATATAGTAGCTTGCAGGCTTGACAAAATTGCCGGTCCACCGGTCCTGACAGGCAGATTTCCATTTGGTCCGACAGGTTTAACAAGAATGTCGGTCCTGGCGACCCGCAAAATGTGAAATGAGTGCAAACATATATTTTTTTCAAAGTTGATAATTCGAAGAGCAAACCCCTTTCTACATCATGTAAATGAGTTTGCTCATTGTTTTGATGTTTGCAATAAGTTTGTTACGTACAATTAGCAAATCCGACTGGTTACACAACACCTACTTCAAACTCAGTCGCAAAATAAGCAACTGAGTTCTAACAAAAAAGATCTTGATAGCTTTGACATATTTTTCGAGTAGATAAGGCAGGGCTTAACACTTACTTTTAACACTTACTTTTTTTTCAACTAGCCCATTCGGGCTAGTTAATGCAGAACCTACAAGCCCTGACCAATCTTTCATGTGCCCTGACCCAAGTATTAACAAAATCTTTATATTTATCATTCAACTTGTATTTTCTTGAGCTTTGAGATGCGCAATTATCATTCTTATTAGCTTGCCTCACTAATGCTAATGAATTCATTACTCATTACTTCATCTACTTAAGACATCTATTTGTAATCTTCACGCCATTTGGGGAGAAATTTCCTTGTTGTTTTTTTCCTCATACTTTCTCTTACTTTCCTCCTTCCCTTTTCTTATCTGAGGAACCCCCATCCCCACATGTAAAGCCAAACTTAAACAGCGACATGAAACGTTAGAACTTTTTTACAAAGATTGCCGCAGTTGCCATCTGACAACAAATTTAAAATGAATCTTAGGTGTCGCAAAATAACGTGTTACCGTAGTCGTAAAAATTGTACAGGGTTAACTCTCTACTTAAAGCCGTGATCAACCATTAATATATGTTTTTCTAATTGAATTGCGTAAAAAAGATTGTCAAAACACTTCTAATCGATTAAACAAATGAAAATTATTTAAAATTGATAAATAACTAATAATTTTATAGTAACTTTTTGTTTATGTTGAGTTTCATACCTTCATCAATCCCGGACAATCCTGGGCGATCCCGGCTTTTAGTTTAAAACATATTTTAATCGAGAAAACACGTCACTTCAAGGAAACCAATCAAAAACCGTATCTAGCAGAATTCCCTTTAAAAATAGGTTATGACGTGTTTTACCAAGAAAAGTGCCGGGGATTTTCTGAATTTTCGGCCTCTTTTTGATTGCAATCAGGGGGTTTCAAATCTATTTCGAGTTACGATTTGTTGTTGTTTCCGACTTCACTCTTGGATTTAATTGTCATCTGGTCATACTGTATTAAGATTGTTGTATCTTTGAAAAGCTTATTTAAACTGCAGTTTATTGATATAGAACACATAATCCCGCCCAAAATACACACGACCGGTCGGGCATGTTCCTGGGACATTGGCTAGCCCGGATCTAGGTACAGGCAGTGAATTTCGTTCGGACGTGCCTTAGTGTTAAGCCCTGTAAGGACATTAAAATATGCATTTCTTTATGAAGCATGGCTTTAAAAAGGTTGTTTATTAAATATAAACAATGTTCTAGTGATATCTTTATAACATGCACTCGTCATTGGTTTCCAAAAACGTTATCATTTTACATTGTACAATTAACGTGTTTGTTAACCGCAATTTTATTTTCGATACTTCTTGTTACTTAATTAGTTAACATTGTTTTAATGCCTAAATGGATATAATTGGTCAGTTAAGTATAGTTTAACCAATAAGATGCCCTGTTACATATTTTGTTGGATGATCATCATCCAATATGTTGTTTTTATGTTGTTTTTTTTGGTCCAGCTAAATATTCTGAAATGCCTGTCTTGATGACCGGCATATTTTTTCCAATTTCGCCAAGCCTGAGCTTGTCACAAGCAGAATTCTCACTTCCCTCTGAACTTTAACAACGGTAATTGGGGTTAAAGGGATCTTTTCACGGTTTGGTAAATTGACAAAATTGAAAAAGTTGTTTCAGATTCGCAAATTTTCAGTTTAGTTATTATATTTGTGAGGACACAGTATTACTGAACATTTGCCATCGTCTTATATAGCCATTATATGCATCATTTGACGATTTAAAAACCTAAAAATTATAAAGCGTTGCAACGGGAAACGATTAAATAATTTGGAGCGTTCTGTTGTTGTCGTTTGAATTTGTGAAACTACGAAGATTGCTTATATAACATATAAAATACGCATCTTTTGTATGCTTGGCAGGATAGCTCAGTTGTCTAATGTGTTTTTACTTCAGGATTCCGGGGGTCACTGGTTCGAGCCATGCTGCGGGCTACGTTTTTTTTCCTTTTTTAAATTTTATTTTTGATTTTTTACTAGATTTTAAAATTGAATGTTTACATTTATCAATATAAAGCATTTAATGACAAACTTCAAAACATGCAATATTCTTTGAAAAGGCCCCTTTAAGGGGATAATAAAAAACACATATCTGGCAATCTTCTGTATTGTTTTCTTCAATGTTTGCAATATAATTTGCACACAAAAATGTGCCTTATATTCTATATAGTTTCTAAAGGGCAAACATGTCACCGAAAAGATACATTCAAAACGTACAAAAATCAACATTAAATGAATTCTGCTCCGAGTGTAGACAAGGAACAAGTAATAAAACAAGAAAAAAATATATATCCCCATCGCACATAACAGAGAAAGGCGTAAATAAACTGTTAAGGTCGCCGTGGTGTAATGGATATGGTGTCCAACTAGCGACCGGGAGGTCACGAGTTCGATCCCCACCGCTGGAGCATTCTTTAGATCTCACCCAAAGACACCAAGTACTGGTTCTAGGCCCAGGAAACAGACTTGAGAGCTTTTATATAAGCCTTAGGCTTTCGATGCTATCAAGCTAAAATAAATAGGTTTAAACTAAACTGTTTTCCAGTTTAAACATTTCCAAAGCTTAGGGCCCAGACGTTATCCCAAACCTGGTACTCAAGAATTGCGCAGCTCGAACACTATGGCAAATATAAGGAAAGAACATGTCGGATCAGTGTGGGGACTTATATTACAAACGCACAGTTGCACTTTACTGAAAAAAATACTAATTTGTTTAAAAAAATCATGAAACCTATAGAAAACTCTCACGAATGAGCGGGCTCTCCACTTTATCCCATTAAAACTGGTAAAATATTAAAAAAGACATCCTTAAAAAAAACTCTTAAGTAAACTTGCCAGTTACGGTATCGTTGGACCTCTGAATACATGGCTCCGAGACTTTCTCACAAACCGCAACATGCAAGTTGTTCTAGACGGGGAAAATTACACTTATGCCCATGTCGACTCAGGAGTACCCCAAGGAACCGTCCTCAGCCCACTCTTGTTCCTGTGCCACATCCCCATGTCGACTCAGGAGTACCCCAAGGAACCGTCCTCGCCCCACTCTTGTTCCTGTGCCACATCCCCATGTCGACTCAGGAGTACCCCAAGGAACCGTCCTCGGCCCACTCTTGTTCCTGTGCCACATCCCCATATCAACTCAGGAGTACCCCAAGGAACCGTCCTCGCCCCACTCTTGTTCCTGTGCCACATCCCCATGTCGACTCAGGAGTACCCCAAGGAACCGTCCTCGGCCCACTCTTGTTCCTGTGCCACATCAAAGACCTCCCTGACTCAGTCAAGTTACAAGTATGACTCTTTGCTGACCATTGCCCCCTGTACAGGCCCATACAAAACATTCAAGACCACATAGCCCAAGACGATCTGAAAGCGATGGAAATCTGGACATATTCATGGGGAATGCGTTTTAACGCCAAGAAATGTTATATTCTGAGTGTTAACAACCGCTCATCACACTTCTATGAACTAGATAAGCACATCCTCCAACAAGTAGAAGAAAATCCATACCTTTAGGTGTTACCATCTCTGCCAATCTAAATTGGGACACAGACATCAACAAAATAGTTAAAAAAGCTAATTGTTCCCTAGGATTCATACGAAAAAACCTGAAAAACTGCCTTATCACCTGCAGAAAAACAGCATTCTTAGCTCTAGTCCGATCAACACTTTAGTACAGCTCCATAGTATGGGACCCTCATCTAGACAAGCATATTGACAAAATCGAGCGCATCCAGAGACAAGCAGCTAGATTCATTACAGGGGATTACCACTCACGGGATGAAGGCTGTGACAAGTCCATGCTCAATAAACTGGAACTTCAAAGTCTACAGCACAGACGAAAAACGAACCGACTCACCACCAGTACAAAGAAGTCAGGGGGAAGATGCCAGCCTCACCTTGTCATGACAAATTAACACTATCAAGAAATAAACATAACGTTAAACCAAAGCCATTTAATGACTACCAAGCTTCTTACATTCTAGACAACCAAGTGACTGATAATTCTGTGTTTTAAAACTTTTGTATGTAAAACTGATCAATTTAAAAACTCATTTTTTCAAAGAACTGTGTTTGATTGGAACAAACTTTAGGCATTGTTGTAAGCGCGACCACCGGTTTCAAGTCTGCGTGGACAGATCCACAGTTGGATTAATCTCTCTCCCGTTGCAACCTATGCCTTACAATGCCCTGCAATGTATCAATTCAGATTCAGAAGGAAACAATTATTGTTACTCCATTCACTGCACATTTCTAAAACAAAAGATTGTGTTGAGTTACTAACATCAACAACAAGAAATTACACATATGTGTAGCACATCAGAAATTCAAACCAATATACATAATATGTTTAGTAAATGGTGAAAATACTTTTGGTTATTCTTATTTTATTTTTTTAAATATCAAAAAAAAATAAGACTCCATTTTGTAGTTTATAACTTCATTCATGTATTTCCAACCAAAACTTTCTCTTTTCAAGGTCCATGTGGTATTGTATATAGACCAGTTGACATGAACGTGCATCTGCAAAGTTTTGAATTTGGCTCTTTTCAATATGAATTTTAATGCTAAAAAATTATTGTGTGATATAAATTTATGGAATATAACAAGAAAATAAGCACCTTTCTGAAGTCTTGAACTTTAAACATTGGTGTGAAAACTGAAATTCACACAAATGTTTAAAGCTTTAGATTTCAGAAATGTATGATGTTTGATGAAGAAGGAAATCCAACTTTGACTATAAAAAACGTTTATTAAGAAATGTATCATTAAGTATGACTGACATATAACCATAATAGTATTTTTCTTTGAATTCAAACCTCCTCTAAAGTTTTAAAGTAAATTCTTAATAAAATGTTTACCATTTTCTACACAATTTAACTTTCACCATCATCAACACAGATGAACAATCACAATGGTCTATGACTCCGACATTAGATTGGACTTAGAAATGTTCTGTATTATAACTGTTTTCCGGAGGTTTTATATGCAACACTTTCAGATATTGAGCTGATTTTTGGTACATGCGTCTCGACTGGTCTATATACAGTTCTTATTGTATTGATTGAATCACATCTGATGAAAAATTATGTTGTTTTATAAATATTTAATAGTGATGATGATCTGTTAATGCCTTTTGATATTTGGTTTTAGATGACGGAAAAATTGGCCAAAAATTGATGGAAAAAATGGGTTGGTCCAAAGGGAAAGGCTTAGGGGCCAATGAAGATGGTAAAACAGAGCATGTTGCTGTTAATGTAAAGAATGACACCAGAGGTAGGTGATCACTGTATTTATATATTGGTTAATTGCTTAAATCTGTTTGCACTGAACATATTTTTTCCAATTAATGAACTATTTATTTGTAAATTCTTATGGTTAAGCAAGTAAAATTTACAAGATTTATTGTTCCAGAGGAGTCCTTAATTGGAAGAAGAAAAAAGTCTTTCTTATTCTTTGTGAATAAAATATGTTTGAAATAAATAATTACATTGGTTAAGTGTTGAAAAATCAAGAAAGTGTGTAGCCAACATTTAAATAAATTCCAGAAAATATGAAAATGTGTTAAAAACTATTTAACTATTTCTTTACATACACTCTCTTTATTTAAATGAAAACCGATTTGGCTTATTTTTAGGTGTTGGATGCTCCAAGAATCATGCTGACAACTGGATCGCTCACCAGGATGATTTTAACAGTCTTCTGGCATCTCTAAACCAGGAGAACAACTCAACCCCAAATAGTGATGTTGAAAAGGTGATCAGTTTGGAACACAAGTCAAAAACAGCTAAAGGGAGACTGCAGTAAGTTTCCGTTACTTTAAGTTGGTTAATATTTCAATGCCAAGTATTTTATTGTTTAATCGATGGCAATGACTATAAATATATGACTTACAACAATTTATACTGAAAAACAGTGTATGTTAGTTTCTTGTTGAGTCGTCAGTTCTTTTTGAGTCGTGGTTATTGAGATCGCATGAAGTCACGTGATAGAATTATCACACACCATGCAGTCGTTCAGAAAAAAGTTTTCACACAGTCACCATTGTTTTTCTCATCAAAAATGTGACAAAAACAGGTCAATATTTTAATTCATCAGAACTCAATACGTTCTTATCAAATATTTCCTCTTATATGTACAGTTTATATAGTGTTCCTTAGTATTTGTTTTGTTTATTCATCAGTATTTTCAATACTAACTCATCTGTTGATTTTTTCTCTCAAGGAATTAAACTCTTCTGCAATGTCAGTGTTAAGGCTGTTAATGGTATGCAAATCTTGAAATTGGAATAGCCAATCAGAATCGATGGTTCATTAAGAACCTAATGCCAAGACAACGGTTTGAATCTATCAACACAATCAATTATTTATTATTATAACAGATGATAAACATTTGAAAAGAAAGCTATAAATATGAAGACCAAAGGTAAATTATTATGTTTGAAATGATTCATAGTCATATCTTCATAAAATACTTGTGATGTAAAAAATTACCCATGACTCAACACTCATATAAGTAGCATAGATAAATTTTAAATGACACATGCTATTTTACATTTAAATTTTGCATATTTAGATATTATTGTAGTGCAAAACTGAGGCAATCATTTTTCATAGCCCATTGTGTTTTTGCAGTTATCAGAAGTTTACAAAAGGCAAAGATCTTTCCTTGAAGTCTGGTCAGGACCTTGATTGTGTATTTGGCAAGAGGAAATCACATTCAGGAAGCAATACTCCTCTACCAGGCTCAGAGGTAAGGCTCCTTTGAGTTGTAGGAACTTGCCCCTGAAATAATATGTAGTGATGTAAACAAATGGAAATGTGTGATTATCCCCACGCTTTTTGAAAAAAAGGTGGGGATATTGTGGTTATCTCCGCCGTCCGTCCGTCTGTCTGTCCGTCCGTCCTGGCCACTATCTCCTCCTACACTAAAAGCACTAGAACCTTGAAACTTACACACATGGTAGCTATGAGCATATGTGCGACCCTGCACTATTTGGAATTTTGATCTGACCCCTGGGTCAAAAGTTATAGCGGTTGGGGTGGGGCCGCGTCAGAAATTATCACTCATTTTTTTAGGTTATTTTACATTTACTTCTTTATTTCTACACCGATTCACTTCAAATTGATACTGGACCTCTCTTATGACAATACGGTCAATCTCAACCATGCATGGCCCCATTCCCAACCCTGGGGCGCCCCGCCCACATAGGCCACACCCACCAAAAATTTCCATTTACTATAATTTTTTCATTTCTACACGGATTCACTTCAAATTGATACTGAACTTTTGTTATGACATTAGGGTCAATCTCAACTATGCATGGCCCCAATCCCAACCCTGGGGCGCCCGCCCACATAGGCCACACCCACCAAAAAATTCCATTTACTATAATTTTTTCATTTCTACACGGATTCACTTCAAATTGATACTGAACTTCTCTTATGACATTAGGGTCAATCTCAACTATGCATGGCCCCATAACCAACCCTGGGGCCCCGCCCACATAGACCACACCCACCCAAAATTGCCTTTACAATAATTTCTTCTTTTCTACACCGATTCACTTCAAATTGATACTGAACTTCTCTTATGACATTAGGGTCAATCTGAACTATGCATGGCCCCATTACCAACCCTGGGGCGCCCCGCCCACATAGACCACACCCACCCAAAATTGCCTTTTTAGCCGGATTTTTTTCGAAAAAATCTCGGCTTATAGATTGATGTTGTCGGGCGGGCGGGGCGGGCGGGCGGGCGGGCGGGGTGGCGGCGTGCTCGAAAATGTTAAAGTTCTTATTTCATGGTATAACTTTGGTATGCTTGGACCTAGAGTCTTCAAACTTGACATGAAGGTTGGCCAGGATTAACAGATGACCACTGGTCATTTCAAGGTCATTCATTTGAAGGTCAAGGTCACTGTGACCTTCAATATAAAAAATGTTAAAGTTGTTATAACTTTGGTATGCTTGGACCTAGAGTCTTGAAACTTGACATGAAGGTTGGCCATAACTAGTTAGTAACCACTGGTCATTTCAAGGTCATTCATTTGAAGGTCAAGGTCACTGTGACCTTGAATGTAAAAATGTTAAAGTTCTTATTTCATGGTATAACTTTGGTATGCTTGGACCTAGAGTCTTCAAACTTGACATGAAGGTTGGCCAGGATTAACAGATGACCACTGGTCATTTCAAGGTCATTTATTTGAAGGTCAAGGTCACTGTGACCTTCAATATAAAAAATGTTAAAGTTGTTATAACTTTGGTATGCTTGGACCTAGAGTCTTGAAACTTGACATGAAGGTTGGCCATAACTAGTTAGTAACCACTGGTCATTTCAAGGTCATTCATTTGAAGGTCAAGGTCACTGTGACCTTGAATGTAAAAATGTTAAAGTTCTTATTTCATGGTATAACTTTGGTATGCTTGGACCTAGAGTCTTCAAACTTGACATGAAGGTTGGCCAGGATTAACAGATGACCACTGGTCATTTCAAGGTCATTCATTTGAAGGTGAAGGTCACTGTGACCTTCAATATAAAAATGTTAAAGTTGTTATAACTTTGGTATGCTTGGACCTAGAGTCTTGAAACTTGACATGAAGGTTGGCCAGAACTAGTAAGTAACCACTGGACATTTCAAGGTCATTCATTTGAAGGTCAAGGTCACTGTGACCTTGAATGTAAAAATGTTAAAGTTGTTATAACTTTGGTAAGCTTGGACCTAGAGTCTTGAAACTTGACATGAAGGTTGGCCAGAACTAGTAAGTAACCACTGGACATTTCAAGGTCATTCATTTGAAGGTCAAGGTCACTGTGACCTTGAATGTAAAAATGTTAAAGTTCTTATTTCATGTTATAACTTTGGTATGCTTGTACCTAGAGTCTTCAAACTTGAAATAAAGATTGGCCAGTACTAGAAGATGACCACTGGTCATTTCAATGTCATTCATTTGAAGGTCAAGGTCACTGTGACCTTAAATGTTAAAATGTTAAAATTGTTATAACTTTGGTATGCTTGGACATAGAGTCTTCAAACTTGACATGAAGGTTTGCAAGCACACTTAGATGACCACTGGTCATTTCAAGGTCATTCATTCTAAGGTCAAGGTCACTGTGACCTTGAATGTAAAAATGTTAAAGTTCTTATAACTTTGGTAGGTAAAAATGTTAAAGTTCTTATTCCATGTTATAACTTTGGTATGCTTGTACCTAGAGTCTTCAAACTTGACATAAAGGTTGGCCAGTACTAGAAGATCACCACTGCTCATTTCAATGTCATTCATTTGAAGGTCAAGGTCACTGTGACCTTCAATGTTAAAATGTTAAAATTGTTATAACTTTGGTATGCTTGGACCTAGAATCTCAAACTTGACGTAAAGGTTTGCAAGCACACTTCAGGGTTCGACACTAAGGCACGTCCGACAGACATTGTCTAGTAAGATCGGTGGTCGGGCTAGTAAAACTGCCGGCTAACTTGTCCGACTGGTCGTACATAAATAAAAAAAAATGTATACTGATTCAAAATATTTTTAAATAACTGCTGTGAAAACCTTTACTTTTAATGTGTAAAATTACTCTTGTATCCGTTATTTACATTAAAACAAAACTAGTATATTTAAATAAACGGGAAGCATTCACATGATTCATCGCTATTTTAGACACAAAGGAGAGCTTCCTGCAGAAATTGTTTGTTTCAATTGGTCAAGTTGTCATGAATATTAATGATTTTCTGCAGTGTCGTAAAACTGTAGGGCATGATTTTACAACTTCTATCGAAAAGCGGTATTGTCAATGTAAACTTTTTTGCGTAGCAGACAAGATAATGTAATTTAAAGAATGGCTTTGTTCAAGTTCGGATTTTTGTCCGACAAATCAGTTAATACAAAAGAATCCGACGCTTAACTGACACAAAACGTAAATATAAAGAAACACAAAAACGTCAATTTTATCATAGATGGAAAATCGATTCAGTTCCCATGGCTTGAATTTGACGAAGAAAAGCAAAAAAGGGTTATTTTATTGTTTTACTATATGCATAAAAAAATCTGGTGTTCACTGATTATTTACTGATAAATCCTGATTAAACAGTTACATGACACAATTGTGTTCATTTGCTATGTCATTTATGGTCTAGTAAACATCAGGTTCGGGCTAGTACATTTTAAGAGGAGCTGGTCCGACGGTCTTGCTGTTAAAAAAAGTTAATGTCGAACCCTGCACTTAGATGACCACTGGTCATTTCAAGGTCATTCATTTCAATGTCATTCATTTGAAGGTCAAGGTCACTGTGAACTTAAATGTTAAAATGTTAAAATTGTTGTAACTTTGGTATGCTTGGACCTAGAATCTCAAACTTGACGTAAAGGTTTGCAAGCACACTTAGATGACCACTGGTAATTTCAAGGTCATTCATTTGAAGGTCGAGGTCACTGTGACCTTGGATGTAAATATGTTAAAGTTGTTAATGCTTTGGTATGCTTAGACCTAGAGTCTTCAAACTTGATATGAAGGTTGGCCAGAACTAGTAGATGACCACTGGTCATTTTAAGGTCAAGGTCACCGTGACCTTGAATGTAAAAATGTTAAAATTCTTATTTCATGGTATAACTTTCTTATGCTTGGACTTACAGTCTTCAAACTGGACATGAAGGTTGGCCAGCACTAGTAGATGACAATTGGTCATTTTAAGGTCATTGAAGGTCAAGGTCACTGTGACCTTGAATGTTAAAAATTAAAAGTTGTTTTAACTTTCGTATGCTTGGACATGGACTTTGCCATGACTAACAGATGACCACTGCTCATGCCTTGAAAAGTACTTACATTTCATTTTGACCTTTGAACAATATTTCAGTAATTTAAGTATTGCATTGACAAAAACACGAAAGGTACTTTCCTGTCATTTAAATCAAAAATCCGGCTTCAATGCGGTCATCTCCGACCGCGGAACTCTTGTACTATAATTTCTTTATTTCTACACCGATTCACTTCAAATTGATACTGAACCTCTCTTATGACAATACGGTCAATCTCAACTATGTATGGCCCCATTACCAACCCTGGGGCCCCGCCCACATAGACCACACCCGCCCAAAATTGCCTTTTACTATAATTTCTTCATTTCTACACCGATTCACTTCAAATTGATACTGAACTTCTCTTATGACAATACGGTCAATCTCAACTATGCACGGCACAATTACCAACCCTGGGGCGCCCTGACCACATATGTCACACCCACCCAAAATTGCCTTTTACTATAACTTCTTCATTTCTACACCAATTCACTTCTAATTGATGATGAACTTCTCTTATGACAATACGGTCAATCTCTGCTATGCATGGCCCCATTACCAACCCTGGGGCACACCTAGGTCAAACATTCGGCGTGGGGATACGCGTCGGCCTCTTCCGCGCCATTTCTAGTTCTGTTATGATTTGTGGAGCAATACACTGCAACTCTGTTTTATTGCAGTCCATTATATCGCGATGTCCAAAATATGGTGAGCCTGTGGTAGATCCCATTTTTTAACCCGCTTTAATTTTCTGTGTAATACGACATTCATAAATCAAGTATGGTTCAGATTGTTACGTAGCCATATCTTGGGAGTGCTTTGGTGGATTTCATTAAAACTTGTTATGAGTATATACATGTATATGGATAAGAGGATGATGCATGCCAAATGGCATTGTACACCATCGGTTAATGACGGAGTTATGGCCCTTTGTATCTTGAAAAAATGCTTTTTTGTGTGTCCGGAGCCATATCTTGGATATTGTTCTGGTGTTGTCCGTCGGTCCGTCTGTCTTTCCGTCCGTCCGACACTTTTGTGTCCGGAGCCATATCTTGGAAGTGCTTGGGCGTATTTCATTTAAACTTGGTATGAGTATATATATATGGATAAGAGGATGATGCAAGCCAAATGGCATTGTACACCATCAGTTAATAATGGAGTTATGGCCCTTTGTATCTTAAACAAATGCTTTTTTGTGTACGTAGCCATATCTTGGAAGTGCTTTGGTGGATTTCATTAAAACTTGGTATGAGTATGAACATGTATATGGATAAGAGGCTGTTGCATGCCAAATGGCATTGTACACCATCGGATAATGACGGAGTTATGGCCCTTTGTATCTTGAAAAATGCTTTTTTTGTGTGTCCGGAGCCATATCTTGGAAGTGCTTTGACGGATTTTATTGAAACTTGGTATATGAGTATATATATGGATAAGAGGATGATGCATATTGGAATTGTCCATCCGTCCAGAAATTTTTTGTGTCCAGAAGTATATTGGCGGGGGATATCAATTCAATGAATTTGCTTGTTTGCCTTAATTGCAAATTACATTATTCTTTTGTAATGTGAAAAACAAAACACCCACTTGTCCAACATAAAAGATAATTACAAGTGTCACCTATCACAAAGTTCTCTATTGAATTTACTTTGAACTGACATCATGTCAGCTGTCTTTTTCTTCTTGGTAATTGTATCCACCAATCAGAGTACAGGCGGCAGAATACACACAGTCCCCTCATGAAGGTGTATACAATAACTATAAATGTCACAGATCAATACTGACCTATGTAAACAACATAAGCACGTTAAATACAGCATATACAATATGCTTTTAATTTAGAAGAACTGTTGCACAGTTTTTTGCACTACCAAACTATCCAAAATTAAAGACCTTAGACTGAGTTGCCTCCCATGGGCTTAGAAGTTTTTATTCGAAATTCAAATATTTAAGCCCATGCTTTTCATAAGAAAGAATGATGTGATATTGTACATGAGGTCAAATTTTTGCATTCTTATAATCAATACAAGTAATTTACAGGAAATACACAAGCAGTATTTATTTGTGGCTAGATTTTGTCATCTTTTGTGAACAATACAAATTGGCAATGCTTTTCAGATAACAAATTTTATTATACGCATTTTAAAATACTTATATGGAGTAATGTTTTCATTTCATACATATGTATAACACATTTTATAATGATATAAGGTAGGCAAATAGCGAGTTTTTACATTGACAAACTATAATTATCCATGAATGACCTTGCCAGATATATCCTGATCACGATCTTAAGACCCTGTGAACCGCGATATATTGGAGTTGCAGTGTACATGGACCATATTTTGCATCCATTCATTATAAAACAGTAATATTTTGCAGCACATTGTCAGTAAAAAAAACTCCAATGCAGCTATACAGTCACTGTTGTATGATCCTCAGCAAAAGTGCACAGTTATAATTTTTAGCTCATCTATTTTTTGAAGAAAAAAAAGAGCTATTGTCATCACCTTGGCGTTGGGGTCTGGTTAAGTTTTGCGTTTTGGTCCACTTTTCTCATAAAGTATCAATGCTATTGCATTCAAACTTGGTAAACTTACTTACTACAGGCTGTCAAGCTGTCATACTTTTTCCTACTTTTTCCTACTTTTTCATCAGGATCCTACTTTTTCTTATTTTTTTACCAAATTTCCTACTTTTCCTACTTTTTCATTTTCAATGGAGAAAAACAATATTTTTTAAAGAGTTTATTTAGTAAACTTGCAGGATAAATGAATCTATGGCATGACTGTATCCCTGTTAAGGTGCATTCATCTAAATGAGACCTAACAACCCATGCTGACTGTCTGCTAGCACCTCTTCAAGAAGCATAGATATTTATGCCCCCCTTCGAAGAAGAGGGGGTATATTGCTTTGCACATGTCGGTCGGTCCGTCCACCAGGTGGTTTCGGGATGATAACTCAAGAACTCTTGGGCCTATGATCATGAAACTTCATAGGTACATTTATCATGACTTGCAGATGACCCCTATTGATTTTGAGGTCACAAGGTCAAAGATCAAGGTCACGGTGACCCGAAATAGTAAAATGGTTTCCAGATGATAACTCAAGAACGCATACACCTAGGATCATAAAACTTCATAGGTAGATTGATCATGACTCGCAGATGACCCCTATTGATTTTGAGGTCACTAGGTCAAAGGTCAAGGTCACGGTGACCCGAAATAGTAAAATGGTTTCCGGATGATAACTCAAGAACACATACGCCTAGGATCATGAAACTTCATTGTTAGATAGATCATGACTCGCAGATGACCCCTATTGATTTTGAGGTCACTAGGTCAAAGGTCAAGGTCATGGTGACCCTAAATAGTAAAATGGTTTTCGGATGATAACTCAAGAACGCATATGCCTAGGATCATGAAACTTCATAGATAGATTGATCATGACTCGCAGATGACTCCTATTGATTTTGAGGTCATAAGGTCAAAGGTCAAGGTCACGGTGACCCGAAATAGTAAAATGGTTTTCGGATGATAACTCAAGAACGCATTTGCCTAGGATCATTAAACTTCATAGGTAGATTGATCATGACTTGCAGATGACCCCTATTGATTTTGAGGTCACTAGGTCAAAGGTCAAGGTCACGGTAACCCGAAAAAGTATAATGATTTTCGGATGATAACTCAAGAACACATATGCCTAGGATCATGAAACTTCATAGGTATATTGATCATGACTGGCAGATGACCCTTTTGATTTTCAGATTACTAGGTCAAAGGTCAAGGTCACGGTGACCCGAAATAGTCAAATGGTTTCCTGATGATAACTCAAGAACGCTTACGCCTAAGATCATGAAACTTCATAGGTACATTGATCATAACTCGCAGATGACCCATATTGATTTTCAGGTCACTAGGTAAAAGGTCAAGATCACGGTGACCCGAAACATTAAAATTGTTTCCGGATGATAACTCAAGAACGCTTACGCCTAGGATCATGACACTTCATAGGTACATTGATCATGACTCGCAGATGACCCCTATTGATTTTCAGGTCACTAGGTCAAAGGTCAAGGTCACAGTGACAAAAAACGCATTCACACAATGGCTGCCACTACAACGGACAGCCCATATGGGGGGGCATGCATGTTTTACAAACAGCCCTTGTTTGCATTTTGTTTGCATTTTTGAAAGATAATGTAATAAATGTTCACACCTCCACACTACACTCCCCCCCCTCCACTCCTACCCTCCCTCCTTTGTGATTGAAATTGAGATAGGTCCCTTCACCTTTAAAAAGAAAAATAGATGAGCGGTCTGCACCCGCAAGGCGGTGCTCTTGTTATAATTTTGTTATTTACTGCATGTTTGTATAAAAATAATGTACTCACGCTACAGAAATTATTTATTGTAACAGTCGGGATCTGAGGATGATGATAAATTGCACGGAATTCAAACCGTTACCAGCACTGATAGCATACAAGACTACTTCAAGAAGAAGATGGCAGATAGAAAGAACCGCCTCGAGAATGAAAGTAAATCAGCTGTACCTGGTAATCAGAATAACATATCTGATAATGACTTTGAGGAAAATGCACATGGTTTAGTTTGCATCAAACAGGAACAGGAAACAGTTGATATTTTCAAAACAAAAATGTCTAAGAAAAAGAAGTCTAAGAAGTCAAAAGATTGTTTGATGAATTCTAATCTAAATGAGGCAGTCATTGAAACAATAGTCGATGGTGAATCAGAACCTTCTACTGAACCAGTTAAAAAACCCAAAAAGAAAACAAAGCGTAAAAAAGAAGAAATAAAGAACGAGATAACAGACATATCTTGTGACAATGTTAAAGAGGAATTTGATGCTAGTGCTGAAGGAAAAGTTAAAAAGAAATCAAAGAAACGAAAAAAGGAGAAGTGTAAAAAAAGTGATGGCAGTGATGTAAAGTTTGTCATTGGATGTGAGGTGGATGATGATGGTGATCAACCAATTAAAAAGGTGAAAAACAGAAGAATACATAACTAAACATTGCGTAAGAGACATAGTTTACCTTTTAGTGCTCATGGGCTTTTTGCAAATACTTAAAAATATGCCCATAGATGCTAAAATTGAAATTGTTTGCTTTATTTAATCAGTTCATTACAGCAGTAAAGTTACTGAGCCAAAATCTTTAGTTTTATTTCCATACATTTTCTGAATATTAATTAAGAACAATTGAGAACTTCAACTTGTCAGACCATTAATAGTCTGAATGTGAAAAATATGTCGTTTCTAACATGATAACATACATGTATATATTTGTGTAGTTGAAATACTGCTTATATTTATACTAAGGGTGCTCATGCAGGAGTCTGTATAATCTGTTTATCTAGTTTCATGTTTGAGTACAGTTTTCTGACTGTCTGGCTGGATTTAAAAATTAAAATTGTTTGATACAATGTACACATGTGTGACCCTCTACCAAATAGATTCATTAACAAATTTAATTGGTCCAAACATTTTGTCATGGGGCATTGCATATTCCTGTTCAGAAATATAACTTAGGTAACTTTGAAAATTGTCTTCCATAACCAATCAGATACTGTGGGGTTTCTTCTATTGCTATTTACTTCACATGAGCTTAAGATGCTGGGGCCCGTCTTATCAAACATCGTACGACATTCTCACCTTACGATGCAATTTTCGAAGCGCCATATATAAGTAACCGTCACATTTATTATTACTTTTGTTGAACATTTCCATTCATTTCCAAAGAAGCTGTCAAATATCCATTATATTTGAAACATACAGATCATAATCACTTATATTTTAAAATTACAAAATGCAGTCGTAAGTTAACACTGTCGCACGATCTTTGATAAGACGGACCCCTGGTTGTGAGCTTTTGTGATCAACTGTTGTCAGTCGTCCGTCATGCGTCTATTTTTACCTTGTGACCACTCTATAGAGGCCATATTTTTTGTTGGAACTTCATGAAACTTGGTCAGGACATTTTTCCCAATTGTATCTAAGCTGATTATGAAACTGGGTCACCTGAGGTAAAAAACTAGGTCACTAGGTTCAACTAAAGTGAAAGCTGGTTAAAACTCTGTAAGTCACTTGTGTAGTCCTTTTTTAATATAAGACTTGAACTAAATTGTGTTCTTATGTTATCTCAGGCAATAATGAAAATAGTTTCAGTCTGTGGAAAAACATGGCCACTAGGAGCAGTTTTCCTGATATGGCTATTATAAAATCTTGTTACGGGCGGGGGGCAGATTTCCAGTTTGTCACAAAGTTAGTATACGGATTTCAAAATTTAAAGCTATAAAAATTGAAGGTTCTTATTTAATTTGTTTTAGTGACATTTGATAGCCAACGCCATTTTCAGTCAGTAATATTGACCTACAAGTTTCATATCTCCGATACACATTGAAGAATTTTTGTAAAATTGCTATAATGTTAAGGTCGTTCAGAAGGTATGCACATGTTGTGCTGGCTCTAAGTCAATGTGAAGCTTAAAGGTAAAATGCATTACGTTCCATTCTTAGCTTACTGAGATAATCTATGAATGCCCAAAGTGTTTGCAACAACACAAAGTTGTATATTTATTGTTATTTGTATTTCAGAAGCATACAATGGAAACAAATGGTGAATCATCGCTTCTTGTTCAAACTGATGAGGACCGCCAGGAAAATAATAAAGAAGCATCTGAGATTTTCAATATTGAGAGCGGAGAAGATTTGAGTTCTGGAAAATGTGATACAAATACTCAAAAATCATATGTGAATACTCCAGCATCTGATGGAAAAAATAGTACAAAAAACAGGCGTAAGCCAAAAAGGCAGAGATTTAAGAGACCTTTGTCAGGCAAAAAGTGTAATATTGGATTCCCGGGAGCAAATCTAGACAGTATTCATGGTTATGTTGGCTTTTTATGCCCCCTACCGGGATCAATGTCATCCTTCAAGGTCAAAGGTTAAAAAAAAAATTCTCAGGGAAGTAACAAGCATTAAAGGGAGATAATTTATATTTATCATTTGGCAGAAACAGATAATTTTTACAAGGGAAGTAATATTTTTTATTATATCCCTTTAAAAAATATTACTTCCCTTGTAAAAAGTATCTGTACCTGCCAAATGATAAAAAAAATCAAAGCGGGACATTGTGTTTCTGACAAACACATTTTTTCTTATAAGTTGTGAAGCTAATTAAAGGGACCTTTTCACATTTGGTAAATTGACAAAATAAAACAAAAATGTTGCAGATTTGCAAATTTTCGTTGTAGTTGTGATATTTGTGAGGAAACAGTAATACTGAACATTTACCATGTTAAAAATATCCATAATATGTATCTTTTGACGATTTAAAAACCTAAAAATTAGAAAGCGCTGCAACGCAAAACGATTGAATAATTTGGAGAGTTCTGTTGTCGTTACATTTTATGACACTACGAGGATTGCTTATATAAAGTATAAAATACATCACTCATTGTATGAGCACGGATGGCAGAGTTGTGTAAGCATTAGACTTTTACTCCAGGGGTCAGTGGTTTCGAGCCCAGTGGAGGGTTACTTTTTGTTTTTCTTTAATTTTATTATTGTTTTTACTGGAGATATTTAGATAGAATGTTAACATATATCAATATAAAGCATGACAAACTTCAATTTATGCCAAACTCTGTGAAAAGATCCCTTTAAAGAATTAATGTTTAAGATTTAACATAGGTAATACAAATAAAATATTGACGATGGAATCTAATGAATTATTTTGTTATTTCTAATGTATTGGTTGGCATTGATTTTTAAGATATTTCTAACAAATTTTGATTTTATCAAACCCGTCTAATGTACAATTTCCCCTTTTCCCTTTATTATTCTATTTACATCATTCTGTGGTGTATCTCTTACTGGCTTTTTGACATGTGAAGTTCCGCTGTGCAAAGCCAGTTGTTTACCCATGAAAACACATACCAATTAGGCTTGCTCTTAATATCTCTTAATTTCTAAATCTACAGACCGACAATTTAGATGTAGATGCTCATTTTATTATGTATAGACGTATAGTATTAGAAATTTCATGTACTTGTAATTTTCATTGTATTTGCTCTTTTACAGCTTATTGTTTGTTTTTATGCCCCCGAAAGAGGGCACATAGTGATCGCACTGTCCGTCTGTTTGTCTGTCACTCTTTGCGTTTAGGTTTCGAAAAATTCTCATAACTTCTATGTCCCTTCAGAAGTTCAGATGTAACATTCATGTTTGGTATGCATGTGTATATGGACAAGGCCTTTTCATACGCACACAAATTCTGACCCCTTTGACCTTGAACTTAGGGTCCACATTTAGGTTTAAAAAAATGGCTTGAGGTTTCGAAAAATGCTAATAATTTCTTTCAAAGCGTTTATGGGGGGGGGGGGGGGCATATGTCATCCTATGGAGACAGCTCTTGTTGCCTCTAGGACTTCTTAGCACAAGAAACCTCAACAAATATGTCCCTTGTTGATCATGTTACAGTATTTTTGTTAGATGTATTCTATGCAAAGCTATGGTATATATAGTAATGATGACTTGTACATGTTTTAATTTAATAGAAACTTTGCAGTGAGATAGTTGTTATTTTCATCTATGTAAATCTGAATATTAAAGGTTGCTTATTTTCTTAGTTTTGAATTGAAGAAAAACTGCTGAGTAACATATGAATACTGGTCTTAACCCTTTGCATGCTGGGAAATTTGTCGTCTGCTAAAATGTTGTCTGCTAAATTTCTAAAATTAGCATTTTCTTCGATTTTTTTCAAAAAATACTATCAGAATAGCAAACGGTTTGGATCCTGATGAGAAGCCACGTTCTGTGGCGTCTCATCTGGATCCAAACTGTTTGCACAGGACTTCAAAATTCGGTTCCCGCAATGAAAGAGTTAATACCTGTCGTCACAATTCATGTAGCATGTTCTTGTCAAAATACCTATACAATGTATTTAAATTAATATACTTGTTGCATATTAATATATTATTGTTGCATTATATTTATTACACTTGTTCTCATGCACCGAAATTGATGCATTTGAAAGTTTTGGAATTGCAGTTGCAAATGTATATTTCTCATGAGCAAACCTGTCCAAATTGTATTGTAGAAAGTTGCCAACATATCGTCGCTGTCGTTCTTAAACCTTGTAGCTCCAAAAATTAAAAAAAAATCATCTTTTTCGAATATATGAAGTCTGGCGCATGTTTTGGGCAATATCTCGTAGCTCTACCCCAATCAGAGCCCTTGAAAAAGCCACATGACAAAATGTTGAAGCTTGATTGTTGGCTTTTTTGTCAGGAGAAAAGTCGTTGCAATTATTGGTACATCATTTTATCTATAGGATAGGTACGTCATTTTGTTTGGACAAATTTTACAAAAACGTTTTTATATTTGCAGCTACGAGGTCTCCTATCAGGATGAATTGTTGTACCTCATAAAAATGACAAAACTGTGGTGACGAAATATTGAAGCTACCATTTCTGAATATCAGTATGACTTAACAGTATGACTTACGCGTCTACGGCTTATACTGTATTTTGCAGCTTCATTTGTTTGGTATTTTTACAGAATTTCACTTTGTTAAACATCGTTATAAAACAATGCGACGTTTTTTTTCTCCTGACAAGTTGGCATTTTGAAGGTGTGAGGTTTGAGAACGACAGCGACGATATGTGAAGATCATTGTAAGCTATACTGACAATGTAATGTAGCTTTCGTTCAATCAAGCTGTATTATAACCTGTGAAGTATATATGTCAATAGAATCGCAATGACCTTGTACTTAGGAAGATGGCAACTTCATAGGGTAAAATTAGTGCAAAACTCAACTCTCACATGAACATCAAGCACTTGAGTACAAACTCCATCAATGTATTGACTATGTGTTGCAATCTCCACTAGAAAGGTAAGATCTCTGATCATGATAAACACGTAGCTCAGTTGGTAGAGCTCTGAACTTCCAACCAGAAGATCGAGGGTTGGATTCCCCTGCCCAGCCACACCACCACTGTAGACATTGGTCATGAACCTGCCCAGCCACACAACCACTGTAGACATTGGTCATGAGCCTGCCCAGCCACACCACCAGTGTAGACATTGGTCATGATAGGCTTTCTACTTCCACTCCCCTCTTCTTGATAAAACAAGTTTGGCAGTTGTCAGTCACTGGCAATAGATTTTGCACTAGGCAAATCAGCAAACCCAGTAAGTGCAAGTAGGTTATCAAACGACTTATATGACAAAAACTGTAATAAATTTGCTAAAAACCTATTTGTCTTCTTCGAAGATACCTTTGAGTAAGAGTTTTTTGCTGGCAGTATGCTTTTGTGGTGAACATTTTCGTTTTGAATTCTTGGAAAAATCTGTGATCCATGTTGGTGATGAAGGGAAATGTATTGAACACTTACATGACTTTAAATGTAATCTTAACCTTTGATCAAGGCACACATTTTGCCTATTATGTAAAATACTGACTTTAGCTAGGTATAAGACGATGTGGTTGTACAATATCCTTTTGAATGACGACGTCCTGATTTGGAGCTGAAAAAGGGTTGCATAGCAACAGCATGCATATGTAAGACAAAGCAAGTGGGCATATATTTGTTATATTTATTGCACATTTATATTATATATAGTGTTATAATAGTAAACATGTAAACTTATAATTTAACATTCAAAACAGAAACAATAATGCCACATGACTGCACATTGGTCAGTCTGTGTTGTGTAGATAAAATTGCATTAAACAAAACGTACTCGTAAGGCAAACTTGCTCTACTCTCTCCCAGCACCTTGCACTGACTAGTATAGAGATTAAGTTATACATGGGGTTATTAAATAATTATGAACACTAATATGCTTAAGACAAAGTCCCAAATTTATGTTTGTTTGATTTTGATGCAATTGCACTGAATTTGTCTGACACTTGACAATTATGCTAAAATATGACAATCATATGTGATGTTTGATTGCAGGTTCTAATGCAACATTTTCCCATTAAAGCCACACACCTTGAAATGAAATACATGGCATAGTAAATTTAAGTATAAATAAGAAACATATTTTATCTATGCCAATTCGAAAATATCTGGTGGTTACAAGGTAGAAATCCGTCGTTTTTGCGCTAAAAAATCATTGCGTATGGGGAAGTGGATGTTTACACCTAGAAATCCTACTTCCAGTTGTAAAATCAATAAATACACATTTTGGGACAAAATGATGTTTTTAAAATCAAAACATTGCATACATACAACACCATTTCAATAATGAAAATTCATTCAATAAGAGACATTCGATTTTTGAAGAAAAGAAGTAAAATGTAAAAACTCAAAAATATATAATTAAACAAAACGCAAAATTAAACAAGAGGGCCAAGTTGGCCCTAGTTCGCTCACCTGAGGAGTCGGCTCATTCAATTGTTACCAAATGCCAAACTTGACCTAGATATTGTCCAGACAAACATCCTAGTCAAGTTTCATCATTATTTCATCTGCGAGTCATGATCAATTTACCTATAAAGTCATGATCCTAGGCGTAAGCATTCTTAAGTTATCATCCGGAAACCATTTTTCTAAGTTGAGTCACTGTGACCTTGACAAACATTGTGTGAATAGGTTTTTTGGCACTGTGACCTTGACCTTTGACCTAGTGACCTGATAATCAATAGGGGTCATCTGCGAGTCATGATCAATATACCTATTAAGTTTCATGAACCTAGGCATAAGCGTTCTTGAGTTATCATCCAGAAACCATTTTACTATTTCAGGTCACCGTGACCTTTGACCTAGTGACCTGAAAATCAATAGGGGTCATCTTCGAATCATGATCAATGTACCTATGAAGTTTCATGATCCTAGGCCTAAGCGTTCTTGAGTTATCATCCGGAAACCATTTTACTATTTCGGGTCATCGTGACCTTGACCATTGACCTAGTGACCTGAAAATCAATAGGGGTCATCTTTGAATCATGATCAATGTACCTATGAAGTTTCATGATCCTAGGCCTTAGCGTTCTTGAGTTATCATCTGGTAACCATTTTACTTTTTCCGGTCATCGTGACCTTGACCTTTGACCAAATCAAAAGGGGTTATCTGCGAGTCATGATCAATGTATCTATGAAGTTTCATGATCCTAGGCATAAGCGTTATTGAGGTATCATCCGGAAACCATTTTACTGCTTTGGGTCACTGTGACCTTGACCTAGTGACCTGAAAATCAATAGGGGTCATCTGCCAGTCATGATCAATGTATCTATGAAGTTTCATGATCCTAGGCATAAATGTTCTTGAGTTATCATCCGGAAATCATTTTACTATTTCGGGTCATCGTGACCTTGACCTTTGTCCTAGAGACCTGAAAATCAATAGGGGTCATCTGCTGGTCATGATCAATGTACCTATGAAGTTTCATGATCCTTGGCATAAGCGCTCTTGAGTTATTATCCGGAAACCATCTGGTGGACTGACGGACCAACATGAGCAAAACAATATACCCCATCTTCTTCGAAAGGGGGGGGGGAGGGCATAATGAGAAAACTGCCTCCCTCCCAGCAGCCATGTTATTCAACTGACCAGAACCATTTTTTAACTCAACTCTCGTATCAAGGAAACAAATGTTCTGAGCAGATTTCAAGAAAATTGGGCCAAAAATGTGACTTCTACTGTGCTCACATGTTTTCACTATATACATATAGAGAAAATGCCCCGCCC
The DNA here is from genome assembly GCF_020536995.1 of Dreissena polymorpha. Classification (NCBI taxonomy): domain Eukaryota; kingdom Metazoa; phylum Mollusca; class Bivalvia; order Myida; family Dreissenidae; genus Dreissena; species Dreissena polymorpha. Next base: position 41,794,166 of record NC_068366.1, read on the forward strand.
ACTAGCGGCCATGTTTTTTCACCGATCCCGACCATTTTAAAACTCGTCCGAGATATCAATAAAACCAATGTTTTGACCAACTTTCATGATGATTGGGCAAAAATTGTGACTTCTAGAGTGTTTACAAGGTTTCTCTATAGCCAAATAGGGAAAACTGCCACTATATACATATAGAGAAAAATGCCCCGCCCACTGGCGGCCATGTTTTTCACTGATCTCGACCATTTTCGAAATCGTTTGAGACATCAATTGAACCAATGTTTTGACCAACTTTCATGAAGATTGGGCAAAAATTGTGACTTATAAGGTTTCTCTATAGCCAAATAAGGAAAACTGCCCCGCCAACTGGCGGCCATGTTTTTCAACGGATCGGAACCACTTTTGAACTCAACCAAGATATCATTAAGACAAACATTTTGACAAAGTTACATGAAGATTGGGCATGAAATGTGACTTCTACAGTGTTTACAAGGTTTTTCCTTTTTTTTGACCTAGTGACCTAGTTTTTGACCCGGCACAACCCAGTTTCAGAACTCTGCTGAGTTTTCATTGGGACAAAGCTTCTGACCAAGTTTCATGAAAATGGGACAAGAAATGTGGCCTCTAGAGTGTTTACGAGCAAATGTTAACGGACGGACGGACAAAGACCGGTCACAAAAGCTCACCTGAGCAATCAGGTGAGCTAAAAAGGCCTCGGCTGTTTAAAAGTTTTACCTCAATAACACATAAAAAGCACTGGAAAACAAGAGGGCCATAGTGGCGCTAATGCACACACCTGAGTTCAGTGCCATCAATTGTTGAAGACTTCCAGCTGTCTTGGTTTTTATCACACTTTACTACAAATTAAAAAATGGCCTTCATGCTGTAAAGACAAACATTCTGAACAAGTTTCATCAAGATTGAGCCATAAATGATTCGCATTAAAACAAAAGTTTTTTTTAAATAATTTGACCAATGACCAATTTTAATAAAGTAAGTGACCCAGATTTGAACTTGACCCATATATTGCAAGGACAAACATTCTGACTACATTTCTTAAATATTGAGTTATAAACTGTAGCCTCTGAAGAAGAAACTATGTTTCTTGGATTTTATCAGGTGACCTAGTTTGTGGACTAGTAAACATTTGCATACTAACCAAGTTTCATCAAGTATCAATAAAAAAATGCCTCTGGGCCGGTAAAGAGCAAAAGAGTTGACAATACCATCCACACACACTCAGACATAGGGTGATCTCAATAGTTCACCATCAGTCTTTGATGCTCAGATGAGCTTAAATTGTATAACTCCAGATTTTCATCAGGTATGGAGCTTTAACCCTTTCCCACTCAGAAGCAAAGTGAAAAGTGAATATTGCTTTGTGCAAACAGCATACAACCAGAACAGCCTGCGAGTAAACAGTCTGTTCAGGTTATGCTGTTTGCTGCTTATCAGTCCTTAATGTGAATATTGCTATATGCAAACAGCATACAACCAGAACAGCCTGCGAGTAAACAGTCTGTTAAGGTTTTATGCTGTTTGCTGCTCATCAGTACTTAATGGTTGGAAATAAAGCCTTAAAACTTGAATCTAGTAAGAAAGGTTTTTAATTAAAGTTAACTTTCTATGGGACTACAAATGTGAAAACATAAATATCTAAGTGGTAAAGGGTTAAGAGGCAGTGAACTTCTACTTTGAAACAAAGACAATATCTGAGATGCATTATTTTGGGGACTGAGTGGGTGCAAGTTGTTAAACTTAAAACATCAACTTACTTCCTCCAATCATAAATTTGGTCATATCTGTGCAGGATACCAATAGTATTATGGCTTGCATAAGCCATAGCTTCATTATTCACCGTTTCGAGTCAACATCCATGTAACATTAATTAAGACAATAAAGAAGTGTAACTTGTGATCTGAACACATAAACTACCTATACATCTTGGCATTTACTGGAATGTAAATGACAAAAATAAGTGAGTCTTGAATACATCAGCAATAATATAAGTGATGACAAAACATAATTGTGTTGAGAATGTTTTCTTAAATAGTAATGGTACTGTTAAATGGACCCAATAATAAGTTACCAGATGTGATATAAATGCTTGAAACAAAATAGGAGTTCATACCATAAAAGGGTACTTCATAATTTGAAAACAGTAGACCTATGGGCAATTTGATATGAAATACATTACAAAAGTCATGTTTTCATCTAAAATTACTGACTGATAATATGTCACTTACAAGAGCACCGCCTTGCGGGTGCTGACCGCTCATCTATTTTTTTTTTAAAGGTGAAGGGACCTATCTCAATTTCATTCACAAAGGAGGGAGGGGTGGAGTGGAGAGGGGTGTATAGTGTGGGGGTGTGGTCATTTATTACATTATCTTCCAAAAATGCAACAAAAAAATTGGGGGGGGGGGAGTTCTTGGGTGGGATGGTTGGACGGTATTTCAAAAATAAAATAATAAAAATAAATATTTGTGTTTTTTAACACAATGCCCCCTATTGTGCCGCTTTAAAAATTTATTTATTTTACATTTGACCTTGAAGGATGACCTTGACCTTGAACTTCCACCACTCAAAATGTGCAGCTTTATGAGAACACCGCTTTAAAATATTATTTTTTGACCTTTGACCTTGAAGGATGACCTTGACCTTAAAGGATGACCTTGACCTTCAACTTCCACCACTCAAAATGTGCAGCTTCATGAGAACGCTGCTTTGAAATTAAAAAAAATAATTTGACCTTGAAGGATGACCTTGACCTTGAACTTCCACCACTCATAATGTGCAGCTTCATGAGAACGCCGCTTTGAAATTATTATTATTTATTTTTTTACCTTGAAGGATGACCTTGCCCTTGAACTTCCACCACTCAAAATGTGCAGCTTTATGATAACGCAGCTTTGAATTTTTAAATATTTATGTTTTCCTTTCACCTTGAAGGATGACCTTGACCTTGAAGGATAACCTTGACCTTGAACTTCCATCACTCAAAATGTGCAGCTTCATGAAAACGCCGCTTTGAATTTTTATTTATTTTTTTTACCTTTGACCTTGAAGGATGACCTTGACCTTGAATAATGACCTTGACCTTGAACTTCCACCACTCAAAATGTGCAGCTTCATGAGAACATTGCTTTATTTTTTTATATTTTTTTACCTTTGACCTTAAAGGATGACCTTGACCTTGAAGGATGACCTTGACCTTGAACTTCCACCACTCAAAATGTACAGCTTCATGAGAACGCCACTTTGAATAAAAAAAAAAAATTACCTTGAAGGTTGACCTTGACCTTGAACTTCCACCACTCAAAATGTGCAGCTTCATGAGATACACATGCGTGCCAAATATCAAGTTGCTATCTTAAATATAAAAAAATTATGGCCAATGTTAAAGTCTTCGGACGGACAAAGGCCATATATTTGACATTTGACCTTAAAGTATGACCTTGACCTTTACCTTTCACAACTCAAAATGTTCAGCTCCATGAGATACACATGCATGCCAAATATCAAGTTGCTATCTTCAATATTGAAAAAGTTATGGCCAATGTTAAAGTTTTCTGACGGACAGACACCATAAATTTGACCTTGAAGGATGACCTTGACCTTTCACCACTCAAAAGATTGCAGTCAATGAGATACACATGAATGCCAAATATCAAGTTGCTATCTTCAAAAGTGAAAAAGTTATGGCCAATGTTAAAGTTTTTTTCGGACGGATGGACAGACTGACTGACATACTGACGGACAGTTCAACTGCTATATGCCACCTTACCGGGGGCATAACAATTATTTTTTTGGGGTGGGGGTGGGGGGGGGGGTATAGTGTGAGGGTGTGGTGGTCATTTATTAGATGATCTTTAATAAATAAAAAAAAATAGGGGGGGGATTCGGGGAGGGGGGGGGATTCGATGGGGGGGGGGGCGGGGGGCATGGAGGATGGTTTGGGTGGAGTCTTTTGTGGTATGTCAGGTAAGAGTTCTTTTGTCAAGGTATCAATCGAATCTAATCATAAATAAAGAAGTTATGGCAATTTTAGCAAAATTTAATAATTTGAACTCGAGTCAAGGTCATTCAAAGGTCAAGGTAAAATTCAACTTGCCAGGTACAGTTACCTCATGATAGCATGAAAGTATTTGAAGATTAAAAGCAAAAGCCTTGATACTTTAGAAGTAAAGTGGATCTAAACACAAAATGTAACCATATATTCAAAGCTTCTAAGTCAAAAAAGGGCAATAATTCCGTAAAAATGGCAACCAGAGTTGTGCAACTTGTCCTTTACTGTCCCCTTATGATAGTTTGCGAGTGTTTCAAGTATGAGAGCAATATCTATGATACTTTAGGGGTGAAGTGGACCTAAACACAAAACTTAACCAAATGTTCAATTTCTAAGTATAAAAAGGGCACATAATTCTGTCAAAATGCCAGTCAGAGTTACATAACTTTGCCTGCACAGTCCCCTTATGATAGTAAGTGTTGCAAGAATGAAAGCAATAGCTTTGATACTTAAGGAATAAAATGGACCTAAACACAAAATTTTCAATTTTTAAGTATAAAAAGGGCACATAATTCTGTCAAAATGCAGCCAGAGTTATCTTACTTTGCCTGCCCAGTCCCCTCATGATAGTAAGTAAGTGTACCAAGTTCAAATGCACTAGCATTGATACTTTATGAGAAAAAAGGACCTAAACGCAAAACTTAACCGGACGCCGACACCGACGATGATGACAATAGCTCTTTTTTTTTTTCCAAAAAATAGATGAGTTAAAATTAATGATATGAAAACTTACAAACAATAAAACATCTTCATCAAATACAAGATAATGAAATTATTCTTAAGACATTTATAGCCAAATACTAACTTTTGATATTCAAAAACAATATTCTCAAACACAGGCAAAAACCCTAACCATTCCTCTTACTAACACAATACATGTCAAGAACATGTCAAGTTAAAGATAATATGAACCTACATGAATCAAGGGTGCATCGTATCATTTATTCCAATATCTTCGCCTGCTAAGATTTCCAATGTGATTATTAATGATGAACCCTGGTACATGTGTGTGCTCAATGATCTCAAAGTTTGCAAGCTTTGCATTTTTGAAAACTGTGAAATAAACCTGTTGTTTCTGCTTCACCTTTTCTATGACATCGAATAGCCTCGTGCTAAACTCTCTTAATGAGTCGTGTTCTGAGGAAACTGGGCTTAATGCATGTGCGTAAAGTGTCGTCCCAGATTAGCCTGTGCAGTCTGCACAGGCTAATCAGGGACGACACTTTCCGCTTTTATGACATTTTTCATGTAAATGAAGTCTCTTCTTAGCAAAAATCCAATTTAGACGGAAAGTGTCGTCCCTGATTAGCCTGTGCAGACTGCACAGGCTAATCTGGGACGACACTACGCACATGCATTATGCCCAGTTTTCCCAGAACGTGACTCAAATGAAAACTCCCATACAATGCAAGCAGTGCTGTATATTCCAGGAGTGCCTCATCTTAACAGCCACTGCACCACAGTTTGGCACATCAGTATTAGGCCGATGATGACCCACTGCTGGGTCTGCCGGTAGAATCTTTCCTGGGCGTACTCATCGAGGTTACGTTGAAGCGTCGCCACCTGACGCTGGACAGACTGGACCAACATTTTTGTCTCCTTCTGGAGTTCACAGACTGGTTCCAGGATTTTTATCAGGGTATCTTCGGTAAGCTTGGTGTTCCTGGTGTTGGATGTTGACCTGCCAACCCGCTTTCCTGACAGATGCAACAAAACTTAATGTGGTTTACAATCCATCAGGTTTTACCATCAGCAAAAGTGGAAGAAACTCAATGAAGGGCTTAATCATATTCAGATATTAATTATGTACACTATAAATTACTTTCATTATATAACGGGCTGTATTCCAGATTTAAAATTTCCATTATCATTCAAACTGTAATATTTTCTCTTAGCCTTTATAGATTTTGCCAAATATTTGCCCTCATAAAACGTTAAAGAACAAACACAACAAGCAAATTCGTTGAATTGCTATCCCCGCCAATATGCTTCTGGACACAAAAGTGTTATATTTTACAACAAAAAAAGCATTTTTTCAAGAAACAAAGGGCCATTACTCCTTTATTATCCGATGGTGTACAATGCCATTTGGTGTGCATCATCCTCTTATCAATATAATACTCATACCAAGTTTCAATGAAATCCGCCAAAGCACTTCCATGATATGGCTCCGGACACAAAAAAGCATTTTTTCAAAATACAAAGGGCCATAACTCTGTTATTAACAAATGGTGTACAATGCCATTAGGCGTGCATCATCCTCTTATCCATATATATACTCATACCAAGTTTCATTGAAATCCGCCAAAGCACTTCCAAGATATGGCTCTGGACACAAAAGTGACACTCAAAAAAGCATTTTTTCAAGATACAATGGGCCATAACTCCTTTATTATCCAATGGTGTACAATGCCATTTGGCGCGCATCATCCTCTTATCCATATATATACTCATACCAAGTTTCAATGAAATCCGCCAAAGCACTTCCAAGATATGGCTCCGGACACAAAAAAGCATTTTTCGAAGATACAAAGGGCCATTACTCTGTTATTAACAGATGGTGTACAATGCCATTAGGCGTGCTTCATCCTCTTATCCATATATATACTCATACCAAGTTTCATTGAAATCCGCCAAAGCACTTCCAAGATAAGGCTCTGGACACAAAAGTGACACTCAAATAAGCATTTTTTCAAGATACAAAGGGCCATAACTCCTTTATTATCCAATGGTGTACAAGGCCATTTGGCATGCATCATCCTCTTATCCATATATATATATACTCATACCAAATTTCAATGAAATCCGCCAGAGCACTTCCAAGATATGGCTCCGGACACAAAAAAGCATTTTTCCAAGATACAAAGGGCCATTACTCTGTTATTTACAGATGGTGTACAATGCCATTAGGCGTGCATCATGCTCTTATCCATATATATACTTATACCAAGTTTCATTGAGATCCACCAAAGCACTTCCAAGATATGGCTCCGGACACAAAAGTGCCGGACAGACGGAAGGACAGACGGAAAGACGGACAGAAAGACGGACGGACAACGCCAAAACAATATCCCTCCGCCTATGGCGGGAAATAATAAGTTGCCATGGTGTAGTGGATATGGTGTCCGCCTAGCGACCGGGAGGTCATTGGTTCGATCCCCAGTGTGGGAGCGTTCTTAAGATCTCACTCTTAGACACCAAGTACTGGTTCTAGGCACAGTAAACAGACTCGACAGCGTTTCAATTAGCCTCAGGCTTTCGATGCAATCAAGCAAAAATCAATAGGTTTAAACTAACACAAGACAGACCTTTGCTATAGCTTTACAAAAACTTACGAACACTTTCTTACTCAGCGCAGGCTCTGATGAATCACTGTCCAGTTTGGGGTCATGCTCTGCACAGGAACTCCCGCTTTCCTCTCCCACGACGTTCAACCTCTTCACAGCAGGTCGCTGAACCTGTCGCACAGAATGTCGCGTCATAGGCACTGAATTGTTTGTCATCTCTGACTTATTCTGCTCCAGACTAGTGATGCTCAATGTTCGAACAACTGGCGTTCTGTGTATGGTCCATGTCGTGACCTTGTATTCATTCTCATACTGAAGTTTGTCATTTGTGATGTCCCATGGACGCATGCTAGAGAAAGATAAAATTCATGCCAATATACATGCTGAAATAAGGTTAATTTCAGTACTCAACATTTCATCATACAAAGTAGATGTAAAAAGAGCGTAACTATAGGACATGTAGAAAAACATACAGTTTTAAAACAATCTCAATTAACCTGTGTCACATCAGCATAATTGTTCCTTAAAAAGGGATGTCACCGAGTTACAGCTAAAGCACAAGAAAATAAAATGAAGGAGAACTCATGCTGCCAGTCAGCAATAGTGCCTTCTTATAAAATATTGAATAAGAGATGTGTTTGTCAGAAACACAATGCCCCCTATTGCGCCGCTTTGAAATAATAAAAAAACAAGGGACAAAATTGTCACAAAACCATGTTTTCATTGTGAAAAAAAAATCTGATAAAGGGAGAAAACTCAAACTGAACTTTTGAAATGAACAAACAAAATTAACCCCCTTTGTAAGTTTGTTTCAAAAAATAATAATCTATTTTTAGTCGTGGCTACCTTGAAATTGGAGATATTGACGTGATTCTTTCGTGCGACACACCGTACCATGATGGTGAACAAATGTGCCAAATGATTTTAAAATCTCACAATGAATGACATAGTTATGGCCAGGACAAGCTCATTTATGGCCATTTTTGACCTTTGAACTCAAAGTGTGACCTTGACCTTGGAGATATCGACGTAATTATTTCGCGCGACACACCGTCCAATGATGGTGAACAAATGTGCCAAATGATTTTAAAATCTGACAATGAACGACATAGTTATGGCCCGGACAAGCTTGTTCCGCCAGCCCGCCAGCCAGCCCGCCAGCCAGCCCGCCAGCCAGCCAGCCCGCCCGCCCGCATTCGCCAATCTAATAACCAGTTTTTTCCTTCGGAAAACCTGGTTAAAAATTTGACCTTGCAGGATGACCTTGACCTTGAACTTCCACCACTCAAAATGTGCAGCTTCATGAGAACGCCGCTTTGAAATTTAAAAATAAATAAATTTTACCTTTGACCTTGAAGGATGACCTTGACCTTGTACTTTCACCACTCAAAATGTGCAGCTTCATGAGATACACATGCATACCAAATATCAAGTCGCTATCTTCAATATTGCAAAAGTTATGGCAAACGTTAAAATGTTTTTTTCGGACAGACGGACTGACATACTGACTGACAGTTCAACTGCTATATGCCACCCTACCAGGGGCATAAAAACTGGCTCAAGAAAATGTCAGATTGGCTCAAGACTCAACAGCCCTCGACTGTTTGTCACATCTTTCACATAGTGCCTAAGATATATAACTGAGGATAGTATTAGTTTATGTTTGTTTTGCATCAAGTTCGATATTGTGTCTTCCTAAAACGATATGCAAACAGACATCATATGTTAACATCCAACTAGACGAGAAGATTGCACCAACTTAATTGCCAATTGCTTGTTTCCCTGATTAGTCATGTCTTGGGTAAGCATGTGGTCCATTTATTGTAGTATAATCTTATGTAAATGGCAGGCTAACGTCCATATAGGTCTGTTGCATGCGTCATATTACGAAGTTACCTTTGGGCACGTGATTTTGCACACATTCCCGTCTGAAATTGCACATGTCACCATTGAGTTTTCCAATCTATATTTATATATTCAATTTCTGTTGAGAATTCAGTACTACGCACACAGCCAGACATTGAGGTGACATATTGTGCCACATATATCTTGTTCTTCAGAATATTCTACCATCATTGGAAAACGGTGTGTTAGAACAAGCAAAAACAAGAGTTCTGCGGTCGGAGAAATATGCCCCCCTAACAGGGCCTTGGACTAGTGACCCCAATTTCAATAGGGGTTATCTACTGTCCAAGGCAAATGCGCATGGGAAGTATTAAGCAAATCAGTGCATTTGTTGAAGAGTTATTGATCAATTTTTACACTTATTGTGACAGTGACCATGACCATTGACCTAGCGACCACAATTGCAATAGGGTCATCTACTGTCCAAGTCCGTTGCACATGAGAAGAATCAAGCCAATCAGTCCATTTCTTGACGAGTTATTGATCGGAAACGATTATCACACTTATTGTGACAGTGACCTTTGACCTAGTGACCCCAATTTATATAGGGGTCATCTACTGTCCAAGGCCAATGCACACGGGAAGTATCAAGTCAATCGGTCAATTAATTGAGGAGTTACTGATCGGAAACAATTTTCCCACTTATTGTGACAGTGACCTTGGACAAAGTGACCCCAATTACCATAGGGGTCATCTGCTGTCCAAGGCCAATGCTCATGAGAAGTATCAAGCCAATTGGTCAATTTGTTGACAAGTAATATATTGGAAATGATTTTCACACTTATTGTGACAGTGACCTTTGACCTAGTCTAGTGACCCCAATTTCAATAGGGGTTATAAAGACTTTGTAAGTAATAAGATGTTGTGTTCAGGTTCGTTCCTTTAATTCAACTAACAATAACATAATAATAGGATATGACGTTACTAATAAAACAGCGTGTCATAAATTGGCACGATGTTATGTTAACGCGCCAAAACCGCGACATTCGGATGTAGCAACATGTATCAATGAGTCCGATCAAAATGTTAATCTTACAAAAATACTTGAAGTACAAATTATTAGTAAAAATAATTTTTTCAGTTTTTCTTAAAGTATCAATTAAACACCTCAACCCCAGAATAGATTGCACTGTCATTAAAAGTTCACTTTGTATCACATACATGTATCAATCACATGTTAAGCACATTGTTTATCAACTGTTTAATCACAATGTTCATCACTAGTTTCTCTCCGTTTCGCTTCCACATAGCACTTCTAACGAATAGAGTTTTACGCTTGGCCTGGTTGTGTGTCCATTACACGTGCGTATTTTGGCGGCACGTGTTAACCCGTCATTTCCGGTAAGCAGCTCTTCAACAACTGCGAGTTTCCAACATATCCTTGGGGAGTCATCTTGGATTTGTACCATGTCGCCTACTCGTATCCTCTGCGTGTTGTTGCCGGACGCCCTATGGTATTCACGAAGACCCGTCAGGTACTCAAACTTCCACCTCTTTTGGAACTGACTTATGATGTGAGCTTGTAACTTAGCTCTTTTGTTGATCTGGGAATGGTCTAGGTTTGGGATCATCATAGAATCGTCAGGGTTGTCGGGATATGGAAGGGTCTTCACTCTCCGGCCGTATAAAAGATGCGCCCGGGTAAGAGGCTCTGGATCGTCAATGCTGGTCGATACATGGGTTATTTGTCTATCATTCATTGTAGCCTCAATTTCCGTTACAATAGTTTGAAGTGATTCAAGACTAACGTAAGCACGTCCAAGTGTCTTCTTCAAGGAAGTTTTAATTAGGCCAATCAGTCTTTCCCACCATCCGCCAAACCACGATGCTTGTTTCGGTATAAATCTCCAATCTGTGCCCTGGTTATGTAGCGTTTCTTGTAAGGAGGGGGACTGGAACAATTTCTTCAAATGACAAGCTGCTGCCATATACGTAGTCAGCATTGTCAGAAATCATTGTTGTTGGTAACGATTTCCAGCTAGAAAACCTTTCGGAATGCGTTGAGGAAAGATTCTTCGGACAGGTTCGGAACCACTTTTAAGATATACTATACGTGTACAAGCGCACGTGAATAAACAGACGTAAGCCTTGGATTCACTTACGGATTTCTCTTTTACGTAAAGGGCTCCTGTGAAATCTACACCAGTCACTGTGAAGGGTGGGGCATCTTGTACTCTTATCTTTGGAAGTGGGAGCGGATTGGGTGTTCCATAAGATTTTCCAGACATTTTCAGGCAGGTGATGCATTTTTATCCCCCGCCAGAGGCGGAGGGATATTGTTTTGGCGTTGTCCGTCCGTCCGGCTGTCCGTCCGTCCGGCAATTTTGTGTCCGGAGCCATATCTTGGAAGTTCTTTGGTGGATTTCATTTAAACTTGGTATGAGTATATATATGCATAAGAGGATGATGCACGCCAAATGGCATTGTACACCATCTGTTAAAAACAGATTTATGGCCCTTTGTATCTTGAAAAACTGCTTTTTAGTGTCCGGAGCCATATCTTGGAAGTGCTTTGGCGGATTTCATTTTAACTTGGTATGAGAATATATATGCATAAGAGGATGATGCATGCCAAATGGCATTGTACACCATATTTTAAAAACAGACTTATGGCCCTTTGTATCTTGAAAAAATGCTTTTTACTATAGGCACTTTTGTGTCCGGAGCCATATCTTGGAAGTGCTTTGGCGGATTTCATTTAAACTTGGTATGAGTATATATATGCATAAGAGGATGATGCACGCCAAATGGCATTGTACACCATCTGTTAAAAACAGACTTATGGCCCTTTGTATCTTGAAAAAATGCTTTTTACTATAGGCATTTTTGTGTTCGGAGCCATATCTTTGAAGCGCTTTGGCGGATTTCTTTGAAACTTGGTATGAATATATTCCCGCGCCAGAGGCGGAGGGATATTGTTTTGGCGTTGTCGGTCCGTCCGGCTGTCCGTCCGGCACTTTTGTGTCCGGAGCCATATCTTGGAAGTGCTTTGGCGGATTTCATTTAAACTTGATATGAGTATATAACCTTCCTTTGTCTTAGTTTTGTGTTAATGTCCTCCGTCCGTCCATCTATCATTATGTTCATCCGTCCAATTTGCACCCATCCTCAAACAAGGGACAAAATTCTCACAAAACCAGGTTTTCATTGTGAAAAAAAATCTGATAAAGGGAGACAACTCAAACTGAAATTTTTAAATGAACAAACAAAATTAACACCCTTTGTAAGTTTGTTTTAAAATAAATCTATTTTTAGTCGTGGCGACCTTGACATTGGAGATATTGACGTGATTCTTTTGTGCGACACACCGTCCCATGATGGTGAACAAATGTGCCAAATGATTTTAAAATATCATAATGAATGACATAGTTATAGCCCAGACAAGCTCATTTATGGCTATTTTTTACCTTTGAACTCAAAGTGTGACCTTGACCTTGGAGATATAGACGTAATTATTTCGCGCGACACACCGTCCAATGTTGGTGAACAAATGTGCCAAATGATTTTAAAATCTGACAATGAACGACATAGTTATGGCTCGGACAAGCTCATTTATGGCCATTTTTGACCTTTGAACTCAAAGTGTGACCTTGACCTTGGAGATATAGACGTAATTATTTCGCGCGACACACCGTCCAATGATGGTGAACAAATGTGCCAAATGATTTTAAAATCTGACAATGAACGACATAGTTATGGCCCGGACAAGCTTGTTCCGCCAGCCCGCCAGCCAGCCCGCCAGCCAGCCAGCCAGCCAGCCCGCCCGCATTCGCCAATCTAATAACCAGTTTTTTCCTTCGGAAAACCTGGTTAACAAAGCATATGTTGCGGGGGATACCTTGGGCCTTTCAGGCCCTCTTGTTGTAGTACTGATTTAACATTGACATATAGCCGGGATCAAGAACTTTTGCCTCAGATGCGTAACTGTTGCGTTTGTTCCGGCATGGTGTTGATTTTCATGGACATGTTCTACTATCAGTCGTGTTACAGGATGTCGTCTTGGCAACAGGAACGGAAATTTCGTCTGGACATCCAACGGTGCATTATGTATTCGTCCGCCACATCAGACAAATACCTCGGCGTCATGGAAAAGTCGTAACTGTTTCACTAGGGTAAGTCGTGCTGATGACGAGCATCTCATGTTGTGTATTTCTTCGTGAAACGCTGTAGCTTGGCAGTTTTGAATCACTTTCATCTCCGCTGCATGGAGTTCACGCACTGTTAACGATCCTTGGAATCTTTCTGTTTTTGGGGATCTGCAGTTCTTCACGAATCTAAGCACGTATGCAAGTACTCTCAGTAGTTTGTTGTAACGATTGTACCGGTTCACTTCTATGATTAAGTGTAATCCATGTTGAGGACTAGATCTATTGTGAACCGTGGTCACAACTGTTGTTTTACGAGCCGTCCACTCATCTGATGTCATCTGCTCGTATGCCGCTGCTTGTTCTTGTTGGTCCCAATGCGGCCACTTCTGTTCATCGGTCCTCTATTCCATAAGGTATTGTTCATGAACTGTGACGCTGGAATTCCACGGGTAAGTAGATCTGCAGGATTGTCATAAGTTGGGCAGTATTTCCAGTTGTATGTCGCAGATAGGTCATTTATTTCTCTCACTCTGTTTGAAATAAACCGTTTTAGTGGTTTATTTGTTTTCAGCCAATGTAGCACGATTTGACTGTCGCACCAGAAGACTACATCTTTGGTAGAGAGGATTCCAGTATGTGTGAAGCAAGACGAGCGCCAATCAAAGCTGCCATTAGTTCTAACTGCGGAAGTGTGAGCGTTTTCAATGGAGCATCTCTATTCTTTGCCATAACTTATGAAGATTATCTCCCTTTACATAGGTAGGCTACTGCTTTGTAAGCTTGGATGCTGGCATCGACAAATACGTGCATAATGGGGGTATTGTCTGCTTCATGGTGTGAGGTATGTTTGTCTTCTGCATAATGAAAATATCTTCGGGGGAAGGAAATTGTAGTCCCTTTGTTGAAATCTTCTGCAAGTGATTTCCATTTCTTTTGAAAATTGCTTGAAAGTGGGATGTCCCAATCAATTTTCTCTTTCCATATCTCTTGCATAAAAATCTTGGCTCGCACGGTCACTGGGCTCAGCAGTCCAAGAGGGTCATATATGCGGGAGGAGTATTGAAGGATGGATCTCTTAGTAGCGTTCTCCAGGGTAGGTATATCATGTGATGCATTTGACAAATCATCTGTAACTGCATGCCAACGCATACCCAGGACTTTGGTGATTGTGTTGTTGTCAAGGCAACCTTCAGCTTCCGCGAGCTCTCTAAGACAGGGACTATTTGACATCCATGACCGCAGGTTGAACCTGGCTGTAGTCATTAAATCACGTGCTTCCCGGAAGTAGGTTAATGCTTCAATCTCGTGCTCAAAGCTCGACAAAACATTGTCTACATACAGGTCTCTTTTCAAGGTGTCTGCGGCATTGACATGGGAATTCATCTGTAGATGTTTCAGAAGGACGGCATTCAGTATAAATGTTGAACAAGTTGCGCCAAACAATACAGCTTTAAACCTGTAGGTAATTATTGGGCTTTCAGGGTCGTTGGGGTTACTTAGCCAGAAAAATCTTGTTGAATCTCCGTCGTTTTCGTGTAATCTCATGTTCAAAAACGTTTTCTCTATATCTATGACTACGGCATACTGGTGTGTTCGAAATCTCAGGAGTATACCTGTAAAGTCATTGAGGATAGGTGGGGTATATTGGAGGCAGTCGTTTAGGCTCGGGGATTCACGTGCTTGTCAACAGCTGCAGTTGTACACCAATCCGATGGGTGTACGTGTAGTGAGGGAATCTTTCTTGACGCCATGGTGGGGTATATAATAGACTTGCAGGGAAGGTTGGGAATCGTCTGCGACCTTCTCTATAACGCCTCGTCTCTCCTGCTCCTCTACATTCTGTCCGTACTTCTGTAAGATGAAGGGGTCTCCACTTAGACTCTTGATAGTGACTTTAGTCCTTCTCTTCGTGACACCGTAGTTGCTTGGTAACGATGGTGATCCTGTTTCCATGGTAATTTTGCACAGTACTTGCCATCGGAAAACGATATGAAGTTGTCTTGGTAATTTTGAAGATATTCAATGGCTGTTTCATCTTTCTCGGCTGCGTTGATTCCAATACTCTCTAAATTCCAGAACCATTCAAGCGCCATTTCTTCAGATTTGTGGGACTGTGGTATCATGACATTTAGGACAGTGTTCATTGGTCTATTGGGATAATTGCTATGTGAGGAGCCAGAAAGAAGATATCCAATCTTTGACTTTACTGCTGTAGGCCTGTCTCCACGTTTAACGTCATCTTCTACCACATTCCAGTAATGGTCTGCTCCGATTAATAGAGAAATCTCAAAATTACAGCCGTCTGTAATAAGTTTTCTTACTTTCCTCTGCGTGTAGGTAGATGGTAGCGACAACCCAGGTTCGAATCCTGATCACGGCACCAAAACATAAGTAATAAGACGTTGTGTTCAGGTTTGTTCCTTTTATTCAACTAACAATAACATAATAATAGGATATGACGTTACTTATAAAACAACGTTACATAAATTGGCGCAACCTTACGTTAACACGCCAAAACCGCGACAGGGGTCATGCACTGTCCAAAGTCAATGCACATGTGAAGTATCAAGCCAATTGGGCAATTCATTGATGAGTTATTGATCCAAAACGAACTGGTAAACGGACAGACAGACCCACATCTAGCAAAACAATATACCCCTTCTTCTTAAGGGGAGGGGGGGGGGCATAATAAATCACAATGAAAACTGAAATGGAGTGGAGTTGTGTATGTTAAATGTATTCCAACGACTATGTTACATATCATAACAAGCCATTGATACCAAGTTAGATGATGATTTGACCTCTGGGATGTAACCCAGCAAAAAATATATTGACCATGATGGGGATTTAACCCAGGACCTCCCAGCTCCAAAAGGTAGAAAATTTACAGTGTTGTTATAAACAAGAGGGCCTAAAAGGCCCAAAGTCGCTCACCTTAGATAACAAGATATTATTGGGACAAATCTTCTGACCAAGTTTCACGAAGATCGGAAAATAAATGTGGCCTCTAGAGTGTTAACAAGGTTTTACTATAGCCATATAAGGAAAAATGCCACGCCCCCTGGCAGCCATGTTTTCAACCAACCAGCATCATTTTGAACTCGTCCAAGATATTATCGGGATTAATCTTTTGACCAAGTTTCATGAAGATCGGACAGTAAATGTGGCCTCTAGAGTGTTAACAAGATTTTACTATAGCCATATAAGGAAAAATGCCCTGCCCCTTGGAAGCCTTTTTTTTCATGCAAACATAATTATTTTCGAACTCATCCAAGATATCATTGAGACCAATCTTTTGACCAAATTTCATGAAGATTGGACAATAAATGTGGCCTCTAGAGTGTTAACAAGGTTTTATTATAGCCATATATAGCCATATAAGGAAAAATGCCCCGCCCCTGGTGGCCATGTTTTTTAAGCAACACAAAACCATTTTCGAACTCGTCTAAGATATTATTGGGATGAATCTTTTGACCGAGTTTCATAAAGATCGGAATATAAATGTGGCCTCTAGAGTGTTAACAAGATTTTACTATAGCCTTATATAGCCATATAAGGAAAAATGCCCCGCCCCTTAGCGGCCATGTTTTTCAAGCAAACGTAAACATTTTTGAACTCATCCAAGATATCATTAAGACAAATCTTCTGACCATATTTCATCAAGATTGGACGATAAATGTGGCCTCTAGAGTGTTAACAAGGTTTTACTATAGCCATATAAGGAAAAATGCCCCGCCCCCTGGCGGCCATATTTTTCAAACAACCGGCATCATTTTCGAACTCGTCCAAGATGTAATTGGGATGAATCTTCTGGCCATGTTTCATGAAGATTGGACAATAAATGTGGCCTCTAGAGTGTTAACAAGATTTTACTATAGCCATATATAGCAATATAAGGAATAATGCCCCGCCCCGTTGGCAGCCATGTTTTTTAAGCAAAGGTTACCATTTTTTAAACTCATCCAAGATATCAGAGGAACAAATCTTATGAGCAAGTTTCATGAAGATCGGAAAATAAATGTGGCCTCTAGTGTTAACAAGGTTTTACTATAGCCATATAAGGAAAAATGCCCTGCCCCCTGGCGGCCATGTTTTTCAACCAACCGGCATCATTTTCGAACTCGTCCAAGATATTATTGGGATGAATCTTCTGACCAAGTTTTATTTAGATCAGACAATAAATGTGGCCTCTAGAGTGTTAACAAGATCTTGCTAAGCCATATATAGCCATATAAGGAAAAATGCCCCGCCCCTTGGCAGCCATGTTTTTCAAGCAAACGTAACCATTTTCGAACTCAACCAATCTTCTGACCAAATTTCATGAAGATTGGACAATAAATGTGGCCTCTAGAGAGTTAACAAGGCAAATGTTGACGCCGCACAACGGACGACGGAAAAAATGCGATCACAAAAGCTCACCATGGGCACATTGTGCTCAGGTGAGCTAAAACGCTAGCTCACATAACAAGGCAGTATAAGTACTCCTATAACGAGCTCTGCTACACACAGTCCCTACAATTGTGAAATTCTTTCACAATTATCCTACTGCCAGGACATCTGTGGGACATCATACAAATCACAACCATGCATGGTTTTTTAACGTTGGGCACACATGTTAACCAGCCAGAAAAAGCCCCCACCACAATAGGCATTAAACCCCAGAGATCCCTGTTTCAATTAAGGCAGACACTCTACCGCATCACTATAAACAGCTAGCTTATTTAACAAGGCAGTGTAAGTTCTCCTTATACCAAACCCTGCTACAGACTGGTTTATGTTTAGATAACAACATTCATTGCAAAGATCACTAATTTTCAGCTATCATCCTTCAGTAAGGCAAATGATTTAATGCAAATACAACAATCAACACCTCATTAATGTTAATCTCAACAAGAGTACTGCATAACGGGTGTCAATGCTCGGCTACAGGTGCATTTTTAAATATATGAAAGCTTGTCAGAATTTATAATATTTTTAGAGGTCACGGTGACCTTGACCTTTGACCTAATGACCCAAATATGGGTGTGGCGTGTAGAACTCATCAAGATGCATCTACATATGAAGTTTCAAAGTTGTAGGTGGAAGCACTTTGATTTTAGAGCAAAATCTTAGCACGACGACGGCGGACAGCGGACGACAAGCTGGCTATGACAATACCTCGGGTTTTCTCCGAAAACAGCCGAGCTAAAAATGATCATATTCTTGTGATATGATACCGCACATTTACTCAATAACCCATTCCATACAAATAGACATGTGCCTACTGTTTGTGATGTCATAACAAGAATGTTTTAACATTCGTGTTTCTTTGTGAATGGAAATTAATTGTTTAACAAAGTCCTGATTAAGATTGAACTATTTGCAGATTGAAAAAAAGCTAAGAAAATTAATCGCCGCCTACTCAATATGCTTGTAAATCCAGTCATTTGTGATGGCGTCCCTCTCAAAGAGTTTCGGGCACCAGTCTATCATCTGAGCCTTGCGCTCCTTGGCCTCGTTCCTCTGTCTCTCCTCCAGCACGTACTTCTCATGGGTGGCTGCATGCATGTCCTGGCACACTATCGCATCACCCACCTTCTTCCATAATCTGAAATCACAGTATTATTGTATGCTAGAATACTAGAGTATGCTGAAGAAACATATCATTACTTTTTTCAGGGATGACAAAATTATTCTCATATTCAAATATTCGATTGAATGGTCAGTATTCGAATCACAGAATTGATATTTGGATATTCTCAATTATTTTTTTTTCTTCAAAAGTAATTAATCTAAGATTTAATGACCTGCGAGTCGCTTAATAATTGGCGCCAAAAATCACTTGGGATTAAAATGTTTGATGAGACGTTCTTCGTGTCAAACTGATAACACAGCCCGTACCATTTTTGATTGTGCAATGCAATATACACACTAAGAAAGGACCCAAACTGTTGTTTGTCAATTAGGTGCCAATTAAAGGCTTCAATTGACTGGCGAATAATAATTTAGTTTCTGTGATCACAGTTTGAACAGACATTAAAATATGTAAATTCCTCAAATTTAACAAATGATATAAATTCAAAAAGTAAATTTTTGATAGAAAGAAAAAGATATTTTTCGTTATATTTGTTCTTGAATATTTGGTGTACTTTGCATGCTTTGTTGATATGTTTCTTTATATAAACGTACATGCTATTTCAAATAAAATTCTATTTGTGCCAGATTACAGTATCTGTCATAGTATTAGTTGACAGAGATACAATTATTTAATAGCAACGTTAAAAAACAGCCTTGTGTTCAGCAAACGGATATAACTTACAAAACAATGGAAGTTAACACAGAACAAGTTTCTGATATATTTTGCCTATATACCATATTTTCCTTTGTATAGCGCGCAGTTTTTTACCTCCAAATTTCAAATAAAAAAGTTTGTGAGCGTTATACATTGATACAACGCTATCCTGGCTGCTAAATTGCAAAAAATTCATTTTGCAATCGTAAATGTTCATAATAGCCGCCATTTTTATTCCAGAAAACTACACCCTATAATCTTACAGACTGAAGGGGCCATTGTCGAAACAACAAAAAGTCGGTAACGGCAGATATGAACGGGGTAGCATTAGTTTTTTACAAAAAATAAAATGTTTGAATAAAGTATGCGAACATTTATTTTTGTCTGTTTTTGTGCACTTCTACGGCCATTTTCGTTGTTAATCACATTCACGCCTGTGTAGTGCGACAAACAATAACCCAACTTGTCCAACATAATAGATCAACAGTTTTACGTCAATACTGACATATCTCAACAACTGTAGCCCTGTCTCCCATGCGCCACAAGGTTTTTATTCAGCATTCAAATTTAAAGCCCATGCTTTCCCCGAGGAAGACTTGACTTGACTTGATCCTGAGTTTATTTGTCATCTGCTGCGGGATTAGTCCCGGTAGTTGGGGTAGGCAGCAGGCGGCTAGAGCGTCTAACCCCTGATTTCCACGCTCCTCTGTTCTGTGGGTCAGTGTCACCCATGCCACAGGTGTGCAGGTCATCCTTAATACAGTCAAACCACGATTTTCTTGGTCTCCCTCTACCTCTAGCACCAGGAATGGCCATCTTCAAGATTGAATTGATGCAAGAGGTGGCACGCTCGACATGCCCATACCACCTCAGGCGCCTGGCTCTCAGTGATGCAGTGACTTTTGGTATCCCTAGTTTGTCATACAGCATGTCAGTGTGGACTCTGTCGTCAGGTTTGATGCCGCAAATCCAGCGGGCCATTGCTCTGTCGTTTCTACGAAGTCGTTGTAGATCAGAAGCAGATGGTGCCCACGCTTCACTACCATGTAACATGGCAGAACGGACACAAGCATTGAACACGTTGCCACGCATTTTAAGGGAAACATGCTTCGACGTCAGTATTGGTAGGAGCTTCTAAACTTTCCCCAGCATTGGGTGATGATGGCAAGTTCGCAGCCTCCCCCAGCACATAGCGTGTCACCCAGATAGCAGAAGCTGGCCTCAACATCAAGCTGTGAGCCATCAATGGCCACCTGGGTAACAGGTCTTCCATCAATGGGGCGTGCCTGGTCCATGCATCTCAGGCAAACGTAGTCCGGGTTGCTGGTGATTCTTCCCTTGATGCCACTGCACTATTTGTGCACCCACAGTTTGCACTGGGTACACTCAATCGAGTTCACTCCCACTCCACTCCTACATACCGCACAGGGATATGCTCCCGCATCGCGCAGAAGATTCAGTCCAGGGCCGGTGATCAAGAGCTTTGTCTTCTTCATATTGACCCTCAGCCCCTTGCTTTCCATTCCATCCTTCCAACCTTTCAATCTGGAGAGACACTCCTCCAGTGAGTCCGCGATCACAGCAAGATCATCAGCGTAGAGGAGCTCCCATGGAACCCCGGCGCGGAATTCCCTCGACAGAGCCTCAAGCACTAGGATGAAAAGCAGGGGACTAAGAACAGAACCCTGATGCACCCCTACTTCGACTCCAAATTCCTCGCTATATTGATCGTTGACACGCACACGGCACCTGGCGCCTGTGTACATACCCTGTATGACACGAACTGCCCATTCCTCAACCCCTAGACTCCTCAGAGCCCACCAGAGGACCTTTCTTGGAACTCTATCAAATGCTTTCAAAAGGTCGACAAAGGCAATATACAGTGGCTTGTTTGCTGCATTGTATTTTTCCTGTAGCTGGCGTATGATGAAGATTGCATCAGTCATACCTCTACCAGGAACAAAACCAAACTGCATACTATCGATATCGACCATCCCGCGTATGTGGGTGTCAAGTACACGCTCAATCAGTTTCATCGTCTGGTCCATAAGCTTTAACCCAAGGTAATTTCCTCTGTCTAGAGCCTCTCCTTTAGCTTTGTAAAGGTTAAGGATGTGGCTCTCCTCCCAGTCCTTGGGGATCACACCATTGCTGAAAACGACCTCAGTCAGCTGTCTCAGCATTTCTGTTCCCTCCTCACCAGCTGCTTTCAACATCTCGGCAATCACACCTGACGGTCCAGCGGCTTTGCCGCATTTCATCTTGCAGAGGGCTTTGCGAATTTGTTCTACTGTGACTGGTGGAGGAGGCCCTTCCACAGGAGCAACTTCAGGAAGTAGCTCACTGGGCCACTCAAACTCAATGTTTAGTAGCTTTGAATAGTGTTCCACCCAGGCTTTCATTTTCTCATCATCACTGAGGGAACAGTTCACCCGCATCATTTCGAACACATTTCTCACCAACAACATCTTGGTTTGTCCTGTCCATTTGCTTGGCCAGCTTGAAGATGCCTCCATCGTATGGAGAGGTTCGCAAATTTCTCTTTCTCAGACTTGGACTTGGCTAACCAGACAGCTTGCTTAGAAGCACGTTTAGCCTCGAAATAGGCAGCTTTGGCAACGTTAGCCTCAATGGTACGGCCAGCTTTATCCAGTGCTTTGAATGTTTTGTAGCGGGTTCGCTTCAACTTCACCGCAACTTCAACATCACTGTCCCACCACCAGGTTTCCTTCTTCCACTGGTGGTTTTTGGAGAAACCACAAACTTCTCTTGCTGTTTCAAGCAGGGGGTTCTTTATCCTCATCCAAACCTCTTCAACAGTGTTGGCATGGTCGACATCGCCAGTAACGACTTTTTCAGTGAAGGCATCACGGAACTTGTCTACCACAGCCTTATCCCTCAGCTTCCAAGTGCGGATGCGAGGGGTGAATTTGCGTTTGTTTACTTTGGGGATGAAAATAGTGATATCACAAACAACAAGATTATGTTGTTGGACACACTCCTCAGTTGGAATTACCTTCACATCGGTGATTGCTCTGCAATACCTCTTTGGGTAGAGGATATAGTAAATCTGCGTTCTAAGATTTCTCGAGCAGTAGGTGACAAGATGGCTCTCCCTCTTTACATACCAGGTGTTGCCTACAACCAGATCGTTGGCTAGAGCAAATTCTAATGCTCTCTCTCCCTCCTTGTTGCGGACACCAAAGCCTCGACCACCGTGTATGTCACCAAAACCATCACTCTTGCCACCGACATGGCCATTCCAGTCCCCAAGAGGTACAAGAATTTCTGAAGCTGGGATTTTGGTAACAGCACTCTGAAGCTGGTCGTAGAAGCGGTCTTTCTCAGCCTCAGGGAGTCCAGACTGTGGTGCGTATACGGAGATAAAAGGTGAATACCACTTCGCCAATGATCAACCTCACCAAGATGATCCTGTCAGAGATACGCTCGACATTGAATACTTTCTCAATCCAGCGTTCTGCTAAAAGAACACCCGCTCCTCCTAGACCTTTCTCATTTCCACACCAGAAGAACTTGTAGGTTGTGTCTTTTCCACTGATGAGTCTTGTTTGGTTGGTGGTAAGCATGCCTGCCCATCTGTGCTCCTGAATGCCACACAGATCCACTCTCCTACGAGACAGTGTCTCTACAACTTCTCCTCTTCTCTTCAGGGTACCCACATTCCAGGTGGCGACCCTGAATTTGGTGGGGTGCTTGATTTATTTGTCAAGACGACCGGACCCTGCTTCCCGCCCCCGAGAGGAAGCCAAGCCCGAGGCACTACCGACCTGTGACTGCGCACTGCCGGCACCGCCTAACGTGGATTCTTTAGATTTTCTAGCCATGTTATATTGACGTAGGTTTTTACGGGACTGCCTGACCTAGCTATCGTCCCAACTTTACTCTTCTCCTAGATGGGTTGCCAACCAAGGCTAGAGAGCCCCATCTGCCCACACCCTTGTAGTTCAGCCTGGGGCCTCGCGGTACCCAGTATCCGTGTGTTGTCGCGGGAAGACACTACATTGGATTTGTTGTGAAGAGGCTATATACTAGCAGGGGAGACTTACGCACTCGGCTCTCTTTTCGCCGAACAAGCAGCTAGCCAGCGGTGAGGGCAGAAAGCGAGAGGTGACAAGCACACAGACGCCCACCAACACATAAGACGCATCGCACAACCATTTAACACACACAAGAATGACACAATTTACATGAATTCTTATTTTCTCACGTTTTACACCAAATGCACGTGGACTGTTAATCTGTTAATAGAAAATTACAAAATTGTCAGAAAAGTATAGTGCTCTGCAACCCATGCTCCGATTCATAATGACGCTTCCTATTTTGAATGCTATATTAAGCTTTCCAATGCCTCGGATTATTGGATTGCGCAATAGTAAAATGGCGGCCATTTTCGGTCCGATTTGGTAGTTTTATTGTCTTTAAATATTTTGTTCTCCATTTTTGCATTAATAAAACAGCCTGCGCGCTATACATGGTAGCGCGCTATATAAGGGAAAATACGGTGGGCTTTTTCAAAGTTTGTTTTTACAATTAAGCTACATTTTCTTTCTATTTCTCAACACAATAATTGTATATTCAATTGTATTTCTGTGTCAATTTATACTTTATATCCCATACTGGATACGAAACGAGTAATAGAAGTTAAATCAATCTAGCCGTTTTATGGGAATATTCAAATATTCAATTGAATGGCTTTGTGAATATTGGAATACTGATATAGGTTTTCAATGCCATCCCTACTTTTTTTTAATTTTAAATGTAAGTTAGTGTTACAATATTTTGCACTTTAGTTTTTGCTTTCAGGATACTCAACAATGAAACCTTTATTTTATTGTTTCTATGATTTTCACAAATTGACGGTCAATGATTAACTCACATCTGCTTTCAAAGTTAATAAATTGTGCTGTTGTCTGTTATTTGTAGTAATCACATTAAATTCAGCATGAAATATTAAATCCCAAGGAGCCCACCTTTCTGACTCCATCTCCCCCTGTAGTTCTATTGGCACTGTGTAGCGTTTCAATCTGCGAGCTCGCACTTCAGGCGTCGGAGCAAAGAACACACTGCTCTCCTGAAAAAGAGTTTCAACCAAATGAATGGGATACTTTATATATTGTTGTAAACCTTTTTTTATTATTGGTAGATAAATGCCACTACACACACACACTTCGACATATTCTCTATATCTGTACATCGGTTTTCTTCTTATTTAAATATGCCATAGTTCCATGGATATAACTATGAAAAAGATTACAAACTTGATAAAAATATTATGAGGATATCAATTAATTGGTGTACAAACCAGATACATGCCATTATAAAAAGACGAAAGGTTAGCAATAATAATGTATTTCAGGGAAGTATGCAAAACAAGACTATTGCCAAGCAATAAAAGTCCCCTACCGGCTCCACCATTGTCAGAAATTCCACCATTGTCAGAAATTCCACCATTGTCAGATTTTTTTAAAAAAATATTTGTTGCCATAGCAACCAGAATTTTTGACGTAGGAACAAAATGAAATGACGTGCATAATGTCCATATTGCCATCTATCCATGTTTCAAGTTTCATGAAAAAATATTAAGAACTTTTAAAGTTATCGCAGGATCCAGAAAACCACCATTTTCAGCAGTATTTCTAGTCTATTTGTGGCAACACCATTGTCAGAAATTCCACCAGTGTCAGATTTTTTTTAAAAATATTTGTTAAATATTTGTTGCCATAGCAACAAGAATTTTTGCTGTAGGAACAAAATGAAATGTCGTGAATAATGTCCATATTGCCATCTATCCATGTTTCAAGTTTCATGAAAAAATAATAAGAACTTTTAAAGTTATCGCAGGATCCAGAAAAGTGTGACGGATGGACGGACGGACGGACAGACAGACGGAGCACAAACCATAAGTCCCCTCCGGTGAAACCTGTAGGGAACTAAAAACAAGAGCATTGCATAACGGGTGCCACGCTCGGCTGCGAAAGCTTGTCAGAATTTTCTTTTTTTTTTAGAGGTCACAGTGACCTTGACCTGTGACCTAGTGACCCAACAAGAGATGTGTTTGTCAGAAACACAATGCCCCCTACTGCGCCGCATTGAAATAAAATTTCTATTTATTATTTGGCAGGTATAGAAATCATCTCCCTTTAAAGGTTATTACTTCCCTTGAA
Organism: Dreissena polymorpha; assembly: GCF_020536995.1. Lineage (NCBI taxonomy): Eukaryota > Metazoa > Mollusca > Bivalvia > Myida > Dreissenidae > Dreissena > Dreissena polymorpha. Next base: position 41,819,950 of record NC_068366.1, read on the forward strand.
TTTTGTCCAATCCAACTGAGGGGGGGGGGGGGGTCTCACAGTCAATTATGACCATGTCAGACATCACTGACAACCAAGGCCTGTGGTTTAAAAGAGATCATAACCATAGTTATTTTTTCTTTTTCATAAAATTTTATTCAAACATACCCTGGGGTGTAGATTGCCCAAGGTACCCGCTGAAAGAACCTTAAATACACATGTACAAAACTAGGTGACTATTTAATAAAAAGAAACTTATTTAACATGTATTAATAACACCAAATAATATTTAATTAGTAACAGTCTTTCATATAGCGTCTGCACGCTTAAAATGAAGTAATATTTGTAAAAACAGTCTTTCACTGCTTCTGCACGCATATTTGCTATTTAATATTTAAGTTACATTTAGAAGATTATTGGAGAAATTGAATAATACAAATAATAAGTCACCATCTTAAAATGAGCGGGTCTTAATTAGTAGTTAATAAAGAGATTTTTAAAGGCAATTTTATAATTAAGTAAAATAAAAGTATGTCACACACCTAAGTGAAAATATATATAAAAACAAGATGCGTTTGTGAAACACAATGTCCCCCTATATGACGTTTGACCTTGTAGGATGACCTTGACCTTGACCCTTCACCACTCAAAATGTGCAGCTCCATGAGATACACATGCATTTCAAATATAAAATTGCTAGCTTCAATATTGCAGAAGTGACATTACATGAGTAATTTTGACCCATATATTTGACCTTGAAGGATGACCTTGACCTTGACCTTTCACCACTAAAAATGTGCAGCTCTATGAGATACACATGCATGCCAAATATCAAGCTGCTATCTTCAATATTGCAAAAGTATTCATAAAATTAGCGATTTGGGCCACATATATTTGACCTCTGACCTTGAAGGATGACCTTGACCTTGACCTTTCACCACTCAAAATGTGCAGCTCCATGAGATACACATGCATGCCAAATATCAGTTTGCTGTCTTCAATATTGCAAAAGTACTCATAAAATGAGCGATTTTGGCCACATATATTTGACATCTGACCTTGAAGGATGACCTTGACCTTGACCTTTCACCACTCAAAATGTGCAGCTCCATGAGATACACATGCATGCCAAATATCAAGTTGCTATCTTGAATATTGAAATACTGCAAAAGTGTACATTAAATGAGCGATTTTGACCCATATATTTGACCTTTGACCTTGAAGGATGACCTTGACCTTGACTTTTCTCCACTCAAAATGTGCAGCTCCATGAGATACATATGCATGCCAAATATCAAGTTGCTATCTTCAATATTGCAAAAGTTATTGCAAATGTTAAAGTTGGCGCAAACCAACCAACCAACAGACCAACCAACAGACCAACAGACAGGGCAAAAACAATATGTCCCCCACTACTATAGTGGGGGACATAAAAATAGTCACCAGAGTTGTTTTTTTTCTTTTTCATAAAAATCATGTATCTATGGACATAAGTCCACAGGTATGTAATGAACATCAAAGAAATTATAATAATATCATTTAAAAAATAACTTTGAAAAATCAATCATTTGGGTTATAAATAATCAAAATAATAAATCTGTACAGTAACTGTGAAAAGAACTTCAATTCTTTGTAAGGAAATATATAATATGAGATTTATAATTATATAAATTACTTCCCTTGAAAATAATTGTCTCTAACAAATCTCTATTTTTAGTAGCAAATAATTAAAAGCCACTATACTGTGACTGTAGATTCACCACTCAAAATGTGCAGCTCCATGAGATACACATGCATGCCAAATATATAAATTGGCTATGTTCAATATTGAATAATTTTCTCCCTTTTTAAAGCTTATTACTTCCCTTAAATCTGTATTTTTTACCATAGACCGTAAAGGATGACCTTGACCTTTTACCACAATGTGTTTGTCAGAAACACAATGCCGCCTACTGCGCTGCTTTGATTTATTTAACAAAAATATATACGTGGGCAGGTCAGATAACTATGTCCATTTAAAGCTTATTACTTCCCTTGACTTTGTTTCTTCGACCCTAGACCTTGAAGATGATGTTCACCTTGAAAATTTACGGTGCACGGCAGACGACGAGCTGGCTATAACAATAGCTCGGGTTTTCTGCGAAAACAGCCTCGCTAACAACATTTCTGGAATGTATTAGTACGTGTGACTCTTCAGATACCCACCCCAGTTGCCTTATCTTTGATGTATATCTCCTGGTCCCAGTGCCCCTCTATACTGGCCAGTGTGTCTGAGCCCATCTTGATCTTGCCACTGATCCGATTGGACGCTTCTCCAATACCCAGGAAAGGCTGAAACAATTGTTTAAGTATAATATACACACTGATTAGGTTTTGTGTTTTTTTCGATTTGTTCTAGATCTTTATGCACTCATAAGGTCTGTTTCAGATACAAAAGCCCAAGCTATGAAAAAAAATTCATTATCAGATAATAGTATATATTTTATTTAAGATGTTCAACTCAAATCCTTCCCCTTCATTTCCCAACCAAGACATTATCAGCCCCCTCAAAACTAAATATGAGTTAATGAGTTTAAGAAAAAACTAGATTTTCAAATTTTAAATCATCAATGAAAGAAAACAAAGAAAAATCATACTGATGCAAGTTGACTGTTTTATTGACATTACTTCATTCAATAAGTAATAATTCAAGTATTCTGTTTTGTTTTAACTCTTTCATAAAACCTACCTTTAGTTTGAACTCCAGGTCACACCTGTATCCAGTCTTGGGACACGACAGGCTGACCTTTCCACCCATCTCCATGGTCAGGGTGCCAATGAGGATACCTGCAATGGGTGACCATGGTTACGTGGGTGTTTATGGTCTCCAGTAATAGGTAACCAAGACTATGAGGGATCAATTACAGTACCTGCAATGGGTCATAACGTTTATTGGGATGCCAATATGGTTACTTGCAATTGGTAACTATGGTTATGAGGGTGCAAATGAGGACACTTGCAATTGATAGTTACCATGGTTATGAAAGTGCAAATGAAGATTCCTACTATTTAGGTTAACTGCAGCTGGTAAAAAGGGATATAAAATAACACCTTTCTGTCCAATAAAATTGGCTTCCTTTGTCTAGCGATCAACATGCCAAACCAATTACATGTTTGTAGCTCTGTGGTTATTGTCCAATTTAAACAGCATGTACATCCTTTATAAACTTTAAGAGAATAGAAAAATAACTATTATGCAGACTGCACAGGCTAATCTGAGACAACACTTTACGCACATGCATTAAACCCCCCCCCCCTTTTTACAGAGCAAGGCCCATATTTTAGGATGTTTGGTGACAATCTAATGAAAACAAGGGCTGTTTGTAAAACATGCATGCCCCCCATATGAGCTGTCCGTTGTAGTGGCAGCCATTGTGTGAATACAATTTTTGTCACTGTGACCTTGACCTTTGACCTAGTGACCTGAAAATCAATAGGGGTTATCTGCGGGTCACGATCAATGTACCTATGAAATGTCATGATCCTAGGCAAAAGCGTTCTTGAGTTATCATCCGAAAATCATTTTACTATTTCGGGTCACCGTGACCTTGACCTTTGACCTTATGACCTCAAAATCAATAGGGGTAATCTGCAAGTCATGATCAATCTACATGTGAAGTTTCATGATCCTAGGCGTATGCGTTCTTGAGTTATCATCTGAAAACCATTTTACTATTTCGGGTCACCGTGACCTTGACCTTTGACCTAGTGACCTCAAAATCAATAGGGGTCATCTGCGAGTCATGATCAATCTACCAATGAAGTTTCATGATCCTAGGCGTATGCGTTCTTGAGTTATCATCCGGAAACCATTTTACTATTTCGGGTCACCGTGACCTTGACCTTTGACCTAGTGACCTCAAAATCAATAGGGGTCATCTGCAAGTCATGATCAATCTACCCATGAAGTTTCATGATCCTAGGCGTATGCGTTCTTGAGTTATCATTCAAAAACCATTTTACTATTTCTGGTCACCGTGACCTTGACCTTTGACCTAGTGACCTCAAAATCAATAGGGGTCATCTGCGAGTCATGATCAATGTACCTATGAAGTTTCATGATCCTAGGCCCAAGCGTTTTTGAGTTATCGTCTGACAACCACCTGGTGGACGGACCGACAGACAGACCGACAAACCGACATGAGCAAAGCAATATACCCCCTCTTCTTCGAAGGGGGGCATAAAAACGGTTGAGATAAAGGACCCAAACAATAAAGTGCAGAATGAGAAAAAGACCCATTGACAGAAAAAATTGAAAGATATGCCAGCCTTAAGGACAAAAAAAATAATCTAAACAATTTATCTTGAAGATCAAATTAAAGATCTTCACATGAATATTTATCACAAATAAACTCATCAAGGTGCATCTACATATGAAGTTTCAAAGTTGTAGGTGGAAGCACTTTGATTTTAGAGCCAATGTTAAGGTTTTAGCACGACACGGACGGTGGACGTCAGACGGCGGACATCGGACGACACGACGAGCTGGCTATGACAATACCTCGGGTTTTCTCCGGTAACGCCGAGCTAACAAGCAAATATATTTATCAATACAAATATTTTAAGTTTAAATTGTCATGTGTGTATTTCATACAAGTCCGACTTTCATGTGAACAATATATGTTTCACTGACCTTTACAATGAGCATAAGGCATCGTTATATAGTAGTCCTCCCCTCGCTTGAGAAATGTCAACTTTGCAGTGCCTTCTAGTATTGCAGAAAGAGAGTTACCTGAAAAACAGAAAACATGACATGTACTTTTCCTTCATTATATAAAATTTGAAAGACCTTTAAGTAGATGGTTGGTTTTATTGTCTTTTATTCATGTCTAAGACAATAACAAAAATATTTGCAATGTTTTGTTATATTTACCAGAATTAAGAGACATCTCATAAATCGCTCAAACATTAGTGTAAAAATTGCTTTTTTTCATCCAGAGTTTGATCTGAGACAGTATTATTTGTTTTAATTCCTTTTAATTTTTACAATAAATATTAGAACAAGAGCACCGCATAACGGGTGCTACGCTTAGCTGCGAAAGCTTGTCAGAATTTTTTTTGTGGAGGTCACAGTAACCTTGACCTTTGACCTAGTGACCCAAAAATGGGTGTGGCGTGTAGAACTCATCAAGGTGCATCTACATATGAAGTTTCAAAGTTGTAGGTGGAAGCACTTTGATTTTAGAGCCAATGTTAAGGTTTTAGCACGACGCCAGCGGACGACACGACACAACGAGCTGGCTATGACAATAGCTCGGGTTTTCTCCAAAAACAGCCTCGCGAAAAACAAGTTACGCCCAGGGTTGAACATAGAGGCATGTAATAAACAAACTTAGGAGTGGACCACCATGCACTCCTATACACCAAACATTAAACACTTCATACTTGCGACTTCAGAGAATATTTTTTTTTTCTTACTATATTACCATTTAAATCATAATACCCTAGGCGTACTGTAAGTTTTGACATCAGGGGCATGATTTAAACAATCTAAGTAGAGGAAAACTATACCATGTTACACAAAAAGTATTAAACCCCTGACCCTTGGTGTTTCATAGATTTTTAAGTTATGTACAATAACCTCTGGGCCTTGTGGTTTTGGAACAGATTTTGCATTATCAGGCACTGACAGATGACAGAAGTCACATTCTCATAAAAGCTCCCCATGAGCACTATGTTCTAAGGAGAGCTAAAAGTAGTTGACATAGCATAAAAAGTACTTACCATTTTTAAATTACCTGTTACAAAGTTACATTCATAAATTTGCAAAAATATACTCATTCCATTTATGACTTATATTTGATACTAAAATCAGAACAGTCTCAACATCCCTTCAAAGTTCTATATAAATCAAAATAGACTGTCATTACAGTTTTTTACCTCCTTATTTTCTATAAAATAACAAGAGATGTGTTTGTCAGAAACACAATGCCCCCTATTGCGCCGCTTTGAAATAAAATTTCAATATATCATTTGGTAGGTTTAGAAATTATCTCCCTTTTAAAGCTTATTACTTCCCTTGGATTGTATTTTTTGACTTTTGACCTTGAAGAATGACCTTGACCTTTCACCGCTCAAAATGTGCAGCTTCATGAGATACACATGCATGCCCAAGTTGCTATCTTCAATATTCAGAAAGTTATGACCAAACTTTAACGAAAGGTAAAGTTTTAGGGAAAAAAACAATGATATTTGACCTTTGGCCTTGAAGGATGACCTTGACTTTTAACAATTCAAAATGTCTACTCATGCATGCCAAATATGAAGTTGGTATCTTCAATAATGCAAAAATTATCAAACTTTAACTAAGGTTAAAGTTTTGGGACAGAATGACAGACAGGCCAAAAACAATATACCCCGATCATTCGATCTGGGGCATAAAAAGTTATGATAAAACTTTAACGAAGGTTAAAGTTATAGGAAAGAAAAATACAATGATAATTGACCTTTGACCTTGAATGTAAACCTTGAAGTTTCACCACTAAAAATGTGCAGCTGCACGAGAAGTAAGTAAGAGATTGAATGGAGAAATGAAAATATTTTTTTTTTAATTTTGATCTTTGACCTTGACCTTTCACCACTCAAAATGTGCAGCTCCACGAGGTACACATGCATGCCAAATATGAAGTTGCTGTGTTTTATAATACAAAAGTAATGATAAAACTTTAACAAAGGTGAAAGTTATAGGAAAGAAAAATACAATGATATTTGACCTTTGACTGTGAATGTTGACCTTGATGTTTCACCACTTAAAATGTGCAGCTGCACGAGAAGTAAGTAAGAGATTGAATGGAGAAATGAATTTTTTTTTTTTTAATTTTGACCTTTGACCTTGACCTTTCACCTCTCAAAATGTGCAGCTCCACGGGATACACATGCATGCCAAATATGAAGTTGCTGTGTTTTATAATACAAAAGTTATGATAAAACTTTAACAAAGGTTAAAGTTTTAGGAAAGAAAAATACAATGATATTTGACCTTTGACCTTGAAGGATGACCTTGACCTTGTTTTTCACCACTCAAAATGAGCAGCTACATGAGATAAACATGAATGGTAAATATCAAGTTGGTATGGTCAATATTGCAAAAGTTATCAAACTTTCACCAAGGTTAAAGTTTTGGGACAGAATGACAGACAGACAAACAGACAGAACAAAAACAATATACCCCCGATCTATCGATCCCGGGGCATAAAAACTAAAAGTTTTAACTCCAATTATCTGTTATGTCATATTGATTTAACTAGAAAAGTTAACTCTTGTTAAAAGATGTATTTAGGTACCATCTGGGTTTTTTCAAACTTTGTTAACATCTTTACGCCTCTTTCATCAATCTAAATCAATGTGTATGTTATTTCATTTATTAAATGAGTCTTGTTCTGAGAAAATTGGGCATAATGTATGTGCTTAAAGTGTTGTCCTAGATTAGCCTTGACACATTCTGCTTAAACTAGATTTTTGGTAAAAAGGGACTTCCTTCAAATGAAAAATACCGTTAAAGATGAAAGTGTTGTCCCTGATTAGCTTGTGTGGACTGCACAGGCTAATCTGGGATGACACTTTACACACATGCATTTTGCCCAATTTTCACAGAACAAGAATACAAATAGTACAAATATACACAAATAGTTGATTTCAGCTCATTATAGGTAATAGGTTATTATAACTATTTTATCAGCATGTACATTTAATTCCATAAATCTAAAAAGTCTCTATTCAAATATGTTGAACTACAGATATTTTGAAGTAACTTCGATCCAACAACTTCAAGAAAGCAAAGTTAGCAGTATATCGTCTGTGTGAAAAAAAGAATTCCTGTGTACCGTAAAACTTGGACTTTGCCAGAATGCTCCCACTAATATTGAAGCCATCCTTTCTGTTGGTCACATAGAAGCCGGTGATTGGGGGATGATGGGAAAGCTGCTCAGCAATGTAGAATGTGCGACTAGACGTCTGTGGATGCTCCCAGAAACAGCGCAAGGTTTCTCCAATTATGGGATTGTATGGCTTTTTGAGACCCTGTTAATGAGTTAAAATGTGAAAAATTGAGACCCCGATCAAAAGAGAACTAGGGAAAAATCAGATACCCTGACAAAAGTGAACAAGAAAGAATTATATTTAAAATGTGGAGAAAAAGCACACTTACCATCAGTAACAACAAATACAGCAAATGTCACAAAACCACAGAGCTACCCGAAACAAAAATGCTCCCTACACATACAATTTCAAAACACTTTTATCATGTCTCTTCATTGCATATGTTCTGTGACAGATGAAACAAGAGCTGCTTTGAAGCCATAAATTTGTTCTTTGACCTTGAAGGATGAACTTGACCTTTTACCACTCAAAATGTGCAACTCTATTAGATACACATGCATGCCAAATATCAAGTTGCTATCTTCAATATTGCAAAAGTTATGACCAAGGTTAAAGTTTGTGACAGACACACACACACACACACACATACAATGACAGACAGAATGGTCAAAAACAATATTTCCCCGATCATTCGATCCAGGGGCATAAAAACTTCACTGTCAAACCTTAAAATATTAATCGAGAGCCTGAAACTGTGGAATTACACACTGAATAGCTTAGCAGAATTGAGCATTTTCAAGTTAATCCATACACATGTCCATAAAGGCTTCACTTACAAGATCACAAGTCATATTATTACACACCTTTGGTTTCTTGTAGAAGCCCGAGAGGTACCACTTCACCACTGATTTCATTCTGGTGTATGGGTCCTCTTGTAATACAGCTCTGCAAGTAACAACCAAAGTAGTCTAGTTATCCAATTCTGAACAGTTTATCACCATATTTAATCCAGCATTTTTGGGGGAACAGTACTGCTGCAGTGCAGTTTGGGAATACCTGTCATTAGCACAGTCAAACCTGATATTAGGAATATTGCCTTTTAATAGCTTGGTATTAAGGTTCTATTGGATATTTTTGATTGGACATTTTGCAAAACAAGAGGGCTTGAAAGGCTCAAAGTCACTCACCTAAGATACAAATGACAATACAAACTGACCTGTTCTGTGCAGCCCAAGATATCATTAGAACAAATGTTCTGACCAAGTTACATGAAAACTGAACAATAAATGGAACTTTTTTAGAATGCCAATAAGGTTTTACTATAGCAACATAAGGAGGACTGCTCCGCCCCCCGGCTGCCATGTTTTTCAACAGACCAGACCTATTTTTTAACTCATCCAAGATATTATTAAAACAAATGTTTTTTTCAAAGTTTCATGATGATTGGATAATAAATGTGACTCTAGTGTGTTAGTAACTTTTTACTATAGCCATAAAGAGAGAAATGCCCAGACCCTGGCCACCTTGTTTTCAACCAACCAGAACCATTTTCGAATGCGTCCAAGATATCATTGGGACAAATTTTCTCTCCAAGTGTCATGAAGATCGTAAATAAATTTGGACTCTTAAGGATTAACAATAATAGCCATAATAAAGCCATATAAGGAAATACACCGCCCATTGGCGGAAATGTTTATCAAGCAACTGAAACCATTTTCAGACTAGTCCAAGATATCATTGTTTCAAATCTTCTGACCAAGTTTCGTGATGATCAGAAAAATAATGTGGCCTCTAGAGTTTTAACAATGTAAATTTTGATGCTGTGTAAGGCACGGTGGACAAGAGGCAATCACAAAAGCTCACCATGAGCACAAAGTGCTCAGGTGATGCTCAGGTGAGCTAAAAATATTCACATTCAACTGAAATTTCTGGAAAAAGGCAAATGTTTGTGTTTTTAAAATATATATTATCATCAATATTGGTAAAGGTTTGCTTTTTTAATTAAGAATTTGCGCTTACTGTATCTTACAAATCGAAATGAAAGCTTTACAGTATCACAATTTAAACCCTAAAAATAATGGCATGCATTTATACAATTATCATTCTCTTTGAGAGTTAATTGTCAAATTTTAATTGTTCAATACACTATAAATTTTTCTCAGCAGTAATCATTGTAAATTTTGAAAGTCCACATCATAATATGAACTGTGTTTATTTTCCATTTATCAACATTTCTACTTCCCCTTTCGAGTAATTAAAATGATCATTGTGAAATGTAGGCCACTTTTCACTGTGTCATTATTTTTAAAAAGCTGTATTCAATTAACACAAGTAAGAAGAGTTAGCAATCTTATGACGTGTATGCTTACTCAGACAGAATATCACAGTGGAAGTAGTAATCTGTCAGTTTATCGAGGAAAGAACGAGGCTCAAGAATGAACGTTGGCAACACCACCTTGGACAGATCCATTCCGGGGCGAACCTGCAATTAACAGTATGCCTGGGTGTCATAGATTATAAAGATTCAATATGAAAGATAAATTACAAATCAATTGTATAGTATGATAAAAAAAAAATAAATCCATTGTATAAAATGCAATTACATCCTGGTTTGTTCGGTTCTTCTAATTAGTGTTTGTCTTTATTTTCAATCTTTTTCTGTCTGGAATATTTTTTGGAAAGGTCAGAAAATGTCATTCATTTGTCAACTGAAAAACAAGCACATTTTTGTTTGTTTGTTGCATTGACTAATTTTACTTCAGTTTCCTAATTGTGTAAATATAACTTGTTGACAAGACAGAAACATGGGCCTTCAACAAAAAACACCAACATTAGCTATTGTTTATCAAATCTTGCATACACAACCGTGTTAAATTGTCATAAAATAGGCATTTTTTACAGTGTGATTTACATGCATCTGTACAGGTATCGGGTCGTTTCGCCCTTAAAGCTGTTCCCCCTAGGTTACTCTGAGTTGTACCGCCCTGGGTCATTTCACCCTTACAAGCGGGTTGCTTCGCCCTTATTTTAATTTAAAGCGGATTTATTAACATACCAATTATCTTTAATTGAATAATTAAATAAAGTACGTTGTATTTAACACCTTTCACACCTCTTGCACACAACTATATTACTCATGAAATATACCAACCACAAGTGTGACAGAGACGTTAATGGTGAAAACTGTATATTCAGATAATTATATAAAGAATATCTGATGTGTTACAGGTATTTGTAATGTCTTGTTGCTATTGTTAGTACTTCAACACAATCTTATGCTTAAGAAATCTGCAGTGAATGGAATAACAAACATTTTTTTCTTGTCTACACTCTAAGAAGTATACTTTTAATATTGATTTTGTTCGTTTTGTATGTATCGGTGACTTGTTTACCCGAAACTTTATAGAATATTAGATGCATTGTTGTGTGAAAATTATATGGTAAACATTTAAGAAAACAATACAAAAGAATTAAAGATTGCCAATTATGTGCTTCTTATTATCCTCTTATCCCCCAAAATCGTTGTTTAAGTTCAAAAGGAAGTATGAATTCAGCTTGTGACAATCTAAAGATAAATCATTTCGAATTGCTGTATGTATAAAAACTAGGGCGAAACGACCCAGGAATGAGAGCGAAACGACCTAGGGTGAACAGGTATTAGGGCGAAACAAGTCACGGGCTAACAGGTATAAGGGTGAAACAAGTCACGGGCGAACAGGTATTAGGGTGAAACAAGTCACGGGCTAACAGGTATAAGGGTGAAACAAGTCACGGGCGAACAGGTATTAGGGTGAAACAAGTCACGGGCTAACAGGTATTAGGGTGAAACAAGTCACGGGCGAACAGGTATTAGGGCGAAACAAGTCACGGGCGAACAGGTATTAGGGTGAAACAAGTCACGGGCAAACAGGTATTAGGGTGAAACAAGTCACGGGCTAACAGGTATTAGGGTGAAACAAGTCACGAGCGAACAGGTATTAGGGTGAAACAAGTCACGGGCTAACAGGTATTAGGGTGAAACAAGTCACGGGCAAACAGGTATTAGGGAGAAACAAGTCACGGGCTAACAGGTATTAGGGCGAAACAAATCACGGGCGAACAGGTATTAGGGCGAAACAAGTCACGGGCTAACAGGCATTAGGGTCAAACAAGTCACGGGCGAACAGGTATTAGGGCAAAACAAGTCACAGGCGAACAGGTACTGTGAAACCATTATATATCGTCAGGCATTAATTTTCGTATATTTCGTCAGTCGACCGATAGATGAATTCAAGATCCTAAAGAACAATTATGTCCCATTTTTGAACAAATTAAGACTGAATAACCAAAGGCATGAGGCGCTAATATCCAACGTAATCCACGCATACATACTCCGTCTGTTACGTTATCAAGATAAATCCGGTTTTGACACAAAAGGGTGTAGATTATACAGTGTACTTTACTGACACGTGACATTACTCTAAAACGCGAAAGCAGTACAGCTGTATCGACTGCGTTGACTTCGTTTAGTAAGAATTGTTATGATAAGCGCTAATTGTTAACAACTTTATTACCTATTGTGTGTATTGTGTTTTTCAGTGTTGTTGCAGAAGATTACACAGCCTCCATGCACCGGATTAGATCCGGATCAAAGACAATCAACACAATTAAAAGATGGTGATGTATATACTTACCATATATACATTCTCCGCCTTGATTACAAATAAATACAGAACATTTTGATTTGTGTTTGGTTGTTTGCGTTTAACTACAATACAGGTGAAAAAAATAGCTTGTTCTTCGTTTTATTGGCTATCGATCTTTTTAATCATTGATATCTTTTACAAGTTTTACGATACATGTTTCAAATAATTGTTACTTGTAGCAATTGAAAACGTAAGAGGTAAAGAGAAATTAGCAATCATGACGATAAGTTCCATCCAAACGTAGGAAAATTGTTTTAAGAAATTCACTCTTATTTTTTCGCGATTTTCAGGAAATCCCCGGAAAACACGTGTTTCGAATGACTGAGTATGACGCAATAAAACATCGCGCTTTGTATCCCATTGCATTCAATCTAATTTAAACTCACTAGTCCATTGGTAGTTACAATTAAATCTGAACTTTGCCCTATGAAACCGCTGTTCCATAATGCACTGTTAATTTTACACTTCCGAAAATTATTGTACTTAAAGTGATCAAATTTTTACGATGCAAAACTCTTGAAACTTTATTGAAAACTGACCAAATAGTTTGCTAACACTAATTTTAACCAATAATCTTCGCACCTTCTCTAATTTGCGCCGATAAAGGTAAGATTGTTTTAAGTTTTGCCATGATAATAAATGAATAAGACCAATTGGCGACCGGCTTCACTGTTTAAAACCCGGGTTTCAAACACTCGTTAACGGTTATTCGGTCCCACTAATCCGCTAATCATAATAATGATACACTAATGGGGGCTAATTACTGATCACCTGATAACAAAAGACTAGTATATTGACATGTGACAAACAGGCCCCACCTCCTGCAAGTGAGTCTCAAGTGTCCTCCCTCTTTCCCCACTACGATCTTTCGCAACCGCGATATATTTCGGAAAAAAAATAAATCAGATATTGACTGAATCATTTTTTTTCAAAGTCAGTAATTGGCGAATTTAAGTGCTGACGAAAACGTCATTTTTATAAAAATGACGAAATTTCCTGCTGGCGAAAATAAATGATTTCACAGTATTAGGGCGAAACAAGTCACGGGCTAACAGGTATTAGGGTGAAACAAGTCACAGGCTAACAGGTATTAGGGTGAAACAAGTCACGGGCTAACAGGTATTAGGGTGAAACAAGTCATGGGCTAACAGGTATTAGGGTGAAACAAGTCACGGGCGAACAGGTATTAGGGCGAAACAAGTCACGGGTTAACAGGTATTAGGGCGAAACAAGTCACAGGCTAACAGGTATTAGGGTGAAACAAGTCACTGGCTAACAGGTATTAGGGTGATACAAGTCACGGGCTAACAGGTATTAGGGTGAAACAAGTCACGGGCGAACAGGCATTAGGGTGAAACAAGTCACGGGCGAACAGGTATTAGGGTGAAACAAGTCACGTGCTAACAGGTATTAGGGTGAAACAAGTCACGGGCTAACAGGTATACGGGTGAAACAAGTCACGGGCGAACAGGTATTAGGGTGAAACAAGTCAAGGGCGAACAGGTATAAGGGCGAAACAAGTCACGGGTTAACAGGTATTAGGGCGAAACAAGTCACGGGCTAACAGGTATTAGGGCGAAACAAGTCACGGGCTAACAGGTATTAGGGCGAAACAAGTCACGGGCTAACAGGTATTAGGGTGAAACAAGTCACGGGCTAACAGGAATTAGGGTGAAACAAGTCACGGGCTAACAGGTATTAGGGTGAAACAAGTCACTGGCTAACAGGTATTAGGGCGAAACAAGTCACGGGCTAACAGGTATAAGGGTAAAACAAGTCACGGGCTAACAGGTATTAGGGCGAAACAAGTCACGGGCTAACAGGTATTAGGGTGAAACAAGTCACGGGCTAACAGGTATAAGGGTAAAAACAAGTAACGGGCTAACAGGTATTAGGGTGAAACAAGTCACGGGCGAACAGGTATTGGGGTGAAACAAGTCACGGGCGACCAGGTATTAGGGTGAAACAAGTCACGGGCGAACAGGTATTAGGGTGAAACAAGTCACGGGCGAACAGGTATTAGGGTGAAACAAGTCACGGGCTAACAGGAATTAGGGTGAAACAAGTCACGGGCTAACAGGTATTAGGGTGAAACAAGTCACTGGCTAACAGGTATTAGGGTGAAACAAGTCACGGGCGAACAGGTATTAGGGTGAAACAAGTCACGGGCTAACAGGTATTGGGGTGAAACAAGTCACCGGCTAACAGGTATTAGGGTGTAACAAGTCACTGGCTAACAGGTATTAGGGTGAAACAAGTCACGGGCTAACAGGTATTAGGGTGAAACAAGTCACGGGCTAACAGGTATTAGGGTGAAACAAGTCACAGGCTAACAGATATTAGGGTGAAACAAGTCACGGGCTAACAGGTATTAGGGTGAAACAAGTCACGGGCTAACAGGTATAAGGGTGAAACAAGTCACGGGCTAACAGGTATTGGGGTGAAACAAGTCACGGGCTAACAGGTATTACGGGAAACAAGTCACAGGCTAACAGGTATTAGGGTGAAACAAGTCACTGGCTAACAGGTATAAGGGTGAATTAAGTCACGGGCTTACAGGTATAAGGGTGAAACAAGTCACGGGCTAACAGGTATTAGGGTGAAACAAGTCACGGGCTAACAGGTATTACGGGAAACAAGTCACGGGCTAACAGGTATTAGGGTGAAACAAGTCACTGGCTAACAGGTATTAGGGTGAAACAAGTCACGGGCTAACAGGTATTAGGGTGAAACAAGTCACGGGCTTACAGGTATTAGGGTGAAACAAGTCACGGGCTAACAGGTATCAGGGTGAAAACAAGTCACGGGCTAACAGGTATTAGGGTGAAACAAGTCACGGGCTTACAGGTATTACGGGAAACAAGTCACGGGCTAACAGGTATTAGGGTGAAACAAGTCACGGGCTAACAGGTATTAGGGTGAAACAAGTCACGGGCTAACAGGTATTAGGGTGAAACAAGTCACGGGCTAACAGGTATTAGGGTGAAACAAGTCACGGGCTAACAGGTATTAGGGTGAAACAAGTCACTGGCTAACAGGTATTAGGGTGAAACAAGTCACGGGCTAACAGGTATTAGGGTGAAACAAGTCACGGGCTAACAGGTATTACGGGAAACAAGTCACGGGCTAACAGGTATTAGGGTGAAACAAGTCACGGGCTAACAGGTATTAGGGTGAAACAAGTCACGGGCTAACAGGTATTAGGGTGAAACAAGTCACGGGCTAACAGGTATTAGGGTGAAACAAGTCACGGGCTAACAGGTATTAGGGTGAAACAAGTCACGGGCTAACAGGTATTAGGGTGAAACAAGTCACGGGCTAACAGGTATTAGGGTGAAACAAGTCACGGGCTAACAGGTATTAGGGTGAAAAGACCTAGATTCATCTGTACAGGTTGTATTACTGTGTTCTTAAATTGTTGGCACAGACAATAATTACTACTTTGTCATCATTAACTTTGTACAATCCATTTTGTCACAGAAAGTACTAGTTTTAATTTTATAGATCAAGGGCTTTAACTTTGAAGTTCTTAGGACAGTCTGGGTGTCTATAGAACTAGACAGAGATTTACTGCCCAATGCTATCTCAATGATTAGCACTGAGTGCCCTTGCCTTCCCATCACAGGTGTTCCCATTATAAGTATGGGTAGATACAAATTGGTAATTTTCTACTGATCAGTTCATACAACAAAATGCTTAATATGCTTGTCGTCTATGGTTAACTCTTCACCATTCAGATATGAACTTTGATGGGTTTATAGTGGCCTCTCATCTGGATCCAAACTGTTTGCTATTCTGATAGTATTCTTTGAAAAAAAAATCGAAGAAAATGCTAATTTTAGAAAATCAGCAGACAATATTTTAGCAGACGACAAATTTCCCAGCATGCAAAGGGTTAATGCTGTTTGCATATAACCATATTTCCTTAACTTTTGAGCAGGAAAGCGTTAATTTCTACCTGTTTAAGCAGGGTCCAGATGATGCTCTTGTTTTCATCATCCACTTCCTCGGTCTGGCAAGCGTCTCCCAGCTGAAGCATGCAAACAAGAGTGGTTGGTTGAAAAATTGTTTCCCCCACCAATGCTCTAGGTCAAATTTTGATATATTTGGTGATCATCAGGTATAAACTGTTGGACATGCGTTCATCTAGAAAGGGGAGGGACCGAAGTCTGTGAGAAGATTTAAATTATGATCATTCAAAATTTATAAAATTGAGGGTTTCCATTTTAAAAAATTGGAAATTATCATAGCCCTTCGCATAAATTTTATGTTTGAAATGTATGGGTTTTTTAATCTATTGTAAACTGATATCTTGTAGTTCAAATTATCTGGCTTTGTTGTAAAAAGTGTGAGAACTTTGGTTAATTTGATTATTGTTCTGAATAATTCAGACATAGTCTATTTTTGAAAAGGCAATTCAGAATTTGAAAACATTTGATAAGAACAATCACTAGCATGATAACCTGTCCAAATTCTTCTACAGTGTTCATCACGTATGGTGTCTCGTCAGGTTTAACGGACACCTGGGACTGTCTGACCTCATCAAACACTCGATCCTCCTCCTCATCTGATTGGCTGGAATCTGATCCTGCCTCGTCACGATCGGACTTATAGTCCTCCAGCCCTGAATAAATAACAACAAGAGATGTGTTTGTCAGAAACACAATGCCCCCTATTGCGCCGCTTTGAAATAAAATTTCAAAATATCATTTGGCAGGTTTAGAAATTATCTCCCTTTTAAAGCTTATTACTTCCCTTGGATTGTATTTTTTTACTTTTGACCTCGAAGGATGATCTTGACCTTGACCATTCACCACTCAAAATGTGCAGCTTGAGATACACATGCATGCCAAAAATCAAGTTGATATCTTCAATATTGCAAAAGTTATGGCCAATGTTAAAGTTTCGGACAGACACACAGACAGACAGACAGACAGACAGACAGACAGACAGACAGACAAACGGACTGACAGTTCAACTGCTATATGCCACCCTACCAGGGGCATAAAAATCTAGTGGGTACAGTAAATAACTCAACTGATCGATGTAATATTTAACCAACCAGCATAAACTACATAACCATCACTGTAATAAGCCAACAGGGTAAAGTTATTATTGTTAACATGCAATATTTGAATTTAAGTATTCAAATTATTTTGTCTTTTTTTATAATCGTGACATTATAGTGGGTATATATTGAGCCAAACATTCAAACATGCTGATATTTCAATCCATTTACTTACATAGCATAATAACTTATCGCCCAAAAAATTTGTCAACCAACTGTAAATTCAACATGTCCTTAACAACAAAACATATTAGCATTTCCTGTTATCACCCTTTTTAAAAGCAATCACAATTAATTCAAAGCTGTTTGAAAAGTTGTAAATTGAGAATCTGACTGCATAAATATATTATTTACTGAGTAAGGGTTTCTTCTGAGATAAACTGTTTTGTTTGTTTATTGCTTTTTTACAGTCACAGTAATTTTAGTGTACTAACTTACACCATTCCAGGGCTAACCTAGCACTTCACCAGCACTAGCTTAAAACTGATACTTTTGTCATCAACTGACAACTGCCTTATTTTGAATCAGAAGGAGGGGATGAAATGCCAAAACAAATCATTCAACTACCAATCTACTTATACAATGCTGGACACAATTCAAACTCACATCAAAAATAGACTCCACTGTGCCGAGGAGTTTTCAAAGACTTTACATTTGAATTCTTGTATGATCAATACACTTTAAGTATTATATAAGTGCTCGGTTATGATGTGGAATCCAATATAACATGGTTGTGTCTTGGCTCCTGTTATTCTAAAAACAAGTTTCATCATACCGTAGGATTTATATCAATGAATTGGCAAATAACATGATGCAGTGCTCCAGCTAGGATTTAAAACGGCAGGGGGGGGCTATTTTGTCAAAAGGGCACTTTCGAGCGCGCAGTTGTATCCATAAATCTCCCTTTGCATATTAATTTTTGTTATTAATAATTGTAAGAATATATTATTTCCATTATTATTAAACCATGCAAATGAAATAAAATGCCTACAATGTGGTATAAATTAATTACAATGTAATAAGAAATTTATAAATTATAATATGTCTATAAAAAATATATATTTTTTTTTTTTTGTAAAATGGCAGGAAGGGGCTTTGGAAGGGCAGGGTGCGGCTCCCTTCCAGTAAGGCTATATTTGGAGCACCGATGATGTCAACATGCATGGAAATATATCAGCTCTTAACTCATAAAATGGTCCATGTATAAAGCTGGTTTGTGGCTTGGACTTTATCATGTGGGTCATATTGACAAGCTATCAAAAATTACAAGTTCATTCAAAAACAAGATGTGTTTGTGAAACACTATGTCCCCATATATTTGACCTTTGACTTTGAAGGATGACCTAGACCTTTCACAACTCAAAATGTGCAGTTCCATGAGATACACATGCATGCCAAATATCAAGTTGCTATCTTCAATATTGCAAAAGTGTGCATTAAATGAGCGATTTTGACCAATATATTTGACCTTGACTTTAAGGATGACCTTGACCTTGACCTTTCACCACTCAAAATGTGCAGCTCCATGAGATACACATGCATGCCAAACATCAAGTTGCTATCTTCAATATTGAAAAGTGTACATTAAATGAGCGATTTTGACCCATATATTTGACCTTTGACCTTGAAGGATGACCTTGACCTTTCACCACTCAAAATGTGCAGTTCCATGAGATACACATGCATGCCAAATATGAAGTTGCTATCTTTAATATTGCAAAAGTTATGGCAAATGTTAAAGTTTGACGCAAACCAACAAACAAACCAACAGACTGGGCAAAAACAATATGTCCCCCACTATAGTGGTGGGGGACATAAAAAGAAACGCACCTTGGCCTGCAAAGTGTTTCTCACAGTCACTCTCATCCATGCTGTTATCTGCCTCAATGTCATGGGTTACCGGTGGCAGGGAGGAGTCAGACAGCTCCTGCTCTGCCGCAGGGTCGGCCCCCTCTATGCTCCCTGTGCTGTCCTTCTTCATGGATTTCATCAGCAGGTTGGTGCAGCGTAAAGACAGATCCAGGGCATCCATCCAGCACTTGCCTGGCAATAACATTAGTGTCAGAGATAAGGCTTTGATATGCTGCTATATAATATAGCAAAAAAATACTTTCCAGAAAGATACACATACGGTTACCAGAATGTGGTTATACAGAAATTGTGAAAACACAAATTGCAGTGGTCTAAAGACTGATCAATTGGTTTTAATTTGACTGTAAATAAAGTTTTCATTTTTTTCTAAAATACTCAATTTACTTTTACTCTGTTAAAGACAGCTATGACGGCCCTAAAGCACTCACCTGAGATCACCAGCATCAATTGTTTATGACTTGACCTGATAGAAGGTACAAACTTTGTTAAAGAACAATAAGATAGAAATTAATGAAGAAGATACGTGTCCTTAAAGAACAGATGCACACGTATTCCACTTTTGTCTCAAAACTTCGCTCACGTCAAACAAAAGCTGATTATGGCCAAATTAGAATTTGACCTTTAAGTGTGACCTTGACTTTGAGGTAATAAACAGGTTATACGTTTGACATTCAGTCTTCTCCTGGTAGCAATTTTTGGTAAGTTGTCTTAAAGTGTAATAATGACTTGAATGTTAAGATATGGACAAGCTGTTTTTGAACCAAGTTTGCAAGTTTGACATTTGACTTCTAAGAGTGACCCTTACTTCTGAAGTTACAGTAGGCAGACAAGTTTGGCCTTGAGTATTACCAAGCTAAATGTTGAAGACACGTCTCAAGAACTCATCCTCAACCAATATCTTTAGCATGATTTTCATGATTGCCTTCAAATAAGGATGCAAATCAATAAATGGGATAACAACCACTGAGCCCAAGTGCTCACCTGCAGCTTCAGAAGGGGCCCTGAATATCAGGTAGGAGTGAGGCAGGGGCTGCACAATGGCCCCAATTGTCTCCCCTTTTGGCCCCTGAAACAGTTAACAAAGTCAAAATGAGACACATGTATATGAGAGTGTAAGCATGTGTTAAGAAATGCACTTGAACTTCTTTTTTAATGCCTGTCTTTAAAAGTTTAAACACAACAATAATTGTTTAATAATAGTTAAATTTGATAAATATCAATTAACAGCAAACAATGAAATTTTAGCTCATTTGGTGCTAAGAATGAAGCTGTTATTCCTGGTTCAAATTCTTTTTCATTAGAGTAATTCAAACTGAAACATTGCAACTGAATAACATATGGTCTAAGTGAAAGTGGGGATGAGATAATAGGTTGTACGTCAATATTGAATACAATATCCCTAAAACTATACATGGATGGCTGAATATCACAAAATGTATGAACAACTACAAGTAGAGCTTTGTCACAGACGTGACGAATACCCCCACATGCAGCATTGACACAGAATATTTTGCATGTTGCCTTGACAAAAAACACCAGACACCATGCTAAATGTTTAAAAACTCACTAAGTGACCCCTTGACCTAGTTTTTGACCCGGTATGGCCCATGTTTGAACTTGATCTACACATCATCTAGATACAACTTCTGACCAAGTGTGGTGAAGATCGGATGTAAACTACTTGAATTAGAGAGCGGACACCATGCTGAATGTGTAAAACTTACTAAGCGACCCCGTGAACTAGTTTTTGATCTGGCATGGCCCATGTTCAAACTTGGCCCTTACGATCATCTAGATAAAACTTCTGACCAAGTTTGGTGAAGATTGGATGAAAACTACTTGAATTAGAGAGCGGACACCATGCTGAATGTTAACAAGAGATGTGTTTGTCAAAAACACACTGCCCTGTTCTGCGCCGCTTTGAAGCCATACATTTGACCTTTGACCTTTAAGATTGCCCTTGACCTTTCACCACTCAAAATGTGCAGCTCAACGAGAAGTAATTAAGAGATTGAATGGAGAAATGAATAATTATTTTTTTCAATTTTTGACATTTGACCTTGAATGATGACCTTTACCTTTCACCACTCAAAATGAGCAGCTCAATGAGATACACATGCATGCCAAATATAAAGATGATGTGTTTGATATTAACAAAGTTATGATAAAAATTAACGAAGGTTAAAGTTTAAGGAAAGAAAAATACAATGATATTTGACCTTTGACCTTGAAGGATGACCTTGACCTTGACTTTTCACCACTCAAAATGAGCAGCTCCATGAGATACACATGCATGGTAAATATCAAGTTGCTACGGTCAATATTGCAAAAGTTATCAAACTTTATCCAAGGTTAAAGTTTTGGGACAGAATGACAGACAGACCGGACAAAAACAATATACCCCCAATCTATCGATCCGGGGGCATAAAAAAGCACTAAGTGACCCCTTGACCTAGTTTTTGACCCAGCATGACCCATATTCGAACTTGACATAGACATCATCTAGATTCAACATTTGACCAAGTTTGGTGAAGATCAGATGAAAACAACTTGAATTAGAGAGCGGTCACTTAATACGGACCGACAGACAGACCGACCGACAAGCTCACTCCTATATACCCCCCTAGACTTTGTTTGTGGGGGTATAAAAACAAACGTTAAATGTACAATAGCAAACAAAAACTAATAGAAAAATAGGCATTGTATTGTAATAAACAAACACAAACAAGTAACATAAGACAAAATATAAAATCTTACTCCAATGTTCTGAAAGGATTTAAACTTGCAGTATCAGCAAAACACTTGCATTATTTCAGTAATAAGTGAAAATGGGAAATAAAAGAGTAACATTCAAAAGACTAACAAATAGCTGCCATGGTGTGCTTTCAATAATATGGTTTCTGTAAAATTGTATTCATATATTAAACAATTATAGCACTGTAAGAAAAGCCAACTTTCCACAGTTAAAAAGTTACATCTTAAATTGCAACCCACAACAAACAACTAATGCATTGACAACATACTGAGAACAAGAGCTGTCTCCATAGGATGACATATGCCCCTGAAAAAAAATTGATAGAAATCATGAGCATTTTTCGAAACCTAAAAGCAGATTTCCAGACAGACAGACAGACCGACGGGCAGGGCAGGGCAGACAGACAGACAGACAGACAGACACTTACCCTTAGAAAGTTATATTTAATTGAAGACCTTTCTTAGTAGATTTAAGTTTTAAAGGCTTCATTTCCAACCCTTAGATACCGATGAGCAGCAAATAGCATAAAACCTGAACAGACTGTGAGTTAATCGCAGGCTGTTCTGGTTTTAATCTGGTTACACAATCCATTAATTTTTCACTTCGCTTCTGATCGGGAAAGGGTTAAGCAAGCATTAAGTTACCATGTTTTACATCAAATAGATTCTGTGGAAAATAAGTGTTCATTTAAGGACCATGCCTTGTTTTGAAATTCTTCATGGCATTCCCAGAATTGAGTTATTGCTCTTTAAAACACGACAGAAATTTTCACAGATTTTGGCATTAATTGAAGTTTGTCATTAAATGCTTTATATTGATAAATGTAAATATTGGATCTAAAAAGCTCTAGTAAAAAACAAGAATAACATTAAAGAAAACAAGACTATTGTCAAGCAATATAAGTCCCCTACCGGCTCCACCATTGTCAGAAATTCCAGATTTTTTTATATATATTTGTTGCCATAGCAACATTTAGGAACAAAATGAAATGACGTGCATAATGTCCATATTGCTATATCCATGGTTCAAGTTTCATGAATTTTTTTTTAAGAACTTTAAAAGTTATTGCAGGATCCAGAAAACCACCATTTTCAGCAGTATTTCTAGTCTATTTGTTGCCATAGCAACCAGAATTTTTGACGTCGGAACGAAATGAAATGACTTGCATAATGTCCATATTGCTATCTATCCATGTCTCAAGTTACATGAAAAAATATTAAGAACTTTAAAAGTTATCGCAGGATCCTGAAAACCACCATTTTCAGAAGTATGTCTAGTCTATTTGTTGCCATAGCAACCAAATTTTTTTACGTCAAAAAGAAATGAAATGACGTGCATAATGTCCATATTGCCATCTATCCACGTTTCAAGTTTCATGAAAAAATATTAAGAACTTTAAAAGCTATCGCAGGATCCAGAAAAAACACCATTTTCAGCAGTATTTCTAGTCTATTTGTTGCCATAGCAACCAGAATTTTTGACGTAGGAACGAAATGAAATGATGTGCATAATGTCCATATTGCCATCTACCCATGTTCCAAGTTTCAGAAAAGTGTGACAGACGGAGACAAAACCATAAGTCCCCTCCGGTGAAACCGGTAGGGAACTAAAAAAAGTCTATCAACTGGGCTCGAACCACTGATCCCTGGAGTAAAAGTCCATCGATTACACCACTCAGTCATCCGTGCTTTTACAATGAGTGATGTATTTTTTATACTTTATATAAGCAATCCTCTTAGTATCACAAAATATACCGACAACAACAAAACTCTCAAAATTATTCAATCGTTTCGCGTTCATAATTTTCAGGTTTTTAAATCGTTAAAAGATGCATATAATTGATATTTTAGAGCATGGTAAATGTTCAATATTACTGTTTCCTCACAAATATAATAACAACAACGAAATATTGCTATTCTGAAACAATTTTTTTAATAGTGTCATTTAAAAAAAACGTGAAAAGGCCCCTTTAATTGTTTCATAAAACTAATCAATACGTTGCATGAAAATAACCCAGCATCTAAAGAGAAAAGAATCACATGTTATATGTCTGGTAATTGCAAAATGCCAATTATATGTTTTAAAATATTTATACAAAGATGATTGATCATAAAGGAACAATCCATTATTACTATCCCATCCCAGGCACACAATCCATCAAGCACTAGGGGGGGAACTTGCATCCTGTCTTTGAATGGGTTCATTTTGCATGTATAGCCAGTCCATTAAGTGGCATGACCATCTAATACATCGACACCCCCTTATACGCCTGTAATAGCTACTAAAAGCAATTGGTTCATGGATTATATCTCCATATAAGTGTAAATGTATTGGCTCCCAATGTCTTCTATTAGGCACTTCATTGCAGGTTTACCAGTATTACATGATAGACAACATCTTTATTGGGTTTCAACATACAGGAAACAAAATATCCTCTA
The DNA here is from genome assembly GCF_020536995.1 of Dreissena polymorpha. Lineage (NCBI taxonomy): Eukaryota > Metazoa > Mollusca > Bivalvia > Myida > Dreissenidae > Dreissena > Dreissena polymorpha. Next base: position 41,844,604 of record NC_068366.1, read on the forward strand.
CAGCATGCTAAAAATAGTTCAACTAAAACCAAAGATTTTTAACATAGCTTCAACGAACTGTTTTAAACGCATGGGCTTGTATGCATTTGAAAGGAATATTTTAGTACATGGACACTCAGGAAGTATAATGACATCTAACCCATTTATGCCTAGCGTCTAGAAAAAAGGCCTTGGCAAACAGCGTAGACCCAGATGAGGTCAGGATCTCCGCTATTTGCTTAAAGGATTTTCTGTTAGAAATATTCGAAATACAGAAATAACTAGAGCTTTGTCACAGACCTGCAGTATACCCCCACATGCCGCATTGACACACACTATTTTGCATGCTGTCTTAACAAAACAAGAGAATCTAATTTATGGCGATTTTTAAGATTTATTATGCCATTTTCATTTTTAGCCATTTTGACCTTTGAACTCTTGAATTCTTTCACATGACACGCCGTCCAATGACTGTGAACAAAATTAATGTAAAGACTCAGAGTCATTTTAAAATCTCACAATGAATGACATAGTTATGGCCCAGACAAGATCATTTATTGCCATTTTTTACCTTTGAACTAAAAGTGTGACCTTGACCTTGGAGATATCAACATAATTCTTTCGCGCAACACACCGTCCAATGATGGTGAACAAAAGGGCAAAATGCTTTTAAAATCTCAATAAACGACATAGTAATGGCTTGACAAGCTCATTTATGGCCACTTTTTACCTTTGAACTCAAAGTGTGACCTTGACCTTGAAGATATTGACTTAATTCTTTCGCGGGACACACCGTCCAATGATGGTGAACAAATGTGCCAAATGATTTTAAAATCTCACAATGAACAACATAGTTATGGCCCGGACAAGCTCATTTATGGCCATTTTTGACCTTTGAATTCAAAGTAAGACCTTGATCTTGGATATAACGACGTAATTCTTTCGTGGACACACCATCCAATGATGGTTAACAAATGTGCCAAATGATTTTAAATTCTCACAATAGTTATGTCCTGGACAAGCTCATTTATAGCCATTTTTTACCTTTGAGCTTTAAGTGTGACCTTGACCTTGGAGATATCGACGTAATTCTTTCGCGCGACACACCGTCCAATGATGGTGAACAAATTTGCCATTTGATTTTAAATTCTCACAATAAATGACAAAGTTATGGCCCGGACAAGCATTTGACCTTTGAACTCCAAGTGTGACCTTGACCTTTGAGATATCGAGTACTTTGTTCACACTACACACCGTCCCATGATGGTGAACATATATATGAAGTCATTTTAAAATCTAACGATAAATGACATAGTTATGGTCCGGACAAACTTTCAGTTTAAAACACACTAAGTGACCCCGTGACCTAGTTTTTGACCTGGCATTACCCATATTCAATCTTGACCTAGACATCATCTAAATACAACTTCTGAGCAAGTTTGGTGAAGATCGGATGAAATTTCGGGACAGACAGACAGACAGACCGACAGACATACCGACCAACTGACAAAGTGACTCCTATATAGCCCCCATTACCAATGGTAATAGGGGTATAAATATACTAGACATCACTAATTCTGGATATAAATTGATCCAATTTAGAAGGATGGGAGAGTCCACTAGGCATAAATGGGTTAAGGAACAAGGATGTCCTTGACATGTAAAGTATTTTATGTTTTCAAAATGAATTACAGCTGTTGATAAATAAATGTTGTTTTGTTTTTGCTGTCAGGAAAGGTTGCAACTTTAAAATCTTCAAACTTAAACCAGTAACAGTAGATTTTGTATCATGTATAAACTATAATACAATGATTGTATGTATAATAAACTGTACTAAAGTGTGAATATTATTTGAATGCTTGAACAAAATACTTTAGGCAGTACCATAATGTAGTGGTTGGAATCGGTTCCCCAAAACTGAGTCGATTAATCGGAGGCCATAATCAGCGATTAATCGATTAATCAGCATTTTAAACAAGAAATGAAGTTTTTAATATTTTAACCATTTTGTTTGTTGATATTAACATTATATTGCTATATTTTATCAAAAAGAACTTTATCATGACTATTCCTTATGTGTATTGATATTAAATAATGAAAAAATGCTAAAAAATCTTGCTTCGTGTTTGAATTAGTGAAAAATCTTGTGGCCTGCAATGTTACATACTGTGTTCAAAAACGGCGTTAAACCCCAATAACAACAACAAATTAAATTGACCCATATCATTCACTTTTAAAAGAGGTTTCTTGAGAAAATGTAACAACAGAAATAACCACAACATAATGAGTGCAGATTTGTAAATGTAAGAAATGAATTAGGACATATACACCCCAGGAAACCCAATACCTTGCGGGTCATGTAAAACCATAGGGGACAGTGCTGTGCATTTTGGCATGATCTTACATAGGGTAAGTGAATTGGAAAAATTACATTTTTCAAAGTCCAATTTGAAACAACTGTGTATTAACATTGATAACAAAGGTAGTGGCCTACATGTAGAAAAAATCCTGACAAATTTTCTTAAAAAATGAGCGAAATGTGGCACCCTGAAGTAGAAGATCGTGCAAAACGGGCCATGTTCAGGCATTTAGGGGAGAAAAAACTGCTTTAATTTGCAAGCCACTACAATAATTAAAGGATTTATACAAACTTTCTCATGTCTGCCATGACCTCTCAGCAGGATTTCTCCAGAAAACTATTTATTGTGGAGAAATTTGCGTTTTTAATGACCATGTTGGGATAACATTGATACCATCTGGGGAAGACCAGGAAACCATATGTGGGAAGTGACTTTATAATTATTTTTCTTGACAAAAAACCTAATTTTCAGCCATTTTGGGGTGATATATGATTCAGGATTTCTTCTAGATGAACTTGGAAAATTGACAAAATAAACAATGTATATCTTATGTTTGCATGATTTTATCTTAAGAGTAAATAAACCATGGTTCGTGTACTCTTTTCTGCAGTTATTACAGAACACATATTTCATATCAAGGTTCTCGTCCTTTGCTGGTTTAGTAGGTTCAATCAGTTTGACACTAAAATGGTTGCAAACTTCAGATTTTTTCTTAAATGTTTAAGGAAAGGGAACAAATTCTTCTCTGACGAACATCTTGAATGAATTGCCTATACATATCCGTAGTACGATCGCTGATTGGTTAAAAGGTGTTGTTTTATCCAATAAAAAAGCTCGTTTCAGTTGAGCGGTAAACAGCAATGGTATGGTAAAAAAATTATCGGTACGGTAAAAAATTCATCAACTTTTCGTCGACTCGAAATTTTCATCGCCATCGTCACGTCAGCAGCAATTCGTTGGCGACGCGTCGACGATCTGATTAATCAACTCACCACTACCATAATGTATCAAAAAATTAAGGAATACAGTGTCCAATGACACATGACTATATGGGGTTCACAAATTGATGTTAATGGATGTAAACACACTGGTAAGGTGCTTTTTTCAATAACTTTTTTAACAATTTTTCTGAAGAATTTCAACTTGTGCATAAAGTACAGTTTTTTTGTGGCTTTTGGCAATGTAAAAAAACAACAGAATTACTTTATTTAATAAGCCTATGTTCTTGTTAAAAAATTTGAATTGTTGAACATTAATATACATGGCCATGTTGCTCGCAACAGACAATTTTGGCACAGATTTCCAACATATTCAATGATGTATTCTAAACTTTTAAGATATTGTCACAAACTGCAAAAAAAACTTTGTATGCACTAAAGATTTTTGCAAACATATTTCAATAACTTGAAATATTGGCAAAAATAAAGTTTTTAAGGGTGTATTTTCATTCTGTCCAGCCTGAGTGTAAACCCCTGAGAACCCCATTGATCCTGCATCCTGGTTTAATCATAATTGAAAGTCTGCTTAAAGGATCGTTAAAATGATTGTTAACAGTAATTAACTTGCTATTACATGTCTAAAATATTGTTACAAGCTCCGGTGACCTTTTGACATATTGACCGGGAAATCAAAAGGCTTCTTTAATGCTAAGTAACCATCATAGAGACTTTCAGAATCATAGATCAAAGCATTCTCAAGAAATCATATCCAAATAAAATCGTCTTCAAACTGACCATCTGACTGCACTAACAAGAGCAACGCATAACGGGTGCCACACTCGGCTGCGAAAGCTTGTCATAATTTATTTTTTTTTAGGTCACAATGACCTTGACCTTTGACCTAGTGACCCAAAAATGGGTGTGGCGTGTAGAACTCATCAAGGTGCATCTACATATGAAGTTTCAAAGTTGTAGATGGAAGGACTTAGATTTTAGAACCAATGTTAAAAACCTTTACAAACCTTGACACGGACGGCGGACATGCCGAGCTGGCTATGACAATACCTCTGGTTTTCTCCGAAAACAGCCGAGCTAAAAAGCAATAAAAAGATGCAAAACACTATAGGCCGCTTTTCCAAAGAGGGGCATAATTAATATGACCTCTAGAGCGTTAGAGACATGTCCTTTTGTGGCACATATTGGACTGATCCAGTGGGTGGAAATGGTTTATTACACAATTGTATGGGAAACACCAGCCTTTGTGGCCCATATGGATTGATATAGTGGTTGGAAATTGTCAATTACAACATTGTATAAGAAACATGTCAAAACCCACCTTTGTAGCCCATATGGACTGATCAAGTGGGTGGAAGATTTTGAAGCAGAAGCCATCTTTCTTTGATGGTCTCTCTATCAGTCTGCATGTGTTCAGTAAAACTGTTCCAACCCAATGGTTGCTCTGCAAATGGAAACATTAATTTAAACACTTTTACACAATATACAGCAACCATAGGAGAACAAGATCTAATTGCTCTAGTACATAATATAAAGAGTCAAGCCTTTATTTGATGCTTGATTTACATGATGTTCAGTGAAATATTAGACAATTTGTTATTGTGTCTGCCATGTTTTAGTTAATAGAGACTAAAAATTTAATGTTACTTCCTTTAAATGCTGTACAGAGGGCTAATACTATGATCTCATTCTCTTATATTCTCACAATGATGATATTGCACAGTAATCCTAATAACTACAAATCTTTTGGTTTTTGCTTTTGTATAGCACTTTACATTTGGAATTTACAAGGTACGAATAGAAAACAGTTTCATCTACCAAAGTAGGCAGTGACCTTAACCTTTATTCAACTGATTCAAATTGCAATCCTAAGGTAAGTCTACAGAAGCTACCAACATAATCATTTTGAGACCTATACCCCCATCCCTCGCCCCCCCCCCCCCCCAAAAAAAAAAAACAACACAACAACAACAAGAGGGCCTGAAAGGCCCAAAGTCCCTCACCTGAGATAACAAGATATTATTGGGACAAATCTTCTGATCAAGTTTCATGAAGATCGGAAAATAAATGTGGCCTCTAGAGTGTAAACAAGGTTTTACTATAGCCATATAAGGATAAATGCCCCGCCCCCTGGCAGCCATGTTTTTCAACCAACCGGCATCATTTTTTTCCCATCCAAGATATTATCAGGATGAATCTTCTGACCAAGTTTCATGAAGATCGGACAGTAAATGTGGCCTCTAGAGTGTTTACAAGATTTTACTATAGCCATATAAGGAAAATTGCCCCGCCCCTTGAAAGCCATGTTTTTCAAGCAAACATAATTATTTTCAAACTCATCCAAGATATCATTGAGACCAACCTTCTGACCAAACTTCATGAAGACTGGACAATAATTGTGGCCTCCATTGTGTTAACAAGGTTTTACTATAGCCATATATCCATTTAAGGAAAAATGCCCTGCCCTGTGGTGGCCATGTTTTTAAAGCAACCAAAACCATTTTGGAACTCATCCAAGATATCATTGGGACAAATCTTCTGACCAAGGTTTATGATGATGGGAAAATAAATGTGACCTCTAGAGTGTTAGGGTTTTACTATAGCCATATAAGGAAAAATGCCCCGCCCCCGTGGTGGCCATGTTTTTCAACAAACCAGCATCATTTTTGAACTCGTCCAAGATATTATTGGGATTAATCTTCTGACTGAGTTTCATAAAGATTGGACTATAAATGTGGCCTCTAGAGTATTAACAAGATTTTACTATAGCCATATATAGCCATATAAGGAAAAATGCCCTGCCCCTTGGCATCCATGTTTTTCAATCAAACGTAACCATTTTCAAACTCATCCAAAATATCAATAAGACAAATCTTCTGACCAAATTTTATGAAGATTGGACAATAAATGTTGCCTCTAGAGTGTTAACAAGGTTTTAATATAGCCATATAAGGAAAAGTGCCCAGCCCCCTGGCTGTAATGTTTTTCAATCAACCAGCAGTATTTTCGAACTCGTCCAAGATATTATTGGGATGAAACTTCTGATCGAGTTTGATGAAGATTGGACAATAAATGTGGCCTCTAGAATGTTAATAAGATTTTACTATAGCCATATAAGGAAAAATGCCCCGCCCCTAGGCAGCCATGTTTTTCAAGCAAAGGTTACCATTTTTGAAATCATCCAAGATATCATTGGGACAAATCTTCTGAGCAAGTTTCATGAAGATCGGAAAATAAATGTGGCCTCTAGAGTGTAAACAAGGTTTTACTATAGCCATATAAGGAAAAATGCCCCGCCCCCTGGCGGCCATGTTTGTCAACCAACCAGCAACATTTTCGAACTCATCCAAGATATTATTAGGATAAATCTTCTGACCAAGTTTCATAAAGATCAGACAATAATTGTGGCCTCTAGAGTGTTAACAAGATTTTACTATAGCCATTTATAGCCATATAAGGAAAAATGCCCCGCTTCTTGGCAGCCACGTTTTTCAAGCAAACGTAACCATTTTCGAACTCATCCAAGATATCATTAAGACCAATCTTCTGACCAAATTTCATGCAGATTGGACAATAAATGTGCCCTCTAAAGAGTTAACAAGGGAATGTTGACGCCGCACAATTCACAACGCACGACGCATAACGGACGACGGACAAAAGGTGATCAGAAAAGCTCACCATGAGAACGTTGTGCTCAGGTGAGCTAAATACAACACCCTTAAGCTATAGAGCAGAAACAGTTAAATATTTTAGAAACAGTGACCATCATGACCCAATGGTCACAGATGAAATTCCAAGCTAGGTATATAGGTCGCCTTCCTAAACACAAAATTCCAGCACAATACCTCCTCAAAAACTCAAGTTATGAACTTTTTTCTTTTTCAGGTTACAGTGACCTTGACCTTTACAATACTTGTTCCCAAATGAACTCAGATGATAATTCTGCACTGCATGTACGCAACATAGTGACTAAATTTCAGAACTTGACATCCATTCAAACTCAAGATATTCACAGTTAACCATTTTCCTATCTTAAGTAACAGTGACCATGAGCTTAACCTGACAGGGTCGTGATGCAAAACTAAGCTAGCTCTGCATGTAAGCCATCAACACATAACATTTCAAAGAAATACCTCTATCCAAACTTAAGTTAGAGTATATCATATTTGTAAAAAAAAATACCGAACACATCCTAGGTCTTCATGCTAGCTTGCTTGATCATATGTTTCATCCGGATAAATCAATGCTTACTTAAGTTATTGACCGAAAACCTCCTGGATTTCAAACAACAAACCACTTTTCACTCTTGTACAGGACATGAAAACCGCCTGTTGGATTTCAAACAACAAACCGATTTTCACTCTTGTACAGTACTTGAAAACCTCCTGTGTGATTTCAAACAACAAACTGCTTTTCACTCTTAAAACAGTACACAGCACTCAGGCTTCATAGAACAAATAATCACACCAAACATTTTTTGTTTTCTCTTGTGCAGTGCATGGCATTTAGATATCAGTGAACCCGCTAATGACCTTCTGTTGGATCTCTAACGTTTATATTGTACGCCCTTGTTCAGCACATGACATACCTAAACACACTAATGACATAGGATGTATATTAAAACAACCAACCTTTTGTTTTTCGCTCTTATACAGCACAAGGAGGCCAGGTTTAAGGACACACCAGAGTTTGGTCCAGGACTTGAGGGTGCCCCTCACCTTGAGCCAGTCACCTAGCACAATCACTGAGGGGTCCTTTAGCGTGCTCAGTAACTCCTGAGCTGCCTGCTTCTTCTGACTACGATAGTTACGCTTTTGTTCCTGAAAGTACATGTATGTGTAACTCAATCCTGCAAAAAAGCTTTCGAGAAAAGAAACAAAGAATTCCTGGAATCAAAGGCCATAGTGAAATTTAATATTTAATGGGCTCATTTCTAATTCTTTGTGTCCGAAAGGAAACCTTATGCAGTACTTAGCAATTATTATTGAATTTGTGCTTAAATATTCATAATTGCCAGATGAATCAAATATTTTTTTTGAAATGCATTATTTGTGTATGAAAAACATGAAACATCTTTTAACTGCACAATTTCACATATGCCTATACAATCAGTTTTACAAATTTTGACATTCTTATATATATGTATTTACCAGATAAAACAAAGTTTAGGCACCATTTTAGAAGGGAATCCTAAAAGATATATTATTAGTGAAGATAATTATTCTCAAGTAAGTTAGATCTATGATAACAAATATTGCTGCATGATTTAATGGGCAACAATAATAATACAAACTAATCCACCTCTAGTATCTTCTTCGAACCTGAAGTTTTAGTACCTATTCAGTTTGGACTGAAAACATGTTAATAATATATCAGATACATTAACGCTTTTCCGAAGCCTGGACGTGTGTGCCTTTAAAATCTGCGGTTCAACACAAATAACTATCAACTGAGCATTTGTGTTTATGTTCTGTTAAAAATTAAATCATGCCTCTTGCATAGCTTATAGAATGTAAGAGAGAATTACTCAAATTTAAGTTCCTGTTCAGCTTTCAAAAAATAAATGTGAACTTTGAACAATATCTGACTGTCAGAAAAAAACTGCCAAATTACATAAGTCATAAATGTTCAATGGTCTTTGACTATATATGTAAAAGCAAACAAGGCATACACATTATTATTCTACACTCTAACATTAATTCTTAATGGCATACCATTAAATCAACACCACAAATAATGTATGACAGAATATTAATGCACCATAATTAATTCAGACACATAAACATGAACTACTAACCTTAAACAACGGAGTTTTGGACCAGTTCATGATATCTTTTGATGGCTGACTGTATGGTATAGTCAAATATTGACTCCTAGAACTCAAATTTAATTGAATTCTAAGTATGGATTGTCACACGGTTTCACAAATTAAACCGATAATTTACATTTAGCGTGAATCAACAGTTTCTGATATACACATTTTAAGGACTTTCTTTATGTACTGTACTGTCAGCAAGTCTTATTATAATTTTTTAAAGATTGATAAGTTTTAAATACAAACACCACAATTGTGCTATTGTTACAACACTGATTTTTGTTGCTTATGTATATAAAGTAAAGTTAAAATGCCCTCTTTAATCACAAAATATTTGAAATGTTTCAGTTACATTGCAAAAATTCTTGCAAAAGCTAAATGTGGTCTTTATTTGAGCTCATTCACTAATTTCAGCATTAATCTTGTATGAATAAGCTTTCAATATGTCATAAACTACTACAACTTCTACTACTACTACTCCTTCCAGAAAACATTTTCAAAGATTATTTATAAATCACACTGCAAGTATAGTTTGTAGGCAACACAATTCATTATAGATCGTTGACACCTTATTTATTGAATATACACTACGCAACCCGCGATTTTTGCCTAAATCTCACATCACCGCGTTAGTGCCAATGTGACGAATCACAGTGATTGGCGGCGATAACACTCTACGGGTGATTCCGCCGTGATTTCACTCTGACCATCTCGCGATAAAGATCAGCTGTAGAATCATCGCGAAACACCGCGATTCGCGGTGACTACTAGATTTAAATTTCAACTTATTAACTAATGTCAACATTATCAACGATCACATTAGATCGCGAAAATGTATTTCAATATGACAGTAAACACCCTACTTGCTGAATGTCAAATCATGATTTCCAAACAATATCTTTATTTGTTGAAATAACAATTGTCCAGTACAGCTCACGCAAAACAAAAACAAAACACATTCTTTTGTTTTCGAAGTTCCTCCGCATCCATAACGAGTATTCACTCCGCATCATGCCGAAGCACTCAGCAATAATTCACAGATATAAGAAACATATACAGATAATACCCTGATTTTTTTTTTTACTTCTACGCGATTATTTTAACATTTCGTCAGCTTCTCTGCATACTTCATACAATTACCATCGGATGCCATTTGTTAAAACACTGATTTTGTATGTCAGTAGAAATCAAAGAAATTTACACAGTTAAATCTTGGAGACTTGCTTTAAACGTCGAAAAAATACTATATCTATTTGCATAATAGTTGATAAAATACACAGACTACACAAATATAAATAATTTCGACTGTTTGAAATAAATAAAATGTTTGTTTATTTTTAAAATGAATGCTTTCACTTCGTCCCGATTTTCAGAAAATAACTTGTACATGTGCATCTAAATTTAAATTTACACATTGCTTCAGGCGAAGTACGCGTGTTCAGTGGGAAAACCGCCGTCCCGATTGAACTGCTATTTAATAAAATCGTAGCGTGTAAAACTCATTTGATGGAAAAATTATTAACGTTTGTCTTTACAATTTATTGAGCAATGTTGAACGGAATATACTTTTGAAAATGGAAGCTGTGATCATTCGGAATTATTGTTATTTTAAATGTTTTTAACAAAGTTTGTTACACTTTCAATTAGGCGGTGAATCTTTTGATTTGGTGGCATTCTGTTTCATTTCGGGCCCCATGCAATTTTTCAGATCATAATCTCTGTGCTTTACTACTCGAATTTGTTAGTTTCTGACCACGTGTGCTACTGAAAGTAACCATGGGGACTGTGTACTATGGCCTGTACAAGTGGCTAGGACCCGTGTTTATGATCCCTAGATGTAAGATAAGCACATGCATTATTAATGATTAAGTTGGTCAGTACAAAAGTTCTACCGAAAACCACCGACTGCGTCTTTGTTTTATTATCCAATCAAGACCCGAACATACAATATCCTGTGTATTACCAGAAACATACTTCAGATAAGCACGTGTAGTCTGTCAAAACAATGATTGTATAGCTCAGTAAACATATTGAAGTAGCTCACACAGTTAATTCCCATATATGATCTCGGAAACAGACTTGCTTAAAACATTTAAAATAACGTTATTAATTTAATTAGAATTGCTTATAATGAGAACCAACCCAACATACTGTATACAGACGACACAATTTATATATACAGTCTAACCTGCCCGAGCGACCGCCCTGTTAATAGCGACCAACAGTCAATAACGACCACACCGATTTCCTCCCGAACGATTTCACTATATATTTAACCTGCAAATAAAGCCCACCTGTGAACAAAGACCAACGACCACCCTTTTACATTTCCAAATCTCCATTTTGATAGCTTACAACGACCACTGCAATCATAAAAATCAACGATTTCACAACTTTCAAAAAACAAAATGGCCGCCAGGACGCTGCGTAGTCACGTGATACACATCTTACCAGGGGACTCGTCGGTCGCTATGGAGATATTGGCAAGTGACAGTTTATCGCACTCGATAGCAGTTGTTTGTTTATTTAACATGCATTGCTAATTGGTAGTCGCCTGCTTCTTTTATGCATTTGACAGTTTGTAAAAAGTGTAAAAATTTGCCTTTGTATATAAGTGACTCGCGATTAATGTACTAATTGCCGAAAATATCAAAGACAAATTTGGGGCTTTCATAAACTCATTTAAGAAATTAATGGTTTCCTATCATTTACGATGCCTATTAAAGACAAACATTTTGATAGTCATTCTCTTCTTAAATTTCTCCGTAATAAGACGTTCATAGATTATAGTGAAGTAAATTGTCAGTTCAATCAACCATCGTGGCTTCCAAGCGTAAGTTCTTGACGTTGGAAGAACGCGTTAAGGTCATTAGTTTGTTAGGTAAAGGACACAGCTGTAGACAAGTGGCTAGTGATCTTGATTTAGGAAAAACTCACATTCAGAGCATTTTAAAGCGTAAACATGAGATAATGGACGAATTCGAGGAGAACGTAAACTCTGAAAGTAAACGCCCTAAGCGTGAGTCGGAATTCGCGTCAGTGAATGACTTAGTGCATAAGTGGTTTCTACTGGTACGTTGAGTATCTGTCTGGAATCTTATTCTTGGATGTTTTCAGTCTTATATAATTATCAGATGTCATTTATTGTCCATTATTATCAACTTTACTGGTTGTGTAGTAGTGATTCATGTATTTCATGTATAAATGTTTGCTATGTTATGTGTATTTTGTACTTTGCTCTTTGTAGAATTACATGTACATGTACGTATACATGTATGTCAATAGTTATTTATACAGTATATGATAAATTAAATAAATAATAAAAACAGAAGGGAATAGAAATACAACATGTAATAAATATACAAATGTAAAACAAAACTGTGTTTTCCATCCTTTATTTCATTATACATGCATAAGTATTCAAACATTTAAGCAATAGAGCACATACATAGATAAGGTACCTGTTAAAAAACTACTAGCATATTTTGTAAAGTTTCAATCGACCCTGCGAATAAAGACCACCTGTGAACAAAGACCACAACGACCAAATCGCTTGAGTGGTCTTTATTGACAGGTTGGATGCATATAAGTTTGCCAATTGAAATACAAACAAACATTGGTTTATTTTCACAAAATTAACATTTACTTTTCTCGATTCCCAGACAATGATTTGTAAATGTTGCATGAATCTAAATTTAAATTAAGTTGTTTATTGGTCGTTGAAGAAGAATATGAACTGTACACAACACTTGTGTGCAGTCAGTACACAATACAATAATTGTTTCAATAATGAAGTAACTGAAACAGCGCAACAGCATGTTTGAATTATATTTTATTAAGAGGAAATGTCAATGCCAAGTATTTCGCATGATACCCTGTTAATTTAGTTGAAATTCACAACGAAACTTTTAATGGAAATTAAAATTTATGATATCAATAATTTACCTGCTATCAGAGACGTAGATATCTATCTTTTTAACATGACAAAGAAATTCATTTAATTCATGTGCACTATGTATTTTTGGCTAGAATTTGTAACCGAAAATAGCTGTACACGACGCATGCAAACCTTAATCTGATTGGGTGCTTATTTCATCAAATCTATAAATAGAAAAATATGCAGAAATTCATTTGATACTTTTGAAAATTGCGACCCAGTTTGTGTTTGACAATCTTTAGCACTTGTATCTTCAATATTAACCAGAATTCGTTTTTAAAAAACGGAAATCGGGCATATGCGGGATTAACGAGTAATGGATAAAGACGGAAAAAGTTGCATGTATGTGACTGAGACAGTTGAAGCGTATGTGTGGCGGAATCGAGGGACTCGAAAAAATACGACTATTACATTACAATCATTCAGGAGTTCTCCATGGCTTCAAACTGTTAATTGCATAATCAACGCAATTATCACTCCTTCAGATGTGGTGTCCTTAAGCTAGGTGCAAACACGGTTTGTTTTAAATGCGGCATTTAAAAGGACAGAAAAAACCTGTCAGGGACATGGGTGTGAAATATATGTTGAAATTTTAAAAGGGATACTCCCTTATATCTGCTAACAATGCTAATAATCCCATATTGTTATAATCGCTGTGAAGATTATACATGTAACATAGGAATATCGTACTTCACCGCGTTTGACCGTGAACGCGGTAAGTCGCGGTGAATCACCGCGGAGATTCTATTTATAGCATTTGCCATGATCATGCTCAACCTAGCGGTGATTTGTCACCCAAAATAAATAATGTCCACCGCGTGTCGGTGATTTAGGCAAAAAACGCGGGTCGCGTAGTGTATAATCATAACTTAGTCTCAAATTATGTACTATCAAATAACAATCAAGCTTGCAAATTTTGCATAATTTTTGGATTGTCCAAGACATGTAATAAATAAGCATACTAACATATTTTACATACAAAAATGTATTTTATTATATACTTCCAAAAGTAGTTTACTTGTTTGACCATGCTTGATTTATAAATAATCCTATTAAAAACAATTTTGATGGGTCTCCTTAAATCCTTATTCTATTTACATAATTTGCACAAAATGAATGTTCTCGTTCTCATAATAATGGACAACTATAATTTAGATTCGAAAGAATTGTTTTATTATAATTCTGCAATACAACAGCTGTATATCCCACTCAAATATTAACTACATAAGCATAATCATTTTCCATTTAAGTAAAAATCAGTACATACATTCATAGTCAGTTTTTAGATAACTGAAGAATTGAACAATTCAAAATTTGTGTGTGTTTACTTTTACCATGTAATCCATCAATGTATAAGAATGTGCATAACGGACTAGACTGACTTGTTTTACTAATCTCAACACATGTACCATGAAACTGTAATGACAACAAACGTTGAGCCCAAACAATTACATGTTTACACCAGTTCACATGTCATCACTAACATAGGTAGTAACTGTATATTTAACCCAAACAGATTACCGTAATTACTTGAAATTTTCAGACACTTTGTTTTTTGACACCCTCTATTATAGCAATAAAATTTATTTTTCGTGACACCTTAATTTTCCGAAGTATATGTTTTCGTCCATTTTAAATGTCTCTTAATTTTCGGAAAGTATATTTCACTGCGTTATTTTACATACTTTGGCCCTGTTTTCGCTTATTTCGTGACACTTCGATCATGGATTTATAAAACCGGATTAAGGTCATAAAACCTGACAGATGCATGCCTGAGAGCAATAGACAATTACATGGGAGTACTTTGGTAAATAACCATGTATACCGGTAGAATATAATGGATTCACCGAACAGCATTTGAAACAGTGTCATCCTATTAAGGAAGCAGAATGTTTTCTGTTTCAACTTTTTGTATTCTATATATTTCAGGCAAGATTTAGCAAAGCTGTGAAGTTGTATTTATTTCTTTAAGCAGAAAAAGAAGAGCTAATCATTAGAGAAAATTATTGTACATTGATTTTGCATCACCTTAATTTTTGTCTCTAAATTTTCGGACACCTGTAATTTTTTAATATTTTTCGTATCTAAATTTTCATAATAAAAAAACAAACATTGTAAGTGTCCGAAAACTTAGGGTAATTACAGTAATTATAACACAATATGCCACATGTGAACTTCAACACAAATAATGTGTTGCAGGATGGTTTGATAAAAGTGACCATTTAACATCTTAGAAACCAACTAACAGTCCAAATTATGTTAATGCAAATGCATATAACTCTCAATATTTGAGTTTAATTACTAATCAGATGGATTTGTTTAAAAAGTCAAATATTTTTATAAATCTTCTTCACAAGATCTTTGCTGTTCAACATACATGCCAGAATTGTTCAGGTCCAAATCAGGAAATCCAATTTAAATTGTCGGGACATTTGACCAAAAAACGGGAGGAATGAATGTGTGTTTCATTGTTCTCCACCTTTAGCAAGGTACAATGTTTCCTGGGATATTTCTATAGTTTCTAAGTTTTTTAAAGTCTTATATCCTGTTTCAAATCTTTTTTTGAAATTGTAGCTTTAATTTTGTTTGCTACTGCACCTAGTGCACATACTCATGTGTCCATGGATTTGTCATACATGAGAAAAGTAAAGTGTTACATTCTCTTTATGTTTTGTTTAAAACTTCCAAAAATAGAAAAGCATTTTCATTGAAGATTTTAAAGATGAATCTGTATGTGGTATCTGATATGCATACATTATGGCATTATATTAACAAGAGGGCTAAGATGGCCCTAGTTCGCTCACCTGAGGGGAGTCGGTTCATTCAATCTTTACCAAATGTCAAACTTGACCTAGATATTGTCCAGACAAACATCCTGGTCAAGTTTCATCATTATTTCATCTGCGAGTCATGATCAATATACCTATGAAGTTTCATGATCCTAGGCGTAAGCATTCTTGAGTTATCATCCAAAAAACATTTTTCCAAGTTGAGTCACCGTGACCTTGACAGCCTTTGTGTGAATACGTTATTTGGAACTGTGACCTTGACCTTTGACCTAGTGACCTGATAATCAATAGGGGTCATCTGTGAGTCATGATCAATATACCTATGAAGTTTCATGAACTTAGGCATAAGCGTTCTTGAGTTATCATCCAGAAACCATTTTACTATTTCAGGTCACCGTGACCTTGACCTTTGACCTAGTGACCTGAAAATCAATAGGGGTCCTTTGCAAGTCATGATCATTGTACCTATGAAGTTTCATGATCCTAGGCATAAGAGTTCTTGAGTTATCATCCAGAAACCATTTTACTGGTTCTAGCCACCGTGATTTTGACCTTTGACCTAGTGACCTGAAAATCAATAGGGTTTTTCAACGGATCGGAACCACTTTTGAACTCAACCAAGATATCATTAAGACAAACATTTTGACAAAGTTACATGAAGATTGGGCACGAAATGTGACTTCTACAGTGTTTACAAGGTTTTTCTTTTTTTTGACCTAGTGACCTAGTTTTTGACCCGGCACTACCCAGTTTCAAACTCGGTCGAGATTTCATTGGGACAAAGCTTCCGACCAAGTTTCATGAAGATAGGACAAGAAATGTGGCCTCTAGAGTGTTTACGAGAAAATGTTTACGGACTGACAGACAGAAGGACGGACATACGACCGACAAAGACCGGTCACAAAAGCTCACCTGAAAAATCAGGTGAGCTAATACTACGTAAGTGTTTAAAAAGTCTACAAAACTTTTTATTTCAATTGGTTACAACAAGTACAATTGCAAGGTGGCTGAAAAATGTTTTGCTTATGTCAGGAATACTGATCAGTTCAAAGCTCATTCATATAAAAGTGCATCTGTGCCTGCAGCACGGCATTTTCAAGAGGATGTTCTCTGAAAACAAGGGCTGTTTGTAAAACATGCATACCCCCTATATGGGCTGTCAGTTGTAGTGGCAGCCATTGTGTGAATACATTTTTTGTCACTTTGACCTAGTGACCTGAAAATCAATAGGGGTCATCTGCGAGTCATGATCAATGTACCTATGAAGTTTCATGATCCTAGGCGTAAGCATTCTTGAGTTATCATCCGGTAACCATTTTTCTGTGTCGAGTCACCGTGACCTTGACCTTTGACCTAGTGACTTGAAAATCTATAGGGCTCATCTGCGAGTCATGATCAATGTACCTATGAAGTTTAATGATCCTAGGCGTAAGCGTTCTTGAGTTATCATCCAGAAACCATTTTACTGGTTCTAGTCACCGTGACCTTGACCTTTGACCTAGTGACCTGAAAATCAATAGGGGTCATCTGCGAGTCATGATCAATGTACCAATGAAGTTTTATGATCCTAGGCCTAAGCGTTCTTGAGTTATTATCCGGAAACCATCTGGTGGACAGACCGACGGACCAAAGGTGCGACGGACCGACCGACATGTGCAAAACAATATACGCCTTCTTCGAAGGATGGCATAAATATTCTAGAAAGGGCTGACTGGTCCTCAGATAAAAAGTTTAAGAAGTTCTATTTGCGAGAGCAAGTAAATAATAAACTGTGATTTGTTCACAGTGTTTTAAATGTTTGTAAGTGTTCAATGAAGGCATTTATTTTTATAATTATAAGCTTGTCAATTTGAAAAAGGATAAAATTCTAGATTTAAACGTTTGAACAGATTTGTGTTTGTGACGTGTTATAATTCAATAAGATGTTTGATTTAACATGAGATTTTGAATTTTGTGTTTATATGTACATGTAGCAAGTAACTTGATACAGTTGTTGTAGTATTTGTTGACCAAAAGGCAAATACAATACTAAACATGATGAGGTTTGTTTATTTCAATGTACTATTTTGCAAGGTGCTTTGTTTCTTTAAAGATACTAGATAATACATGCGAAAGCCAAAAGCTTCATGAAAATAATGTGCCCTCATCGAAGCTTCAGCACTGGATGAGGGACATTATTGGAATAAAGCCGGAGGCTAAGCATGTATAAACCCGCCCATGGTGTTAATTATATGTTATAATTTGTTACTATAATTTTTTTTTTATCATACAAGATGGGATAAAACTTGTATTCTAAAAATATTTAGCATATTTTTTCCCTTCCCATTTTGAACACCTTTGACTTTCAATTATGGTTTGGTACGGGGTTCACATCCGGAAGTATCAATGGCAGTGCTTGATTTAGATTTCAATTGCTTTTTATTCGTTAAATCAGGTTTAAATTTATTTATGGAATCTTTAAAGCACGATCGTTGCTTCATATTGCTAGGACAATATGCTAGATAATGCATTCTTAGCCTCCAGCTTTATTCCAATAATGCCCCTCATCCAGCTCTTAAGCTTGGATGAGGGCACATTTTGTGAAATGAACATTTGAATGAACATTATTTACAAGTCTGACCATTATGTTATACAAGAGCACGGCATAACGGATGCCAATGCTCGGCTGCGAGTGCAATTTTGAATAAATGAAAGCTTGTCATATTTATTTTTTTAGAGGTCACAGTGACCTTGACCTTTGACCTAGTGACCCAAAAATGGGTGTGGCGTGTATAACTCATCAAGGTGCATCTACATTTTAAAGTTTCAGCGGACAGCTGACGGCGGACGACGAGCTAGCTATGACAATACCTGGGGTTTTCTCCGAAAAAGCAGAGCTAATAAGGAAACAACATACACTGTAACTCCAATATAGTGTGATCCGTTACAACGCTGTGTCCAATACAATGCGGGGGGTGCTTGGAACCCGTTTTTTCTCCAACCTTCCATTTCTGATTCCAATCCATGTTATGCAACTTCAGAAATTCAAAGATGGCAGCAATCACAGCTTGATTTCTTTATCTGTCCGTTTAACTGATCTTAATCGATTAGAGGTTAAACGACACACGACAGCTAATTGGTGTTAATCTGTTGTGTAATGTCAATAAGTGTGAAAAACTCGTGAGTCAGTGTTTATTACATTATTGTATTCCCTATCAGAGTGGTTCATTGTATAAACTATGGCTGTGTTATTGTTTTTTATATGCTATACATGCTTGTTAAATAAAAAGATCTTTGTGTATGTTTAATGTTTCAGTACGAGTACAAAAAATAAATTAAATAATCCTGACGATTTATTTACATGCTAACACAGTATACTTGTTAACATTTACTTGTTAACAGAGATTCACTTTCATTTTGGTCCGTTATCAGAAAGTCCCCGGGACTTTTTTACATGACCTGTATGAGGCAATAAAACATTTCTTTGTACATGTATTGTATTGCATCCAATCTTACTTTAAATTTGCTCGTCCAATGAAAGCTCTGTCCCATGATGCACTGTCCTCTTTTTCTGAAAAATGGCCTTGGCATGATGGATGTGTTTATGAAATTCTTAAACATATTTCTCGTCATAAATGTTCAAGATTATTTTTTCGAATGTGATTTTGCAATTATATTGGATTATCGGATAAATGTGCACATTAGAAAATCGGTATGTATACTGTTATCCCAGGGCCCTCACACTACTTTGAGGGGAGGGGTCCGCAGCCCTTAAGAGGGGGAATTTTCGCGGCGTTTCCCTTTTGGGGGGATTTTTTTACTTACTCTCTCATTATTTCATTTGTACATGTTTGCACTATATTCATTGCATTTTTCATAATTTAGTATGTTTGAAAAGATTAAATTAAAATAGAATTGAGATATAATAACATGAGACACATCTTTCTAAGGAAAAAACAAAAAAAAAAACAAGATGTGTTTGTGAAACACAATGTCCCCCTATATGATGTTTGACCTTGAAGGATGGCCTTGACCTTGTGAAGGATGACCTTGACCTTGACCTTTCACCACTCAAAATGTGCAGCTCTATGAGATACAAATGAATGCAAAATATCAAGTTGCTATCTTCAATATTGCAAAAGTATTCATAAAATAAGCGATTTGGGCCACATATATTTGACCTCTGACCTTGAAGGATGACCTTGACCTTTCACCACTCAAAATGTGCAGCTCCGTGAGATGCACATGCATGCCAAATATCAAGTTGCTATCTTCAATATTGCAAAAGTATTTATAAAATAAGCGATTTGGGCCATATATATTTGACCTCTGACCTTGAAGGATGACCTTGACCTTGACCTTTCACCACTCAAAATGTGCAGCTTCATGAGATACACATGCATGCCAAATATCAAGTTGCTATCTTCAATATTGCAAAAGTATTCATAAAATGAGTGATTTTGGCCACATATATTTGACCTCTGACCTTGAAGGATGACCTTGACCTTGATCTTTCACCACTCAAAATGTGCAGCTTCATGAGATACACATGCATGCCAAATATGAAGTTGCTATCTTCAATATAGCAAAAGTTATTGCAAAATGTTAAAGTTGGCGCAAACAGACCAACAGACCAACAGACCAAAAGACAGGGCAAAAACAATATGTCCCCCACTACTATAGTGGGGGACATAAAAAAAAATCATAAAATGAGTGATTTTGGCCACATATATTTGACCTCTGACCTTGAAGGATGACCTTGACCTTGATCTTTCACCACTCAAAATGTGCAGCTTCATGAGATACACATGCATGCCAAATATGAAGTTGCTATCTTCAATATAGCAAAAGTTATTGCAAAATGTTAAAGTTGGCGCAAACAGACCAACAGACCAACAGACAGGGCAAAAACAATATGTCCCCCACTACTATAGTGAGGGACATAAAAAAAAATTTTTTTTTTTTTTTTTTAGGGGGAATTTTTCCCCCCAAAAGGGGAAAAAAGTATACTTTTCTGGTGGGGGACTGCCGCTGAAATTCGGCGGCAGATTTGATAGATTGAGGGCTCTGTATCCTTCGATTCGGTTTATATTCATGTATTTGCGGATGACAACACAGCATGGCAATACTTAGGACCCATATTATAGGCTATACTATACCTGTTTTTATAGCCCCCTGCAATAAATGAGCTCAAAACTTATAACGCTGTCCGTTTATAAAGCTGTTGCGTGGCTTGGACCCTGTCATCCGCGTTATATTGGAGTTACAGTGTAATTTACATATTTATCACTGCAGTGAAAACATTGTTTATGCGTCAATTCCTTCTTTAAACAGCAAACTTTAATTTGAAGACAACCACAATGGCCCTGTATTGCTCACCTTTGTCAAATTGCTTCTGTTACATTTTAAATGCAGCAATTCAACCAAATAATTTCTGGCTGAACTGAACTGAGATTAAGTTTAAGAAAGACATTTTTACTGCGATTTTTTTCTTTACTATTATCTGGTTACCTAGTTTGTTAACCTCACCTGACTCAAATTCGTACTTTGCCTAGATATTGTCAAATACAAAATCTGACCAATACACTGGCTTAACTAGAGTGGTAACAAGGTTTGTCTGTCTAACCCCCCGTTCTCATAATGCTGCGACTTTACGACGATCATCTTGATCAATCCACGATCTGAAAAAGGTTTGGATCGGGGCAGATCGAGGCCTATCGGAGTCTAAATCGAGCAACTTGGCAAATTATGGTCTTCATTTCGACTTTTTTCTTCTTGTTTCTTGTTGGCCACGATCCCGCTACGCTTGTTTTGAGCATGTTCAAAATAAGCGTGGGGAGAGCGTAGAGCTCTCAGATCATGAAGACTCTACCGCAATCATACTGCGCTAATAAAGACTCCACTACATTTCTCCTGCGATTTGTCACAATCGGCCACATTTTGGGCCACGCTTTTATCATAGTACAAGCGGCGTCTATGTGTGAACGGGGGGTAAAATATTAAAACACTCTCATAACCATGCCTGACTCATCAAACAGCTCACCTGAGAACAATATATTAATTAGAATCTAGCATTTATATACATCAAACTCTTAGAATGGACATTATTTGGGTAATTTTCCCTAAGAAAAGTGTACACTTATATCCTTTATATGTGTTCTTTCCTGTCTGTACTTACTGTATACTGTGAAACCATTATTAAACGTTAGGCATTAATTTTCATAAATTTCGTCAGTCGACCGATCGGCGAATTTAAGATCCTAACGAACAATCATGCTCTATGTTTGAACAAAAACAAACACCAAGTTGATCAATATTTTAAAATTACCGTAGACATGAGGCATTAAATTCCAACATAATCCATGCACACATTCACTGCTGTTTCGTAATCAAGATTAATCCGGTTTTGAAACAAAGTGATGTAGATTACACAAGGTACTTAACTGACACGTTACACTTCTTTAAAACGCGTGTGCAGTACAGCTGTATCGAATGCGTTGACTTCGTTTAAATAGAATGGTAATGAATTAGCGCTAATTGTTTATAACTTTATTACCCATTAGGTGCATTGTGTTTTTCAGGGGTTTTGCATATTAGCCATCACGCAGCGAATGCCGATGAAAGACAATAAACCAAATGAAAAGATGACGATGTGTGATCAACATGCGTATTTATCACAAATTAATAAAGAATATTTTAATTGCTGTTTGTTGTTTGATTGTTTGCGTTTAACCACACTTATTACTATTTTATCTATTTTATATGTATCAATTTATTTATTTTTAAATTATTGACATTGATTTATATACCGGTAGTTTACTTTTTAAGAACAAACACACACATAGAGTTTATAATTTTAAGGTTGATATCAGAATAAAAAAGCATTTTATTTGAAAAAAAACAAACACTTTACAATCTGGAACCTCTTTCGTATAACACAAACAGTTTTTAAACGGTATTGACAGCATTTTAATAAAAATCATACCAACTAGAACACATACCATAGAAAATAAACAAAAGTGACTAGTTTGATTTGCTATTTGATAGAATAAGACTAATTGGCAATTGGCTTCGTTGTTACAAACACTCGTTAACGGTTATTCGATCCCACTTGTCCGCTAATAATAACAATGAACGTGTGAAGGGCATACATTAAGAGGGTCCATTACTGTCCCTTGATAACAAAAGACTAGTTAATTGACATGTGACAAACAGGCCCACCTCCTGCAGTGATTCTCAAGTGTGTTCCCGCATTCATACCACGATTTTTCGCAACTGCGATTGATCGCGAATATGTATTACACACAAATCGGATATTGACTGACGCATTTTTTTTAAATTCAAAATCAGAAATCGGCGAATTTAAGTGCTGACGAAATCGTCATTTTTATAAAAATGACGAAATTTTGTGCTGTCGAAAATAAATGGTTTCACAGTAATAGGCTCTTTTCCATAAATTGTTCTATTACGCATTAAATTTGGTCATTTAACCCTTTCATATCTCACACTAAATACAATTTATTAACAATATCAATTAAATTACTTGAGTGAGATCATCATTTCACATTGAGCAAACAAATTGTATTGGCATTAATTCAAGTAAGGTTGACCAAAGAAATAATTATAACAATTGATCAGATACATTCTAGATAATACCCACTTAGACAATTTATTTCAACCTTGAAATTTAAAATAAATTCGCTACGATGGTACCTTGAGTGATTCCCGTTTGGTGACTTTGTTCGCAGGCAGGAGGGAGTTGACAGATGTCTTGTCTGCAGCGGGTGAAAACAGCTTGGACTCCGACTGAAAAAAGTACAATCTGTAGTTCAATGCATACAGGAAGTCCAGGTCATTGCGATTGTACACATTGACATATGGTATTAAAATGAGCAAAAGCTGGAATGAACTGCTGATACAATATTACATTCGATTCGGTTCAAGGTAAACTTGTGGAATCAAAGTGAGGAAACAGGGTTTGCTACAATCTTTTTAGAATCTCTAGTGTTTTTTGTTTTTTTATTTGACATTTTTTTTTTACAATTTTTACATTTAAAAGAAAATTGACTCTTCTCTGCTTTGCAACAGTTAAGATCATCATAAAACTGGAAAGAAGTTTTCAGTTTAAAAGAACAAGAAGATCTAAACTGAGGAAACATTTCAGGTGCTATAGTATTGAATCATACATGCGATAAATTTTCAAACTGATTCCGGGACATTGAGCTCAATTTTCCAGGATATTTGCCGATTTTCTGGGACATGTATACATATCGCAATATATATGCATTTCGAAAGCCTACAGTATCCGAAATACACTAGACACTATTAACGTCAAATTAAACATTACTACTTCCGTTACTAGATACATGTAACATGCCACATGTTTTTAGTGTTAGAAAAAGCACCAAATCGCTTTTGTGTACAAGTCGCATTATCTGCAGGAAGAAACACTAAGAGTTATAAGTATAATTTTCTGGGATACATTTAGAGTTTCCGATTCTAGGCGCAGTTAAGCCTTAGATAAGGTACATGTAATACAGTATATATGGATTTTGTAAAATCCAGGACATTTGACAGATTTCGGGGACTGCGGGGCACGGTCTTCATTTCCGGGACAATCCTGGACAATCCAGGATGTATGGCATGTATGATTGAATGTTAATCAGGCCTTGAAAAAAAAAATCCAGAGCCACTCGCCCTGCAAGGGGAGTAGGCCTGACAATCCACTCGCCTTCACTTTAATCTTCTCGACCTGAATTTTAAAAAAAATCTATATTTATCGAAATGTTCAACCAGAAACTTTTTCTTAACTTTAACTATCATCTGACTTTGTCTCATTGTTATAAACAAACATCTATCAGTCAATACTATACAGTAACAAGAGCTGTCAGAGGACAGCGCGCTCGACTATTCGATTGCTTGACAGTATAAGGAAAGCCATGACAGGGAAATAGTTCATATTCAATAATTTATTAAACGATCTTTCAAAAATAAAAAAAGGAAAAATAAAAATATAATTATTTATTTTATTTTTTGGGGGAGTGGGGGGGGGGGTTGAGAAGGGGGTATAATGTGGGGTGTGGTCATTTATTAGACGATCTTTCAAAAATAAAAAAAGGAAAAAAAACATATTTTTTTTGGGGGGGGGGAGGGGGGGGGGGAGGGGGGGGAGGGGGGTTGAGAGGGGGGTATAATGTGGGGTGTGGTCATTTATTAGATGATCTTTCAAAAATAAAAAAAGGAAAAAAAAAATTTGGGGGGTGGGGGGGGGGGGGGGGTTGGGATTCTGGGTTTGGGTGTGGGGTATTGTTTGGGTAGAATCCAATGTGGTATTCAGGTAAGTGTTGTTTTGTCAAAGTATCAATAAAATCTGATCATAAATAAAGAAGTAATAGCAATTTAAGCAAAATGTTCAATTATCTAAGTATTAAAGGGGCCATAATTCTGTCAAAATGCTTAATACAGTTGTCTGCTCTTGTTTATAGGTTGGGGTCATGTTGGTAAACAAGTATGCAAAATATGAAAGCAATATGTCAAGGGACATAGGAAATATTTGGGGTAGTACGCAAACTTTAACATACATGTAGATTTATCAATAATATGCATATTCTAAGTATAAAAGGGACAATAATTATGTCAAATTGCTTGATACAGTGATCTGCTCTTGTTTATAGGTTGGGGTCATGTTGGTAAACAAGTATGCAAAATATAAAAGCAATATGTCAAAGGACATAAAAAAATATTTGGGGTAGTACGCAAACTTTAACATAGATTTATCAATAATATGCATAATCTAAGTATAAAAGGGGCAATTACTCTGTCATAATGCTCGATACAGTTGTCTGCTCTTGTTTATAGGTTGGGGTCATGATGGTTAACAAGTATGCAAAATATGAAAGCAATATGTCAAGGGACATTGAAAATATTTGAGGTAGTACGCAAACTTTAACATTTGCACCATACGCCAACGGACACGGGAAGGGGAACGGCAACGCCGGGGTGAGTAGGATAGCTCCACTATATATATATTTCATATATAATAGTCGAGCTAAAAATGCTGTCATGAGTTAAGATTTTTTTCCTCCAAAAATTGATTAAAATTATAGTCTCGACTTATGAGATCATTCATTAATTGTTTTTAATAAAAATCTAGGAAGATCGATCCTCGCGTACTGATTGTTAAAGTTGTTGTTGTCATGAAAACTCATGGATTTACAACACAAACCGTCGTATTTCAAATAATGAGAATTAAAATAGTCACATTTTCAACTTCACTTATGCTTTGATAATTAAATCAAAAGTTTAATGTAAGCTAGTGTTCTTTTTTTTACTGAAATAGCAAACAAAGAGTAATGGCATCAGTTCAAGTCTTGCGAAAATTTGCACTCAAGCCTCTTCCTGTCTGAAGCCATAAACACTTTTCTCGCCGACAAAAGTTGCTTCCTTTGTCTCGCAATCAATCTGCTGAACCAATCATTTGTTTGTTACTTATTGGCAATCGTCCAATTAAGTAAAAGCATGTGCATAGCTCCGCCTTTCGTTGCAGAGAATGGAAGCAGGAGTTAAACGGTTAATTGAGCAAGTGTTTTACCAAGTTGAATATTTGCCGTAATTAAACGGTCTAAGCATTAAAATTGCGAATACATTTATCTAGGATTTTCAGAGAAATACTGAAAAGTTGTGATTTACAAACTTCCTGACATCTAAGAAACAAGTGCAGCCAATTTTAAGAATTATTTTTACTGTGCCCGTGACGTCACTTTAATTGTCAAAAATAGTTTGCACTTTGTATCGATGTGTCAGAGGTTCTGGAACTGTATTTACATTTTAAACCAAAAAAACAGCACTTGCCCAGTTGGTAAAGTATTTAACAAACTTTACTCTCCCGAGCGTCAATTTCTCTGGTAAACTCTAGCGGGCAAGTCTCGTGCCAACAACATTGTTCTGTCCCAAACAGATTTGGTCAAGTACCAATATTTGAATCAAATAAGGCAAATTGTGGGATCGAATAACAGACATCTATTTGTGTTTTTCAACTTCTTACTCATTGATATACATTTTTTCATAAGCAGATAAATGTCAAGAATCTGTAAGAAAATAATAAACATTTGTTTTCTAAAATTAAATACGATTATTACACAATACACTCTTAAACAATATGAAAAGCTCAACAATAAAATGACTGACTCAACTTAACACTTATAGTATGATACTATGGATTCACTGGCTTGTGTTCGTGTATTTTTATAAGAAAGGGACTTATTATTTCAAGCAAATTAATGTTTTAATTAAATTTGCACTGCCTCCCATGCATGCAACAGCAAAATTATTGCTTAATAAGTAAACACGAACACTGCTTTAGCCAGCAATTTTTTTTATATCTGGCATCCGATTAAGATGTTAAACTGCTGGTCTTGTTGGCTCTTCTGATCTTCTGATCTTCTGATCAATATAGAAAACACGAACTGCCTTCTTCATCAACTTGTAATCAACCCAACAATCAAGAGGCATCATGTACAGAAGAACAACAGTCTCAATGATTTGCTTCAAATGATATTAGGATGATAACAAGGCAGGCAGAATACGAAATGTACAACCGATTCATATAGAAAATGCCATTGAATTGAAATGAATAGCACATATTTGCATTATGCATTTGAAAATAATTCTAAATGTATTGGTCCAAATGAATGAACAGCTGTTAATAAAACAATTATGACCATTCTACTTGTAAGTGTATTCAGAAAATGTAAAAATCAGTTAAATATTTGACTAATAATCAATCCTTGCCTACATAGTATGCCAAAAGACAGTTTCATAAAATTTGGTGAAGATCTCTTAAAAACTTGGTAAGAGAAAATGGCTGAAGGGTCTAAATTAAGGTTACTCAAGGGCTAAAATTTCAATTCAAATATTTCAAGAGCTATAACTCACTAATTATAAAGGCCATTTGGCCTATACACTGCAACGCCGATATATCGCAGTTGGTGGGGTCCGAACATCGCGAGCGCGATATATCCGGCACGCGATATAACTCCAGAAATGTCTAACATAATTTTATTGCGGTTCATTTGTCAAATTTCCCAAATGTTTTCATTTTATATACCGCGCTGCTACATATATGTATGGTAATCATTGCAAACCAATTCTACAATACACATTTTCATAACTACATACATATCTGTATTTATCATAAAAACCAAAATGTAAAATATATTTTTTATTTTCATTTATGATCGCTTGCGAATCAGCTAAAAAGAAGAATTCTTGCCGTAAAAAAGTATAAAATATAATTGTGCACAGATTCGAATTTACCTTTATAAATAGTCCTAATGTAAGAACTGAAACAGCGTAAGGGTAACAATACAGCGTGTTTAAATTATATTTTATTATGAGGAAATATCAATGCCATATAATTCGCTAGATACCGCAGTACTTTAGTTGAAATTTAAAACAAAACTTTTAATGGAAATCAAATGATCTCAATGTTGTACCCGCTACTCAATTTTTATTTACAAATAAATACACCCACACCAATTTTTTGTGCACTTTTTATCAGGACAAAGAAATTCATGACCACTACCAAAATTTAAAGATTTATATACAAGTAAACTGCCATTATTACCTTTGCAATGACACTAATTGGTTTTAAGCGTTAACAAAAGGGCCTGAAAGGCCCAAAGTCGCTCACCTGAGATAACAAGATATTATTGGGACCAAGTTTCACAAAGATCAGAAAATAAATGTGGCCTCTAGAGTGTTAACAAGGTTTAACTATAGCCATATAAGGAAAAATGCCCCGCCCCCTGGCAGCCATGTTTTGCAACCAACCGGCATCATTTTTGAACTCGTCCAAGATATTATCGGGATGAATCTTCTGACCAAGTTTCATGAAGATTGAACAGTAAATGTGGCCTCTAGAGTGTTAACAAGATTTTACTAAAGCCATATACAGCCATATAAGGAAAAATGCCCCGCCCCTTGGCAGCCATGTTTTTCAAGCAAACGTAACCATTTTCGAACTCATCCAAGATATCATTAAAACCAATCTTCTGACCAAATTTCATGAAGATCTGGAAATAAATGTGGCCTCTACAGTGTTAACAACATTTTACTATAGCCTTATATAGCCATATACGGGAAAATGCCCCGCCCCTTGGTGGCCATGTTATTCAAGCAAACCTAACCATTTTCAAACTCATCCAAGTATCATTATACCAAATCTTCTGACCATATTTCATCAAGATTGGACAATAAATGTGGCCTCTAGAGTGTTAACAAGGTTTTACTACAGCCATATAAGGAAAAATGCCCCGCCCCCTGGCAGCCATGTTTTTTTTAGTCTTGAGATTGTGGCTGTACTTCATGGTTGATGAGGTCCTTTCCCCGCCAGAGGCTACATTATGTGTGGACCTGGATTGTGCCCCAGGACTTCTCCCTAAAAACCTTACTAGACTCAATGACGTTTGGGCAAATTTAGAATTATAGCTTCAATTTTCATCTATTTTGTTGTAACAAAAAGACTCCACTTCTCCGGTATGGTGAACGGTCCAAACAAACTCACACGCTACAGGGAACGGCTATTGAACCAAGGTCGCCTAGGTGAGATTTAGCGAGTGTACCAACCACTGCGCTAGCCGGACAGCCAATATTCAGACTAGCAAACAATGTTGCTTTAATTACAGACAATCATAAATGCCCCTACCTCAGAAAATGTGCTGTCCCTTTTTTACAACTTTACTGAAATTCATGACGTCATTATGATGAGAAAGTTGTTATTTTTTAGGCATGTTTCATCTAGATATTTACATGTATATTAAAAAAAGAACAGTTCATACTTACATGTGATTTGATAAGTTCTTTTATTCTCTTAGTCATGTTGTAGTTTTATTTGAAAATTGCTGAAGCAAAATCGGCAAAAGCTATATATCTTTAAGAAACTTTAATGTCATCATCTCCATTCATACAAACTATTGTCACATAGTGAAAAAACATACAAAACAACCATTTTTTATTTACTTAGCCATCCAAACTGAGTAACAATTATCCAAAGTTATAACCATATTTTTATTAAAATTTTTAGCTGTGTGTTTTAGTGCTCTTATGCTGTAACTATATATCAGTGTTACAGAGATACATCTGTTTTCTTGCAATCCTTGCTATTAAAATCATGATTGTCAACTTAAAGCTCTTCCCAAATGAAGCAAAACAAACATTGTGATAAGTCCTTTATAATTTCACAGTATTGTTTGATTTTAACTTCCATTTGTGTAAGTTACCACTTTATATAAAATCACTCACAATCTATCTAAATCACTTGCAAACTGACTTGATGTATAGGATTCAGAAATGAACAATGCATAATATAAATAGGAAAATAAATGGCGTAATAACATCCTTGTTTGACTTCATTCAATAACTAAATTTGAAGTTATTCATCTAGTTTTAAACATAATTGCCTTCTTATCATCACATTTATAGAGGAAATGAAAGCTAGCTTCTGGGTATAACACAAGAGCAACAATCAGTATATTCATCAATAAGATCTAGATCATTTGTTCTAAATTGATGTGAGGAGAATCCATTTCAGCTGTTTTTTATCATTAAGGAATAACTCCATCACATAATCAATAGCTCAGAATTGATCTGATGTTATGCCTAGGCAAAAACACCTATAATTCTTGGATTAATTTTGTGAAAAAGTGGATTTTCTCCACTTATTAAAACCTATCATAATGGTGGGTTAAATATGGAAAACCCATAGCATAATTTTTCACATGCTATATTAAGCATGATACGCAGCCCTTGTTATGCCTATGTGAACAGCTGTATATGATCACAAGTAAAAGAGAAGACATGAAACTTTTTCCATCTCGGCACTAACCATGTATAAGATTTATCCTGTTTTATTTTAAATTATGTCTTTAACAAAGTGTTTTGTTGGATTAAATGATATTTCATTAGAAAATAAAATTGCAGATGACCGAACATAAGTGTGTATTAGAGGAGTGCAATCTTGCTATTTATATAGAGAAATGCCTTATATTAAAGGTTATGAGTAAATAAATTTAAAGGCAAAATTGAGTACTTAATAGCCATAATTATGTTTTCTTAAATTTAATACACATTTATTACTGTTACTATCATTTTGTATTGACAAAACATTTCGCAGGAACTTCACATGTACATATTGTTAAAGGTAAAACATGTTCAGCGGCGCGAAGGCATACATACTTACGGTTAGATAGTGGTCACATGCAGTACTGCAAGATATCAACTAGTTTATGCGACCATGCTTCATTAGGTCAATGTTTGCAACAGACGCAGGATAAAGGACTCTACTTTCACTGTGATCCACTAGTAAAAGATAAGACTCTAAGGTCACTGTGCTCCAAACGTTAACGGGAAAATTTGTGCTCACTATGATCCACAAATCAAAGAAGTCTCCATTGTCTACTGTGCTCCATGAGTCAAACAAGAAATTTTTTTTTTTTTTTTTTTTTTATTATTCAATATCATACATACCATGTAAACATGTTTATGATCATACAACATAGTGATTGTACAAAGCAATAAAGTTCAGACATGTTATACAAGATATGCTTATATATATATTTTTTAGAGAGAAAAGAAAAGAACAACAGAGGAACAGTTATGAAATATGATGAGTTGTATAAAGTTGTATATTCACAATGATCTTGTCAGATTGAAAAAATAAAAAAATAAACATAACTATTTAAGAGAGATAAACTAACATTATAGTGAAATGTATTTAAGTAGACAAAACATTATGAGAATTGAATCCGATTCCAAACAAGAAACATGTCCAAGATATATAAATGCCCCTCAGTGCCTCATTCATTGACCCCACAATATACATTACACCACATGACCCCACAATATACATTACACCACATGACCCCACAATATACATTACACCACATGACCCCACAATATACATTACACCACATGAAATTGTGATGGGTTGTATCTCACATCATTCATTTACCCCACAATATACATTACACCACATGAAATTGTGATGGGTTGTATCTCACAACATTAATTGACCCCACAATATACAATACACCACAGGGGACAAAAATATTTCTAAACTGCACTCGTCCTGCAGGACAAGTGCATTAAAATTTTCACTCGTCCTGTAAACACGTGCACTTGTCCTTCAAATATGTGTGTCAAAGATTGCAAAGGGCTGATATACAGTGATTTTTTTACCTGCTAGTCCTGAGTCCTGGGCTCACAAAAACCTCTGGGGATTCAAAGTTTCGAACTATATGAGTCCCAAAAATGCATTGAAATCTCTCAAAAAATAATATTGTTTAATATTTGGACTCATTCTTTCAATTCGGGGACTCATAGATTTGCAAGTTATCGAATCCCAGGACTCAGATGAGAAAATTTGTAAAAATATCACTGGATATATCTAATAAAGTTTCCTATATCACTGCTAAAATGCTGATTACTCAGTTATTCATGCCAGCTGATCACAAAAGACCTGTTAAAGCAGTGAAATGCGTTACTTTCTTTATGAGGAACACAAAATAAATAAATGAAGACACATTTGTGTTTTCCTTTTTTCTAATACTCGCGTGCTTTCCATTTCGGACGTTTGAAAATCGCTCCAGTCCCCTTTAAAGAACACTCATATGTCAGATATTTTTTAGATGATTTTTCAGACTGCTTTAAAACCGTACTTGGCGGTTAAATCATTCTTTAAAATCATTGGCGTCGCTCTGGATAGCGGCGACTAGTATGTAATGCATTTGTTTTCGCTTATGGGAGTAGCAGTTATTGTACGGATCAATGTATATATTTTTGTTTTAAGAATATCTTGCATTGTGGTGATTTTTTGTGTAAACTAGTGTAAATAAGTACTGCATTTGTGCATATTATATTTATTACAACATTTATTGCCAATAATGCAAAGTTTATTCTTTTAATTAATAGCTAAACACAGGGACTGGGCACTAATAAAAGATCACAGGGACTGGGCAAATACGCGAACCGGTGAAACTTTAAATAAATAGTCAACATTTTTGGCTGAAACTTGCAACAGTCGCCGTGGTGTAGTGTATGAGGTGTCCGCCTAGCGATCGGGAGTTGGTGGGTTCGATTCCCAGGCGGGGGACATTTTTTTTTTATATTATTTATTTTATTTATATATTTATATATATTATATTTTAAATGGAATTTAAAAATACTGCGTTTTAATGCGACCTAAATACAACGTTGCACATTTTTATTAAAATTAATGGATGCGGCGTGGTGACGTTAAATAAAATTTCTTACATCTCTAAAATACCTTATAAAAATGCATGTGTTTTTATATTAACAAGTAAATGCAAACGACACATATATTGTGCATGTATTTTTGTTGTTATTAATGGTTGTCTATCATAGGCCCTAAGTACTATCTCTACCATATATAGAGCGCGAAGCGCGACACGCATTCTTGATTGTAACAATGAGTTGTGATAAAGGAAGCAGACGCTTATCAAGGAGGAGCTGTGTACCAGCAACCCGTTTCCCTACAGTCAATCACTCCTAGGACTTTTTTTTAAGAACCACATATAGAGCGCGAAGCGCGACACGTATTACTATCCAGGTGATATGACTCTTTGGTATGGACTTTTTAGGTGACACTATCAATGCGCATTTTGTGAGATGAAGCAGATTTTTAAAAACCTACACAGTTCTGTTCCATTTATGAAAATTGCACACGGATGTCAGTAAAAAAAGGAAACCAATGTTAATAAAATGAACTATGAAATATTTGGGGGTTACAACAAAAAATCATAGATAATGGTTATTTGGGGGTTATAACACAACATCATAGATTATGGTTATTTGGGGGTTATAACACAAAATCATAGATACTGGTTATACCAGTATCTTTTTCTATTTTGATTAAAATAATCGGCCAAAATATTAATATTTACAGTAGAAAAAAAATCGTTCCATGTTACTTCATTAAGTGCTTTTTACACTGACATTTCCGACGCCCTTTGATGCTTTTAAATTGCATCAATACTTATCTTGTAACTTACATTAAATGCAGTCGGATGGTTCCCTGTCAACCTGGACGCCCAAAGTTTACACCAAAAAGCCAATATTTACTCGGGACGCAGTCTCGCATAACAACGCGCTGTAAGAAATTACAATTACAATTTCCGGATTATTCGCGTTCTACTTTCGGAATAGATATGCTTTAAGAAAATGATTTTATTAACTGAAAAAGAGTCTTACTGGTCAGAAAATACATATTTTAACATCAGCTTTTTTTCGCTCGTCATGTAGGACTAAAGCTTTAGGGAAAGACACTCGTCCTGTCAAGATTTCACTCGTCAATACGAGCGGACGAGTGGAATTTTTGTCCCCTGCACCACATGAAATTGTGATGGGTTGTATCGCACATCATTCATTGACCCCACAATATACATTACACCACATGAAATTATGATGGGTTGTATCTCACATCATTCATTGACCCCACAATATACATTACACCACATGAAATTATGATGGGTTGTATCTCACATCATTCATTGACCCAACAATATACATAACACCACATGAAATTGTGATGGGTTGTATCTCACAAGTAAACTCACCGGAGTATGTATTCACACAAGTCATTCATTTATTAGTGTTATAAGAAATATGTGACAATAAACTTAAATTTGGTTGAGTTACATAGCGCATATTATCGCAAAACCCTGTTCTGTGAAATTAAATGGCAATAATTGCAAAGGATTAAGCAGATTATTGAATGTTGCTTCCATTTGTATGCGCATTAAAATTATCGATATGTTCATTTTAGAAAGTTTGTTGATAATAATCTTAAAACTGGGCAAGTAAGAAACCGGAAACCATCAATGAGCCATTGATTGAGAAATTCAAGGGCCATTACTCCAAAGTGCCTGGTGAGATATGGCTGGTGATCACACTTGGTCTCCATTTAATGAAAATAAACATTTGAAGAAAGTTTGTTGACAATCAAATGAAAACTGGTTGAGTAAGAAAGCAGAAACCAAAAAGTGTGCACAGGCAGACAGACAGCCAATGTAGAAAAAGTGTGCCTTAATTCTGAGGCATAAAAGACTCTGTATTCAGTGCTATCCACAAGTCATGAATAATCTGCATTGAACCAAAAATGACAGAAAGGACTCTTTGTTTACAGTGTTATGCAAGACGAAAGGATGACTATGTGTTCAATATGATTAACGAGTCCTAGAAAGTCCTATCTTTAAACAAGTCAAAGACAAGAATAT
This sequence comes from Dreissena polymorpha, assembly GCF_020536995.1. NCBI lineage: Eukaryota > Metazoa > Mollusca > Bivalvia > Myida > Dreissenidae > Dreissena > Dreissena polymorpha. The sequence continues at coordinate 41,879,708 of NC_068366.1, forward strand.
CAATGAAACTGATGTATGCTCTCTCATCATGCCATCAGGCAACATATGGTTTAATTGTGCGGAAACTAATTATTATTCCAGGGGCAATAACTGTATTAAACTCACTAGCGTGAAAAGAAATGACAACATGACTTTTCCACCTGTAACAAGGGCTGTTTGTAAAACATGCATGCCCCCCATATGGGCTGTCCGTCGTAGTGGCAGCCATTGTGTGAATACGTTTTTTGTCACTGTGACCTTGACCTTTGACCTAGTGACCTGAATATCAATAGGGGTCATCTGTGAGTCACGATCAATGTACCTATGAAGTGTCATGATCCTAGGCAAAAGCGTTCTTGAGTTATCATCCGAAAATCATTTTACTATTTCGGGTCACCGTGACCTTGACCTTTGACCTTGTGACCTCAAAATCAATAGGGGTCATCTGCGAGTCATGATCAATCTACCTGTGAAGTTTCATGATCCTAGGCATATGCATCTTGAGTTATCATCCAAAAACCATTTTACTATTTCGGGTCACCGTGACCTTGACCTTTGACCTAGTGACCTCAAAATCAATAGGGGTCATCTGCGAGTCATGCTCAATCTACCCATGAAGTTTCATGATCCTAGGCGTATGCATTCTTGAGTTATCATCCGGAAACCATTTTACTATTTCAGGTCACCGTGACCTTGACCTTTAACCTAGTGACCTCAAAATCAATAGGGGTCCTCTGCGAGTCATGATCAATCTACCCATGAAGTTTCATGATCCTAGGCGTATGCGTTCTTGAGTTATCATTCAAAAACCATTTTACTATTTCGGGTCACCTTGACCTTGACCTTTGACCTAGTGACCTCAAAATCAATAGGGGTCATCATGATCCTAGGCCCAAGCGTTCTTGAGTTATCGTCTGACAACCACCTGGTGGACGGACCGACAGACTGACAGACCGACATACCGACATACCGACAGACATGAGCAAAGCAATATACCCCCTCTTCTTCGAAGGGGGGCATAATAATGCAGCTTATAAAATTTCATCTAATTTTGATGTTACATTTTGATAATCTGACATAGAAACGGAACCATTTATTTCTATTGTTTTTATTAATTATCAAAGGGTAATAAATGCCTTAAACATTATTGAATCAGAACATTATTATGCCCTGCAAAAATGTCAACAATTAAAGTAAATTGCAGATCAAATTCAGATCATTAGATCCTGAGATAACATGTTTAAGGAAAAAATAATGAAAGAATGACATATCAAATAAATAGCAAAAGCTCTCTAAGAAAGGATTTTTGGAAAGGAACCACAGTCCACCCTATAGTGATATTGCACAGTCCACCCTATAGTGATATTGCATAGTCCACCCTATAGTGATACTGCATAGTCCACCCTATAGTGATACTACACAGTCCACCCCATAGTGATACTGCACAGTCATCCCCACAGTAATACTACACAGTCCACCCAATAGTGATACTGCACAGTCCACCCCATAGTGATACTGCATAGTCCACCCTATAGTGATACTACAAAGTCCACCCTATAGTGATGCTGCACAATCCAACTTATAGTGATGCTGTACAGTCCACCCTATAAAGATACTGTACAGTCCACCCTATAGTGATACTGCACAGTCCACCCTATAGTAATACTGCACAGCCCACTCTATAGTGATACTGCACAATCCACCATATAGTGATGCTGCATAGTCCACCCTATAGTGATGCTGCACAGTCCACCCTATAGTGATTCTGCACAGTCCACCCTATAGTGATGCTGCACAGTCCACCCTATAGTGATATTGCACAGTCCACCCTATAGTGATACTGCCCAGTCCACCCTATAGTGATACTGCACAGTCCATTCTATAGTGATGCTGCATAGTCCACCCTATAGTGATGCTGCACAGTCCACCCTATAGTGATGCTGCACAGTCCACCCTATAGTGATGCTGCACAGTCCACCCTATAGTGATATTGCACAGTCCACCCTATAGTGATATTGCATAGTCCACCCTATAGTGATACTGCCCAGTCCACCCTATAGTGATACTGCATAGTCCACCCTATAGTGATACTGCACAGTCCACCCTATAGTGATACTGCATAGTCCACCCTATAGTGATGCTGCACAGTCCACACTATAGTGATTCTGCACAGTCCACCCTATAGTGATGCTGCACAGTCCACCCTATAGTGATATTGCACAGTCCACCCTATAGTGATACTGCCCAGTCCACCCTATAGTGATATTGCACAGTCCATCCTATAGTGATACTGCACAGTCCACCCTATAGTGATACTGCACAGTCCACCCTATAGTGATACTGCACAGTCACCTGTTGCAATGTACTTTCTTAAACAAAAACACAATAGAAACTGTGATAAAGAAAAGATTAAGCTATTTCTTGATTACTAGGCAATCTTGCCAGTGGCAACCTTGTTAATTTGCAGATTGAGAACTGACACATTCCACATCAAATTAGCCATGAACATAAAATTCATGTATACATTCATGGTCACAAGCATGGAGACCATAATGATTTTCACTCAATTAATGAGCCATGTTTGATTACTTTGTCAAAACTGTGTACAAGAGGGCCAAGATGGCCCTAGTTCGCTCACCTGAGAGGAGTCGGTTCATTCAATCTTTACCAAACTTCAAACTTGACCTAGATTTTTTCCAGACAAACATCCTGGTCAAGTTTAATCATTATTGAACCAAAACTCTGGCACATGGAGTGTTTTTGTTTTTGTTTTTGTAAGATTTGACCTGGTGACATATATTTTGAGTTGACCCCCCTTACCAAACATCAAACTTTGCGTACAAAAAATAAATATTATGACCAAGATTCATAAAATCTGAAACAAAATTTTTACCTCTAAAGTGAAAATTTGGACAATCTAAGGGCAATAATTATGGCATTAATTATCCCTTTCCTTGACAGGTACGCGTTTCTACGACCCTATCGGTTCCCTGTCAAATACGCGTATCTACGCCTGTATCGATTCCCTGTTATCTACGCATTTCTACTACCCTATCTATTACCTGATATATACGCGTTTTTACGCGGCACGATTTAATTTGCTATTTAAATGCTTAAAATGATGTTTTAAGTGTAACAGAAATGCATATACACCTGCGTTCATCATTTTTCTAAACTGTCGAGTAAACATCCAGTAATGTTGCTACTTAAAGTTATGATGCAATTGGCGCCCAATCAAGAAGAGGGTTTACCATTTGACATGCGTAAATCACGTTCCAGGATGTGCCCGCTTCAGGCATTTCGTAATGTCCTAAAATAACTGCTATTCTCAAACCGTATTTAATTTGGACATTTTCCGAAAACATATTAATAACTCGTTAAAAATGTCGCAAAAATAAACACGTTCCATAGGGATATAATATGATTTGGGTGTAAATCGATTTCATTCTTATTGTTGTTTGATTCCGTTATATCGTAAATGTTTGTTTCCGAGATCATATACGAGAATTACATCGATATGTTTAATGGCATGTACACTCAAATGTTTTTACAAACGACACGTGCTTATCTAAAGTTTGTGTTTCCTAATACACAGGATATTGGATTATTGGTGCTTGATAGGGCAATAAAACAAAGAGGCAGTCGGCGGTCTTCAATATGCCTTTGAACTGACCAACATAATAATTAATAGCCCACATGCTAATCTAACATTTAGGTATAAGAAACACGGGTTCTAGACACTTAGAATTAACATGTTTACCGGACGCAGCAGTAGTCTGCAGATGACGTTGGCGCGCGTGCCATGTTACCTCTGCGTTTTGTAATTTGATACACAAATACACGGGTTTGTCGGCGACTTCTGGGTTATAAAGTTATATGTCGGCGATCAGATTATAAACTGGAGTATTTGATAATAAAGTAGCCGCTTAAAATTGGAATTTTGCAAATAAATACACGAACTGAAGACTTACTGAAGACGCCAACATTGTCTGATTTCGATCGGTAATAAAATGCAAAATGCAAATTAATTATATGAATATTCATGGCACATTATGCAACATCCAATTAAATTGTTACCAGTATCTATAAATGTTTATAAATCATTTGGTGAATTAATGTAATAGAAATACCAAGTATTGTACGAATTTTATAAGAGATAATACAATTGATTTTGAAAATGCATGAAGTTGTTTGAGAAACGCTGTGTTTTTCTATAGTTATTTATAAGAATTTACATGAATTTTGAGGCTTGCAGAATGAATTTATAAAATAAAAAAATCTTCAAGAAAGAAGAATTGTAGTTTGGAAAGTAATAAAAAAAAATAATATTCCAAAATATAATTATTTGTATTTGATTCAACACACCAACTTCGCAAAGTTTCTATATGAGCTGGAAAGATATTTGCATTTAAACCCAGTAAAACACACCACGGTCAACTTTACATGACTATAACTGATGAATGAAATAATGTAGAAACATAAGATTACACCACAGGAAAGGAAATTTTATTAGCTAAAACTTTCATGTTGAGTGTTTTTCAATAATATTTCAACTTTTATGAGAAAATCAGGTTTAAAGGCAATGACGGTTGCGTTTCCATAGAGGTAGATTTGCATTGAAACGCAGTAAAACACACAACGGTCAACTTTGCATGACTATAACTGACCAATAAATTAAGGTAGAAACATACAGTTTACACCACAGGAAAGGAAATTTTATTAGCTTAAACTTTCATGTCGTGTATTTTTCAATAATATTTCAATTTTTATGAGAATATCAGGTTCAAAAGCAATGAGTGTCATAAAACAGCGTTTTTCCAATAATGCCTGTAAAGATGGGGTACTGATATTGATAAGGGAATACGGACAAAACCCCTCCCGGATAAAAACCCTCCCGTCATTTCATAGGGGGCGGACGAAAACCCTCCCATGAATAAACATGGGCGGACAAAAACCCTCCCATGAAAAAAACGAGGGAGGACAAAAACCCTCCCATGAAAAAACCGGACCGGACAAAACCCCTCCCGTAAAAGAAACACTCAGTGATGTATTCATTAATCCGATAAAATTACCCATTGTGTGTATTGTGTATTGTGTTTTCAGGGGTGTGAAATTGAAAGAAAATGTGTATCCATTAACTGTAAACATACTGCTTTATAATGTGCATATATGTTCAATAATCCAATATAATAACAACATCAATTAAAACAAAAAATGAGGCCTTTAATAGACAAGTGAATTTAAATTTAGATTGAATTCAATACGATACAGTGCAACGTTTAATCGCGTCATACGCTTATTCATGCAAAAAACGTGCTTTCCGGGAAGTTTCTGAAAACTTTGCGAAAATGAAAGTAAAATTCTGTTAACAACTAACAATTCATTAGTATGTAAATAATTTGTCTTAATTACTTATTTAATTTAGCTTTGACTGTAACGTTTTCAATTGCATTTTTGCAGACAATATATAAAGCATACTGTATTGTCAAATATGTCAATGATTCGGTTATTTAGGCCCACTAATCAGCTAATCATTACAATTAACTAGTTAATGGCATACAATAATATGTATCAAAATAGCAAACTGTGAATCTGCAACTGCGGACAAAAACCCTCCCGTGAAAGCAATTAAACACCGACAAATGTAATCGCTTCACACATTGTTGCATTCATAATCCGCAAAATTTACTCAAAATAGCAAACTGTGAATCTGCAACTTCTTTAAGTTTTTAAGTAGTTTAATCACAGAATCAATTAAAAGCAATTAAACGCCGACAAATGTATTTGCTTCACACAATGTTGCTTTCATTAATCCGAAAAAATCACTCAATGCTGACAACATTTGTTCAAAATATCATACTGTGAATCGGCAACATATAAAAAGCAATCTGTGTAAAGGCACACAAGTGTCTACAATGTTGGTTTTTGTTTATCAATTGATTATGCTTATTTGTCAATGTATGTAACATTATACTGTCTAGACTTCATAATACTTGTTATAAAACGAAATAAAGAATGTCTTGGGAAGCCTGTGTCCGCCTCTGTTATTTTTGCGATGATGACTAAAAAAGAAACACGACTTTGATGTTCTTAATGCACTGGCCGGCGCACAATTTGATATTTTATATATTTTATATAAACACCCTACTTGTTATTCATACTAAGTAATCATGAATATCGTAGTACTAAGTAATAATACAAATCTAAGTTCAAACATATATAATTGACGTCAAATGAGTGTAAAATAACAACATTTTAATTCGGAAATATTTTAATTAGTCAATATATAGTGTAATGTTACTTATTGAAGTGAAGTCACTATTACAAAAAATAAATATCTCGGATAACCGACAACAAAATACAGATGTCGGAAATGACATTCGGAAATTACAGATTTCGGATTAAAAATTCATAAATAAGTGTTGATAGTTGAATTCGTGGCTCAGATTTCACGGGAGGGTTTTTGTCCGGTCCCTTTTTTTCATGGGAGGGTTTTTGTCCTCCCCCGTTTTTTTCATGGAAGGGTTTTTGTCCGTCCCCGTTTATTCATGGGAGGGTTTTCGTCCGGCCCCTTTAAAACTGACGGGAGGGTTTTTATCCGGGAGGGGTTTTGTCCGGCATTCATTGATAAGATGGCTATCAGCCACTGGTCAGCAGGCAGCTAGGTCTTGTGGTAACTGGAGAGGCTTATATTGGCAAAATGGCTGTCAAGGAAAGGGTTATGTGATATGTATAAAACCAATCTTTTCCACCTAGTTTCATGATGATTGGGCAAAAAATGTGACTTCTAGAGTGTTCACAAGCTTTTTTTACTCTATAAATATAAGAAAACTGCCCCCCCCCCCTCGGCAGCCATGTTATTCAACTGACCAGAACCATCTTCGAACTTAACTCTCATATCAAGGAAACAAATGTGACTTCTAGAGTGTTCACATGTTTTCACTATTTACATATAAAGAAAAATGCCCCGCCCATTGGTTGCCATGTTTTTTCATCGATCTGGACCATTTTCGAACTCGTCCAAGATATCAATAAAAACAATGTTTTGACCAACTTTCTTGATGATTAGGCAAAAATTGTGACTTCTATAGTGTTTACACGGTTTCTCTACAGCCAATTAAGAAATACTCCCCCCCCCCCAGCAGCCATGTTATTGAACTGACCGGAACCATTTTCGAACTCAACTCTCATATCAAGGAAACAATGTTTTTTCACACACCTGGACCATTTTTGAACTCGTCCGAGATATCAATAAAACCAATGTTTTGACCATCTTTCGTGACAATTGGGAAAAAAATGTGACTTCTAGAGTGTTTACAAGGTAGGTTTCTCTAAAGCCAAATAAGGAAAACTGCCACCCCCCTGGCAGCCATGTTATTCAACTGACCGGAACCATTTTCGAACTCAACTCTCATATCAAGGAAATAAATGTTCTGACCAAATTTCATGAAAATTGAGCCAAAAATGTGACTTCTATAGTGTTCACATGTTTTCACTATATTCATATAGAGAAAAATGCCCCGCCCACTGGCGGCCATGTTTTTCACCGATCTGGACCATTTTCAAATTTATCCGAGAGATCAATAAAACCAATGTTTTGATCAACTTTCATGATGATTGGGCAAAAAATTTGACTTCTAGAGTGTTTACAAGGTTTCTCTATAGCCAAATAAGGAAAACTGCCCAGCCCACTGGCTGCCATGTTTTTCAACGGACCGGAACCACTTTTGAACTCAACCAACATATCATTAAGACAAACATTTTGACAAAGTTACATGAAGATTGGGCATGAAATGTGACTTCTACAGTGTTCACAAGGTTTTTCTTTTTTTTGACCTAGTGACCTAGTTTTTGACCAAGCATGCCCCAGTTTCAAACTGAGTCGAGGTATCAATGGGACAAATGTTTTGACCAAATTTCATGAAGATCAGACAATAAATGTGACCTCTGTTCACAAGGCAAATGTTGACGACACATGACGGACAACGGACGACGGACAAAAGGCGATCACAAAAGCTCACCATGAGCACATTGTGCTCAGGTGAGCTAAAAATAGCTAAATTTCTTTCTGCACAACAGATTGTCTTAAGAGCTAATGGTGACATTTATGTGAAACAGGCAAGTTGGAAATACATTGTAGTCTAATTACTATTTTGTCCAACCTTTTTATTGTTTTTTTCGAAACCATACTAGGAAGTATTAACTTTTAACTATTAACTTTATTTCAGCAAAAACAAGTCAGCTTAACACACAGTAATTACTTGCACATTAACATCTCCCCTGCTATCTGCTTGTGGACAGTTGCAGTATTGAACTAAACATTCCCCTAAAATGGGGAATTAATAATTTCAGTGCAATTATGTGGGTCTGCTTTATTTTGAAAATGTTAACGAAAAGAAATCAATTGTCAGTGCACAAGAACTGTATTTGGTGACAATCTGAAACATTATTTCAAGATTTGTATGGCAACACTTATTGAGATACCAAATTATTTCAAACAAATATGCAATACTTTCAATAATCATATCAGTGAAAGTGAACATTGATCTGAAAACTTCATTCATATCTAGATCAAAACTGCACAGAGAAATGCTAATTTTAGAGGCAGTTATTTAATATCAAATATTCTTCAAAAGCCAAAATGTCATTACTACAACAATACATCTTTCACCTATAATTACTTCATGCCATATTTCAGTTACATCACATGGGCAAGTTTAAAGGTTCTCATACTTTTTCTGTACAGGCTCAGTTAGTTTACTTGAAGCAAGGTGCACAAACTGACAACTAACAATACTTACAGACAACTAACAATACTTACTGACAACTAACAATACTTACTGACAACTAACAATACTTAGTGACAACTAACACTACTTACTGACAACTTACAATACTTTCTGACAACTAACAATACTTACTACTAACAACTAACAATACTTACTGACAACTACCAATACTTACGGACAACTACCAATATTTACTGACAACTAACAATACTTACTGACAACTAACAATACTTACTGACAACTAACAATGATGTTACTCGAATCGTCCAGTCTGGGGCAATAGCCATAAAATTACCTTCATTACCAGACAACACTGTTCCCTTACATCCCTCCTTTGCCTAGCAAACAAACAAAAACCCTGGTACTAGCTGTTGGGACTCGCAAACCGGATGGTATTGTAGCCCCATATTATTGTGTCCAGGGTAAAAGGATTGTTTATCTACTTCTTACAGTCATCACAAAAATAACAAAAAGCAAGTTCAAATACTTTACTTGTTAATTATCTTTTGCAACATAGCGCTGAACATAACTTGGAAAGTTAGCATATGATGTTCATTTTATTAATTTTAAAGATCAAAGTAACAAGGCAACAATCCACTTATATGTCAAGTGCAATCACCCTGGTCTTAAATACAAACAATATTTTTTAACCACACAAAATGAGGCGAATAATTGTTTATATCAATCAAGCACTTGATTAAAGCCACACCATAATTGCAAACATGTCATCCACTCAAACGTCAATTGATTTCAGTAAAAGATGACAAAAATTGTATCCAATATGGCGTTTTGTAGATGAAGTATTATTATGGCTGGAACGGCTGCATCATAACATGTACAATGTAAACTTAATAAAATAACAAACCTTGTATCTATAAGACAACTTATTAACATAACACATATTGTCATAATGTCATTCTTAAACAAGGATATCAGTAAAACTGATAGATGCTCCCCATTGATGTTTTGTTGATATATGGTTTGTGTGGAAAATCAAAGTACTGGCAGTACTGGTGTGACGATGCTTTTGAAGAGGATGGATATAAAACATCAATTTAAGTTTATCTATATCACCACAATTGTGTATGTTGATACGAACATTTGGGTACGATAAAAAATTTGGGTACGAACATTTTTGGGTACGAAAAAAAATTTGGTACGAAAAAAATTTGCGTACGAAACATTTTTGGTACGAAAAAAAGTTTAGGGGTACGGGGAAGTAGTACCCGTGGGTAACTTGACCCATTGAGCAAAACTGGGAGGCGGGTCACATTCTTGTTCATTAAGTGTGGCAATACATTCATGATGATTCTGGAAAGTAGGTATGAGCACATAGCCGGACCATGTGAGCTCAATTGTATGAGCACTTGACTATCCGAGTTCGCCCACGAACATATTGATAAGTTAACTAATAGCAAAATGGCCTTATACATGTATATGCTGAAATCTAACAAGGTCTGCTGTTCCAGCATCGGCAAAAAGTGTGACCTTGAGAAAATCTATTATTAGCCTCCGTGACCTTGACCCCAGTGACCTCAAACCTCATCAACTTAGAGGTCCATGCAAGGTACCTACATGCCAAATATGTAAGAGATCTGTAAAATATTAAAGGCGCTATGAGAAACTGTAACAAAATTGTCACAGAAAAATCTATTATTAGCCTCGTTGACCTTGACCCCTGTGACCTCAAACCTCATCAAAAGGTAGAGATCCAAGCAAGGTACCTACATGCCAAATATGTGAGAGAACATTAAAATATGGAAGGCGCTATGATAAACTGTAACAAAATTGTCACAGAAAAATCTATTATTAGCCTCGTTGACCTTGACCTTAACCCCAGTGACCTCAAACCTCATCAAAAGGTAGAGGTCCATGAAAGGTACCTACATGCCAAATATGTAAGAGATTGGAAAAATATTAAAGGTGCTATGAGAAACTGTAACAAAATTGTGACAGAAAAATCTATTATTAGCCTCAGTGACTTTGACCTTGACCCCAGTGACCTCAAACATCATCAAAAGGTTGAGGTCCATGCACGGTACCTACATGCCAAATATGTAAGAGATCGGTAAAATATTGAAGGCGCTATGAGAAACAGTAACAAAAGTTTGACGGAAGTAAGGAACCACAAACTGGCAACTATATGCTCCCCATATATATATATATATATATATATATATATATATATATATATATATATATATATATATATATATATATATATATATATATAAATATTTCAGCAATGTGTATAGTGCTTATTCATGTTTTGTTTCTTAGTTTTGTTTCTTACATGTACCCTTAAATGTACTACGCAAAAACACGATTATATGATATGTGGTTATTACAAGACTTTTTTTTATTTAACGAGTGTACTTTTTTTTTAATAGGTAGTAAACATACTACATACTGCTATACTAAACATTGCTTTTTAATGTGTTAACTTAATTTTTTCGAAATATTGTATGAAATATTTATTGATATTTAGGGTTTATGGGCTTTTAAAGGAATTCTATTATATCCTAGCAAATAAACATGCAAACTAACAATCCAATTTGTAATATCTGGATTCTGGAGGTGATTTAAAAGTTGCATTACTTATGACCCTTGATAAATCGGATCAGCGAAAAAATCTGCTTTCATTTCCAGTTTTACAACCATTAGCAACAAATGATTGGTTATTTTTTAAGACACTTCGACTATGTAGTAAAATAAAAAGTTAAAATAAATATGTAAAGCCATGCCATAGTAGAGTATGCTGCTGAAAAGAAGCAGATGAAAATCACCCTGACAAGCAATTAATGGAGACCATACCAGGAAGTATTAACTTTTAACTATTAACTTTATTTCAGCAAAAACAAGTCAGCTTAACACACAGTAATTACTTGCACATTAACATCTCCCCTGCTATCTGCTTGTGGACAGTTGCAGTATTGAATTAAACATTCCCCTAAAATGGGGAATTAATAATTTCAGTGCAATTATGTGGGTCTGCTTTATTTTGAAAATGTTAACGAAAAGAAATCAATTGTCAGTGCACAAGAACTGTATTTGGTGACAATCTGAAACATTATTTCAAGATTTGTATGGCAACACTTATTGAGATACCAAATTATTTCAAACAAATATGCAATACTTTCAATAATCATATCAGTGAAAGTGAACATTGATCTGAAAACTTCATTCATATCTAGATCAAAACTGCACAGAGAAATGCTAATTTTAGAGGCAGTTATTCAATATCAAATATTCTTCAAAAGCCAAAATGTCATTACTACAACAATACATCTTTCACCTATAATTACTTCATGCCATATTTCAGTTACATCACATGGGCAAGTTTAAAGGTTCTCATACATTTTCTGTACAGGCTCAGTTAGTTTACTTGAAGCAAGGTGCACAAACTGACAACTAACAATACTTACAGACAACTAACAATACTTACTGACAACTAACAATACTTACTGACAACTAACAATACTTAGTGACAACTAACACTACTTACTGACAACTTACAATACTTTCTGACAACTAACAATACTTACTACTAACAACTAACAATACTTACTGACAACTACCAATACTTACGGACAACTACCAATATTTACTGACAACTAACAATACTTACTGACAACAAACAATACTAACTGACAACTAACAATACTTACTGACAACTAACAATACTTACTGACAACAAACAATACTAACTGACAACTTAACAATACTTACTGACAACTAGCAATACTTACTGACAACTAACAATACGTACTGACAACTAACAATACTTACTGACAACTAACAATGATGTTACTCGAATCTTCCAGTCTGGTGCAATAGCCATAAAATTACCTTCATTACCAGACAACACTGTTCCCTTACATCCCTCCTTTGCCTATATAGCAAACAAACAAAAACCCTGGTACTAGCCGTTGGGACTCGCATACCGGATGGTATTGTAGCCCCATATTATTGTGTCCAGGGTAAAAGGATTGTTTATCTCCTTCTTACAGTCATCACAAAAATAACAAAAAGCAAGCAATTAATGGAGACAATTTTAACCCTTTACCACTTACAGTAGATAGGTATTTTGATGCATTTGTAGTCGCTTACAAAGTTACATTTAATTAAATACTTTTCTTACTAAATTTAAGTTTTAAAGGAGTCAATTTCAGCCCTTAGTAACTGATGAGCAGCAAACAGCATAAAGCATGAACAGCATGTGAGTTACTCGCAGGCTGTTCTGATTTTATGCTGGTTGCAAAAACCATTTTCACCTTGCTTCTTTGGGAAAGGTTTATGAGTTCAATCAATGATTCTTTTACAGTTTATAACTTGTTGTTTGAGCGGTTTGCCAGAGAAGCAATTGGAGTTAATTAAAGCATTACAAATTTATGGCAATTTATCAAACCAACAACAGCCATGAAGTGAATGTCAGCCAAACAAAAACTTACAGTTCTGAAAAGCAAGTAAGGAATACGTTTGCCACAAATACAGCACTTTTAACCTTTGTTTTAGACCAAGCTGGATTAAACAACTATGAAAATATAAGACAATATGGGAATCGGTTTACAGTCGTAAGACAAACAGATCCTGTCAAGGAAATGAATGTGAGGTATAAGTGCAACCTGCCTACCTACCCCAGTCCTTGATCGCAGCAGCTTGCTGGTCGGGGAGCTGGCATGATCCGTGGAGGAGTCACCATCAGACTGACCTGAAAATAGCAAGGATGGTGCTTGATAATTGATGGACTTGACTGACCTGAAAATAGCAAGGATGGTGCTTGATGATTGATGGACTTGACTGACCTGAAAATAGCAAGGATGGTGCTTGATGATTGATGGACTTGACTGACCTGAAAATAGCAAGGATGGTGCTTGCTGATTGATGGACTTGCACAACTGTGTGCAGTATTGAGGTTTACATAGTTCGAGTATTAAGAACATCCCTCATGCAGTATATACAACATTGAACACTTAGGACTGCACAGGGTGTTTGTTCTCTTGCTCAGAATGTTTGTTTATTACACTATATGAATTCATCAAATGTTTATATATTAATGTATTTGTTTAACATATACAAATTAGGTTATAATCATTCAATCAGCTATACTAAATGCATACTAGAGTGACCAAGAAATAAATTGTCAACTTGTTTTAAAATATATTTTAATTGTTGAACGTTGTAACATCTATCAATGCCACATATAAAGGTACATATAATATGGCCCTGAACAAAAAATATTTTTATGAATAAATACAACAGTTTTCTAACTAAAATCCAGATTATGAAATCAATGAAAACAATACCAGACCATCATAACATAATACTGTCAGAGACACAGAAGGAAATTTTGTTTAATTCATACCAATAAATGGTAATACAGTGGAAACCCTCTAAACCGGATCCTCTCTATACCGTAATCCTCTCTAAACCGGACAAATTGTCCGGTCCCATTTTTTCCCCTATAAAACCATGTGTAAAATATCTCCTCAAGACCGGAATCCCCTCAATTCCGAATACCGGTCATTATGTGGAACATAACTGGGTAATTCCATACGTAATTGTACCTCTCTAAAGCGCTCAAGGCCGGTTTATTGCACCTCAGACCTAGTGTCAAAACGTTGTGAATAGCGGATTAAAGACGCGTGAAATTAATAAAGGTGGTTGAAAAATTTCCAAACTGTTAAAATTGCAAAACAATTGAAAGGCACCTGTCCTGTGATGTACATATCGCTCAATAGATGTTATAATACCGATTATAATTACTGAAAACAAACATTGAGTTCTTTAGTGTGTTTGGTTTATGATATAGGAAGCCGTGCTTAATTTAAATAATCTTTATGCTATTTAAATTTGTGTTGTTTAGTACAATTGCTTATTTAGTGTCATATAAAATGTTGATTCCAGAGTTCTTAAAGCAGTTGCATTTAGATATTCATTTAGATTTTCATATTGGTAATTAAGATAACTAAGACTAAAAATGTCCGAACCTCCTTTAAGCTATGACGCGTGGAACTGTCTCTAGAAGACAAAATCAAACTGATAAGAGTCAGAGATGTTGCCAAAACCTACACTCAAGATGCTGTCAGAGAAATATCGGATAGGAAAGTCGACGATCGGGGATATCGTGCAAAAAAGTCGGTGTACAGTGTGAAAAGAAAGTAAATTCACCTAACACATGCATGCATGTATAAAATTGTTTG